>NC_057794.1:594725550-595044608 GCF_018294505.1 Triticum aestivum
GGCGCCGTCCGTGATGGGGGGGCACACCCCGGACACGCGTGCCGGGCGTTTGCAACCGCCACAACACTTCCAGACTTGTGAGAGGCCGCCTACGCAAGATTTGGCGGCATGCTGTGTTGGGGAACGTAGCAGAAATTCAAAATTTTCCTACGTGTCACCAAGATCTATCTATGGAGAGACCAGCAACGAGGGGAAGGAGAGCTTTCAAGCACAACATCCGCAACGAATGGCTCGCCCGGCACCTTGGCAAGGAAAAGCCAAAATCTATGGCAGCCCTCACGACACTCATGACCCGGTTCTGTGCGGGAGAGGACATCTGGTTGGCTCGCAGCAATAACATATCAAAGAACCATGGTACTTCGGATACCAAGGACGGCAACGGCAGGTCATGTCGCAACAAACATAAGCACCGCATTAGCAACAACAATAACGAGGATACGGTAGTCAATGCCGGATTCAAAGGCTCTAAACCCGGTCAGCGGAAAAAGCCATTCAAAAGAAGCACTCCGGGCCCATCCAGTTTGGACCGTATACTCGATCGCTCATGTCGAATACACGGCACCCCCGACAAGCCAGCCAACCACACCAACAGGGATTGTTGGATTCAAGCAGGCCGACAAGTTAAATGCCGAAAACAAAGATAAGGGATCACATAGCGATGACGAGGAGGAGCCCCGGCATCCGAACACCGGAGGACAGAAGAGGTTCCCCCCACAAGTGCGGACGGTAAACATGATATACGCAACCCACATCCCCAAGAGGGAGCGGAAGCGTGCGCTCAGGGACGTATATGCGTTGGAGCCAGTCGCCCCAAAGTTCAACCCATGGTCCTCCTGTCTGATCACCTTCGATTGCAGGGACCACCCCACTAGTATCCGTCATGGTGGATTTGCCGCACTGGTCCTAGACCCAATCATTGACGGATTTCACCTCACTCGAGTCCTTATGGATGGCGGCAGCAGCCTGAACCTGCTTTATCAGGAGACAGTGTGCAAAATGGGTATAGACCCCTCAAGGATCAAACCCACAAAAACGACTTTTAAAGGCGTCATACCAGGCCCATTGCACAGGCTCAGTCACACTGGAAGTGGTCTTCGGATCTCTGGATAACTTCCGAAGTGAAGAGTTAATCTTCGACATAGTCCCGTTCCGCAGTGGCTACCATGCACTGCTCGGGAGAACAGCATTTGCGAGATTCAATGCAGTACCGCATTATGCATATCTCAAGCTCAAGATGCCAGGACCTCGGGGGGTCATCACAGTCAATGGAAACACAGAGCGCTCTCTCCGCATGGAGGAGCACACTGCGGCCCTCGCAGCAGAAGCGCAAAGAAGCCTCTTAAGGCAATCCACTAGTTCGGTGATTAAGGACCTGGATACCTTCAAGCGCGCCCAGAGTAATCGGCAACAGGACCGCCTGGCACGTTCCGAGCTCACATAGCAATGCGGCCCCCACCCCGGTCCCGGCCTAACAGCGAAGTCCATGCCATGTGTACATCATTACGCATTAAAAATACCATGGGCACAGGTGGGAAGGGGGGCACGACTACGGCACGCTCCAAGATGCGGCTTAAACCACACTAGGGGCTTCCCGCTTTGTTATTTTTCTCTTTTAGGACGTCAATCTCTGGAAACCCTGTCCGACAGCATGATTGCCGAACACATGATGCAGCAACCAAGGAGGCAGAAAGCTACGTCACAGCAAGGAACTCCCAGGTGGATTACGATAACGGGTGAAATACTTGCTTTAATACCATTCCTCAGCTTGCCCTGGGAAGGGACATGTCAAATAGTCCTACTTTTTGCTTATCGCACTACTTGTATCATTCTGCTCTAACGCACCTTTTTGAATAAACAATGCATAGCATTAAGACTATTTGCATTCTTCCTTTATATATATATATATATATATATATATATATATATATGTTCATTCATGACATCTAGCACTCGTACACTCTGGTACGGCCAATACGCTAGGGGCTTAAGTATACCCCATAATACAGCGTGAGAAGTCCGAACACTTTCGACAGTGCGGCACCCCGAACTTATAGAATTATGTGCATCAGCTCCGAATCATGTCTTGGGTCAATAGTTGGGTTTGCCCGGCTCCCATGTTTTGGTACCTTACGTTCCGCTATATCGGCTAAGGTAGCACTGGGAGAACAACTGCGATTGTGCCCCGGTTCTGCTGGGCTAAGCACCTCAGCAGACAAAGCTAAAAGTGACTGCCATGATAAGGCGAGAGACTGGTCGCTGTTCGAGAGGTCTCAAGTCCCTAAAGACTTATGCCGCTTAGAGCGATGAGTCGGCTTTGTCCGGCTTAAGGCGTGTATAGTGCCCCGAAATCGACCTTCCGAATACTAGGGGCTTCGCTGAAATTTAAAATTATAGAATTCTATGGCTAAGTGAGAGTGATAACACATTATAGTCCGATTGCCTTGTTTGTTGTGCTGAGCACCTCCCTCGAAGGACCCAAAAATGGGAACAAGAGTGCTCAGGTTTATCCCAAACACCCCAGCACTCGTGGCGTGGGGGCAGAAGCCGACGACTAGCCATCTCTTAGATTTAATAAACAGCCGAACAGAAGGCAATATTTTAAATTCAAACAAGCGTTGCATAGCGCATATGAAACAAGTTTTCATAATACAGGATTACACGAGCAAGTTTATTCAAATATTACATCTTTCGCACACTCATCCGCTACAAGACGGGAACCCTTCGGGACACCCTCATAGTACATCTCGGGGCGGCGATGCTCCTTGCCCTGCGGCGGCCCTTCCTTCACCACCTTCACGACATCCATCTTGGCCCATTGCACCTTCACACGGGCGAAAGCCCGGCGTGCACCTTCGATGCAGACGAACCACTTAATGACTTCCAGCCGTGGGCAGGCATCCACAAGCTGCCGCACCAGGCTGAAGTAGCTGTTGGGAAGGGCGTCGCCAGGCCACATCCGGACTATAAAGCCCTTCATGGCCTGTTCGGCCGCCTTGTGCAGCTCGACCAGTTGCTTCAGCTGGTCGCTCAGAGGCATCGGGTGTTCGGTCCCAATATACTGAGACCAGAACAGCTTCTCCGTTGGGCTTCCCTCCTCGGCCTGGTAAAACTGTGCGCCATCCGACACGCTGCAGGGCAAATCTGCGAATGTTCCTGGAGAGCTATGGATTCGGGTAAGTAACAAGTAATTTACTTTCACGTGCTTGCTTTGCATATAGAATGCCTTACCCACCGCTATCTTCTTCATCACATCAATCTCCTGGAGGGCCTTTTGGGCTTCGGCCTTGGCACTCTTTGCACTCTCAAGGGCCGCGGCAAGCTCGGACTCTCGCGTCTTCAAGTCAAGCTCCAACGCCTCGTGCTTTGTCACGAGAGCGTGGAGCTCTTGCTGCACCTCGCCCACCCGTGCCTCT
This sequence comes from Triticum aestivum, assembly GCF_018294505.1. Lineage (NCBI taxonomy): Eukaryota > Viridiplantae > Streptophyta > Magnoliopsida > Poales > Poaceae > Triticum > Triticum aestivum. The sequence goes on from NC_057794.1 coordinate 594,728,964, forward strand.
TGTTTTTCCCGCTCGGTGCGCTCCTGGGCTGCTTTGTTTTCGGCCTCGGATAGCGCTTGCTTCAGGGTTGCCACTTCGGTCGTGGCCCCTGGCAAATTAAAGATGATCCTGTCATTTTGCAATCGCACTCCTTTCATATATATACATATCTACAGTCTAGGTATTACTTACCTTTGTTCTCCTCGAGCTGCCTCTTGGCAAGGCCGAGCTCTTCCTTGGACCCTTTGAGGTCCTGCTTCAGTACGGCGACCTCCGTAGTCAGTGCGGCAGAGGTCAGCAGCGAAGCCTGCATATGCATATAGACATATTTATATTAGACTCCTGCAGATATTAGTTGATCCTCTATTCGGCTTTTCTTTTTGAACACCAAACAGAGCATCAGGGGCTAATGTCTATGCGGTAATATTTTTTCTATATTTCAAATACTTACCTCAAAGCCTGTTAGAAGGCTGGCACAGGCTTTAGTTAGTCCGCTCTTGGAGGACTAAACCTTCTGGATCACCGCACTGATAATAATGTGGTGCTCTTCGTCGATAAAAGCGCTGCGAAGTGCTCCCAGCAGACTGTCTGGTGCCTCTGGATGGACAGAGGTCACCGGCACGGGCGTCTTGCCCCTTTTGGAAGGAGGCTGCATGCCCGAGTCCGGAACCACTGGAGGATCCAGCGCAGTGTTCGGCTGAAGGCCGAACTCGGAGCCCTCGGGAGCCTTAGCCCCTCTGCTCCCGGAGTCCGGAAGGTCGCCTTGAGGCGCCTCCGAGACTGTCTCCCCTCGACCCTGTGCTTCTTGAGACGACACCTCGGCATTGTACGTAGGGCAAGGGGAGGTGGCGGTCGGAAGTGGATCGCTATCCATATCCGACGAGTCCAAGGAGCCACCCGACGAAGATACGTCGATACGGGCTTGGGGCGGTCTGCATAATCATACTCAGCATTAGGAGAAGCAGTGCGACAAAGGTATGCTATGAGTTACTCTGGTATCCAAATACTTACGACTTCGCCAGGGGCTTGGCCCTGAGCAGCCACTCGTCTTCGTCTTCGGCGGCGGTGGTGGAGTAGTCCGGAAGGAGAGTCCTTCCCTTCTTGGACCCTTCGCTCCCCGGTTGGGGCGACCTTCCTTTTTTTGTCTCCCCCAGCTGGAGGGGGAGCATCTTCATCTTCCTCCTCGTCTTCGTGGGAGAAGTGTGTCACAGAGTCATCGGACGAGGAGTCTGATACCACCTGGCGTCGGGAACTCTTTCGGGTTCCCTTGGCCTTCTTCTTGGTCTTCTCCGGCACCCTGTAAGGAGCCGGAGTTAGCATCTCCGTCAGGAGAGCGTCCGCAGTGTCTTTGGGCAGAGGGGTCGGATAATCGATCTTCTCCGATGCCCCCACCCAGTCCTGTCAAAGGCATGTGAGCTCAGACCCCGCGCGTGGTTAAGCTATGGGAAGTAAAAATCCTACCAGATGTACAAAACTTACCGGATTCGCAGGGCGCTTCGCGCTTAGCCCACGGTCCTCGGTGAGAGAGGGAGGGACCTCGGCGCCCTTGAACAGCACCCTCCAGACGTCCTTGTGCGTCGTGTCGAAGAGCTCGCTCAGAGTCTGGTGCTGGTCCCGGTCGAACTCCCACAAGTTGAAATCCCGTTGTTGACATGGGAGGATCCGGCGGAAGAGCATGACTTGGACTATGTTGACAAGCTTGAGCTTCTTGCTTTCCATATTCCGGATACATTTCTGGAGTCCGTCCAGCTCCACCGATGAACCCCAGGATAGGCCCTTCTCTTTCCAGGAGGTGAGCCGCATGGGGATTCTGGATCGGAACTCGGGGGCCGCCACCCAGTTGGTGTCGCGTGGCTCGGTGATGTAGAACCACGCCGACTGCCACCCCTTTATGGTCTCCACGAAGGAGCCTTCAAGCCATATGACATTGGGCATCTTGCCCACCATGGCTCCGCCGCATTCTGCTTGTTGGCCTCCCACCACCTTCGGCTTGATATTGAAGGTCTTCAGCCACATGCCGAAGTGGGGCCAGATGCGGAGGAAAGCCTCACACACGACGATGAACGCCGAAATGTTGAGGATGAAGTTCGGGGCTAGATCATGAAAGTCCAGCCTGTAGTAGAATATAATACCACGGACGAATGGATGGAGGGGAAACCCCAGTCCGCGGAGGAAGTGGTGGAGGAAGACTACCCTCTCGTGAGGTTCCGGGGTGGGGACGATCTGCTCCACAGCGGGCAGCCGATGCGTGATATTCGCGGATAAGTATCCGGCTCCGCGCAGCTTTTTGACGTGTCCCTCCGTGATGGAGGAAGCCATCCACTTGCCTCCCGGTCCGGACATGTTTGGAGAAGGTTGAGGAGAAGGATGTAGACTTCGGTGTTGGAGCTCGAGTGCGCGAGAATGGATGAGCAAGGAGGAAGAAGGCGTGGGTAGAGAAAGGATAAACATTATCCCTTTATAAGGGCGGTCAAAACTATGCGCCCACACTAGCCTGGTAAAACTCGCTTATCCTCCAAGCGTCGTAATTGATGGCGCAGTTGGGTTACCCACGCCCGTATTGATGAGAATCCCGTAATAAGGGGGACACGATCTCTGCTTTGACAAGACGTGTCAAGAAACTGCCTCACGTTATGTGCGGGGCTAGTTAAAGAAAAACGGTTTGAATAATCGCCGAGCCATGCCCTGATGTCATGTTTCCAAAACGTGTCAGCAGATTAGATTTGTGGAAATATTATTCTCTCTACGGTGGTATGTGGAACTTATTTTGCAGGGTCGGACACTATCCTTTTATTCGAACTCTTCTGTGGTGTATCCGGAGGAGGAACCTGCCTTGCAATGCCGAAGATAACACTGCGCGCCGGACTCATCGTCATTGAAACCTGGTTCAGGGGCTACTGAGGGAGTTGTCGGAGGATATGACCACGGGTAGCCAAGCCGGCTCCCCCTGGCCTTTCTAGAAAAATTACGAGCCGATCCGGCCCTCAAGGATCCAAGACATGGGGCCGCCTTCCTCTTGCCGGCTGTCTCCCAGGCCGACTATCAGAAGGCGATCCGACTCCAGCCCTCATAAAGAAAGCTGCGGAAGGGCCGGTTTCGAGAAGCCGGCCACGAGAAAGCCGACTCCAAGAAGCCGGCTCCCACAAAGCAGTCAAGATTGCACCCTCGGAGTCTGCATCCACCTAACGGCGATGTGACGGGGTGTGGCTACAGTAAAGCCTGCCACCCTCGAATCCTGGTGCAAGCCTGGCACAGTGCGCCGTACGAGTGGCCAGGACCCGTCCGGCGCGCCACTGTTGCCATGTTAACCCTGATGTCATCCATGATGGGCCGCCAGCGCGGCCCACTGGCGGTGGGCCCCTTCAGGCAGAGAGACACCCGAAGGCGGCCCGGCCTCCCCCAGTCGACCCAAGACAGAGCCAGCTCCCCACAGCCGGCCTGTCACCTCCCTCGAAGGAGACACCCCATTAAGGAGACAAGACGCGGTGAGGCTACAGTGATCACCTGCCGGACGGCGGCACTGTAGCCACGCCTACCTCGACGAAGCCCTCGTCACCATGATTGAGCAACAGTAACCAGCCGCCGACAAGGCGCTGGACAGTGGGGCTTGCTTGTCGACCAAGGAGCCGGCAGCCGGCGGGACCCACCAGCCGGCGGGCCCCAGCAGTCGGCGCAGAAGCCGGCGAGTGTAGAGACAGACGGCTGGGCCCCATGCCCAGCCGGATTACCATTGTAACCCCGGGGAGTAGGCCTATATAAACCCCCCGGGGCACCCATGCAAAGGGTTGATCCCTGCTAGTTCTAGACACCACACAAGGAGAAGAAGAGAGCGAGTTGTGCCCTTCTTCCTCCTCTCACCAAACAGCTCTAGGAGCATCATGTAGCTACTTGTTCATCTAGTGATCATGCGGAGACCCCGTAGAGCAGCAGTAGGGGTGTTATCTCCTCGGAGAGCCCCAAAGCTGGGTAAGATTTGCCGGCGTGCATGTCTTCGCCTCATCCCGTTTCCAGGCACCGGCGATGTCTTACTGGCTCCCACAATGATAAGCCACCCGTTGGCATATGTCGCACCTACCACCCGACATTTGGCGCCCACCATGGGGCCAGTTGCACCGTCGTCCGGAGACCTATTCTGGACGGGAACCCTCTTCCTCCCCAGCGAGCGTAGCTAGCCTGGCACGCCCGATGGCGCTTGCCACGACGCGCTGCAAGGCGTCACCAACATCTGCGCGGCGAGCAGCCTCGCCGACCTCCTCGACAAGACCTTCATCACCGACGAGCTCGCCTCCGACACGGGCACCGACCGCCTCGTCAACCTCTTCGGCCAGCTTCACGTCTCCGGCGAGCCTGCAGTGGACTTGGAGTCGGTTGGTTCCACCGATCCGATGCCTGTCGACTCCGACACGGCTTCACTCGACACTTTCCCCATCGACGTCACGATCTACAATGACCCGCTTCCCCGGGCCGATGGCTGCGACGCTGTCACCACCGAGGTGATGGTCATCGGCCACGGCGACGCTCCCGACGAAAGCGCCCACAACGCCCCGCATGCGGCGGCCCACGATTTGTCCATCCCCCTCCCGGCTAATGCCGACGATGAAGCACTAGAGGCTCGCCGCCTCGCCCTCCTCGCGGAGGGCCGGAGGATGGCCTCCATAAGATGCCTCACTGAGGCCCACCAGCGCGAAGCCGACCGCACCGCCTTCGGCACGCCGGCCCTGGGCGGGCCAAGCCGGGCCGGTGTTGTCAAGCAATGCGGCTGTCATCACCGACACACTGGGAGTCGACCGCCCAGTCTATGCCACCCCACTCGAGAACCTGCGTGCCGCCCAGGCGGCCATAGACGAGCTGGACGGATTGGGGGCCGAAGAACTCCCCCCACATGACCAGACGCATCCAGCAGCTAATTGATGCGGCTGCGCGGTGGCACGAAGCCGACGCTCGCGCGGAGAACCTCTCCCCGCACCGAGATCACGGCGCGACGTCCCGGACACCGACCACGGGCAAGGCCCGCGCGCGGCGCGAGAAAGAGCCGGCCGTCAGCCGAAGCCGAACCCGGATTTCCATCGAACGAGACGCAGAAGGCCATCCCCGGGCCATGGACTGGCGAGGCAGCCCACCCCCGCCTCGGCCCCGTGGGGAGAGATACCCCACCCCACCGCCTGTTGCGCATCCGACTCTCAGCGGCCGGCTAGGTCGCCGCGAGGGAGTCGGCGAGAACGACGCCCGCCATCGGATCGACCGCCTGGCGCGATCCCTGGTGTTGGAAGAAGAAGACGATGTCGGCCCGCCTTGTTTCGGCCCCCGCATCTGCGACGAGCCTTTCCCCAAAGGGTTCTCACTCCCAAGAGACACGCCCAAATACAACGGCTCCATGAAGCCGGAAGATTGGTTGATCGACTACTCCACGGCGGTTAGCATAGCAAACGGCAACAGGCGTGTTGCCGTGAAGTACGTGCCCCTCATGTTGCAGGGCACGACACGGACTTGGCTCAACAGCCTCAAGCCGTACAGCATCAACAGCTGGCTAGACTTCACAGAAGCCTTCGTCCGCAACTTTGCCAGCACCTACAAGCGTGCTCCCAAGCCCAGACAGCTCTCCCTGTGTGTGCAAGGCCCCGCCGAGTCCACCCGTGACTACCTCACGCGCTGGGCCGAGCTCCGCAACTCTTGTGAGGGGGTGCACGAGGTGCAAGCCATAGAATACTTCACTGCCGGATGCCGAGAAGGCACCCTCCTCAAGCACAAGCTCCTCTGCGACGAGCCGGCTACCCTCGACGAGCTTCTGATCATAGCGGACAAGTACGCCACCGCCGACTCCTCAATGATGACCGAACTCTGGGTAGATGCGTCCGGAAAAGTACTCAACCCGGCGCCCAAGACGCCGGCTGGGGACTCCGGCCGAAGCCCACACCCGAACGACCACAAGCGCAAGGGCCCCGTGCCGCCTTCCACCAGTCGGCAGGTGGCCACCGTCGAAGACGAGCCGCCCGAAAGGCGGCCCGCACCCAAGAAGCAGAAGGGCGGCAAGCCGGCTTGGCAGCCAGCCTCTTCCTATGAGCAAACTCTCGACGCCCCCTGCAAGTTCCACAGCGGCGTGAAGCCATCCAACCACACAACCCGGAAGTGTCATTGGCTCACCCGAATCTCCAAGGGTGAAGGGCTCGCGCCACCTCCGCCTGCTGGACCGCCGCCTCCGGCTCCGCAGCCGCCGAGCGCTCGGCCTTTAGTCGGAGCTGTGCTCGACGAGTTCCCCGACGAGTAGGCCACCTATGTCATCTTTACGAGCTAGCTCGAAGACCGGCGGAGCAAACACCAAGAGCACCAAGAAGTCAGCATGGTCATTGCCACCCCCGCCGAGCACATGCACTGGTCAGAAAAACCTATCGGCTGGAGCCGGGCCGACCACCCGGAAGTGATGCCGTCTCCCAGCTCTTATGCATTGGTTTTGGATGCCACCTTTGCAACTGATAGACGTGCCGCCCGCTTCTCCCGCGTACTGATAGATGGCGGGAGCAGCATCAATATCCTGTACCGTGACACCTTGGAGAAGCTGAACGTCAAGACAAAACAACTCATGCCAACTCGGACTGTGTTCCATGGCATTGTACCCGGCCTGTCCTGCGCTCCCATTGGCAAGATCAAGATTGATGTGCTCTTTGGGGACAAAGATCATTTCCGCCGGGAAGCGATCTAGTTTGAAGTGGTGGACCTGGAGAGCCCCTACCATGCGTTGCTAGGCCGACCTGCCTTGGCCAGGTTCATGGCAGTTCCCCACTATGCTTACCTAAAGATGAAGATGCCAAGCACCAAGGGCGTCATCACCATAGCCGGCGATTACAAGAAGTCCTCCGAGTGTGTAGCAGCCAGCAGCCGGCTGGGCGAGTCCCTTGTGATTGCCGAAGAAAAGAAGATGTTGGATCGAGTTGTGGCCATGGCCGGCAAGCAGTCGGCCTTGCTTCCGACACCAAGGAGTATGATACCCAAGGGTCTTTCCAGCCGGCCAAGGAGACGAAGAAGATACTTCTTGACCCCGAGCACCCAGAGAGGTTTGCCGTCATCGGGGTAAACCTAAACAACAAATAGGAAGGCGAGCTCGCCGATTGCCTCCGTGAGAATCGGGACATCTTCGCATGGTCTCCCAAGGACATGCCGGGTGTTCCGAAGGAATTCGCCGAGCACAAGCTACACGTCCGAGAAGACGCAAAACCAGTCAAACAACCCCTCCGCCGACTGTCGGAGGAGAAAAGAAGGATTGTGGGAGAAGAGATAGCCCGGCTTTTGGCAGCCAGCTTCATTATGGAAGTTTTCTTTCCAGAGTGGCTCGCCAACCGGTCCTCGTGCTAAAGAAGAACAACAAGTGGCGCATGTGTATAGACAACACAAGCCTCAACAAGGCCTGCCCCAATGATCCCTTTGCCCTGCCGAGGATTGACCAAGTGATAGACTCCACGGCCGGATGCGAGCTGTTGAGTTTCTTGGATGTTTACTCAGGATACCACCAAATAAAGCTAGACCCGGCAGACCGCCTGAAGACCGCCTTCATCACACCATCCGGAGCCTTCTGCTACCTGACTATGACATTCGGCTTGAGAAATGCTGGTGCCACTTTTCAGCGTTGCATGCAGAAGTGCCTCCTCAAGCAGCTCGGCAGAAATGCCCACGTCTACGTAGACGACATTGTGGTGAAGACGGAGAAGCACGGCACTCTCCTGGAAGACCTCAAGGAAACGTTTGAGAACCTACGCCGATTCCAAATCAAGCTCAACCCCGAGAAATGCATGTTCGGAGTGCCAACCGGCCAACTCCTAGGCTTCCTGGTCTCGGAACGCGGCATCGAATGCAACCCAATAAAGATCAAGGCCATTGAAAGAATGGCGGTCCCCACCAAGCTGCGGGACGTCCAGAAGTTCACCGGATGCTTGGCCTCCCTGAACCGCTTCATCAGCCGGCTCGGAGAGAAAGCCCTCCCCCTCTACCGCCTTATGAAGAAGACCACTCATTTCGAGTGGAATGACCAGGCTGACCAAGCTTTTCACGAGCTGAAGAAGATGCTGGCCACGCCGCCTGTCCTGGCGGCGCCACCTGAGAAAGAGCCCATGCTCCTTTACATTGCTGCAACCAGCCGTCGTAGTAGTCCAACGCCCAGAAGAGGGCCGAGCCCAGCCGGTCCAGAAGCCAGTGTACTATTTGAGTGAGGTGTTGTCCGCCTCGAAGCAGAACTACCCGCACTACCAGAAGATGTGCTACGGCATGTACTTCGCCGCCAAGAAGCTGAAGCCCTATTTCCAAGAGCATCCCATCACGGTCGTATGCACTGCCCCGCTGGCCGAGATCATAGGCAGCCGGGATGCATCCGGCCGGGTGGCGAAATGGTCCATCGAGCTGGCCCCCTACACGGTCTTCTACCAACCTCGCACCGGCATCATGTCCCAAGCATTGGCCGACTTCCTCGTCGACTGGGCCGAGACCCAGTACCTGCCGCCGGCTCCCGACTCCACTCATTGGCGCATGCACTTCGATGGGTCCAAGATGCGCACCAGCTTGGGAGCCGGCGTCGTCCTTACCTCTCCCAAAGGCGACAAGCTCAGATACACGCTGCAAATTCACTTTGTCGCCTCCAACAACGTGGCCAAGTACGAGGCGCTCATACACGGGCTCCGGCTTGCCAAAGAGGTCGGCATTCGCCGGATCCTATGTTATGGCGACTCGGACTTGGTGGTCCAGCAATCATCCGGCGACTGGGATGCCAAGGACACAAATATGGCAAGCTACCGCTTCCTTGTTCAGCAAATCAGTGGGTATTTTGAAGGATGCAAGTTCCTCCACATACCGCGAGCCGACAACGAGCCGGCCGATGCCCTGGCTCGAATAGGCTCCACTCGGCAAGCAATACCAACCGGCGTCTCTCTACAACGCCTCCTCAAACCGTCTGTCAAGCCGTCTCCAGAATCCGACTCCATCTTTGTGCCGCCTGACCCCGACGCAGCCGAGTCCGGCGCGAAGAACCAGACGGGTGCCCTGGGGGCTCCGACAGTCGGCCCAGGGACGTCAGCAAGTTGCTCGGGGACTTCCGTAGTTACGCCCGACACGGGGACTGCTACACCCGGCTCGGGGACTGCGGTAGCCGGCCCGGGAACCGCGCCAACACAACAGGCGGCGGCCGACTCCAGCATTTCACTGCCCAGCCCGCCCGCCCTGGTCGCAGTAGCAGTATTGGCAATAGAAGAAGTCACAGCACCATCATGGGCACATCCCATCCTCAACTTCCTAGTGAACCAAGTTCTGCCGGCTGATGAGACAGAGGCAAGACAAGTCCAACGTCGAGCCGGAGCATACACAATCGTCAACAGAAAACTCGTCAAGCGTAGTGTCACTGGAGTCCTCCAGCGATGTGTCGAGCAAGAGAAGGGCATTGCAATCCTCAAAGACATCCACCAAGGAGAATGCGGCCTCAAGATCACTCGTTGCCAAAGCTTTCCGCCATGGTTTCTTTTGGCAGACTGCTTTGGATGACGCCAAGGAGTTAGTTAAACTTTGCAAGGGGTGCCAATTCTTCAGCTCCAAGCAGCCAATGCCGGCCTCAGCACTCAAGACCATTCCCCTCACTTGGCCCTTCGCCGTTTGGGGACTGGACATGGTAGGCCCGTTCAAGACGGCGCGCGACGGCATGACTCATCTACTAGTCGCTGTGGACAAATTCACCAAGTGGATCGAGGCAAAAGCGATCAAGAAGCTGAATGGGCCGACTGCCGTCACATTCATCGCAGATATAACAACCCGGTACGGTGTGCCACACAGCATCATCACCGATAATGGCACAAATTTCGCCAAGGGAGCCTTGGCACGTTTCCGTGCGACGTAGGGCATCCGGCTGGACCTGGCGTCCGTTGCCCACCCACAGTCAAACGGCCAGGTCGAACAAGCCAACGGCCTCATCCTTTCCGGCATCAAGCCCCGGCTGGTCATACCACTGGAGCGTTCGGCCGGCTGTTGGCTCGATGAGCTGCCAGCCGTCCTCTGGAGTCTGCGCACAACCGCAAACAAGTCAACCGGCTTCACTCCTTTTTTCCTCGTATATGGTGCCGAGGCAGTCATCCCAACTGACATCGAGTTCGACTCGCCTTGGGTAACCATGTACACAGAGGCATAGGCCAAGGAAGCACGTGAAGACGGCGTCGACCTGCTGGAAGAAGGCCGGCTGTTAGCCCTCAGCCGATCTGCCATCTACCAGCAGGGCTTACGCCGCTACCATAGTCGGAAGGTCAAGCCAAGATCCTTCCAAGAGGGCGATCTTGTGCTCCGGCTGATCCAGCAAACATCCGGCCAGCACAAGCTCTCGGCCCCTTGGGAAGGCCCCTTCATCATCAGCAGAGCTTTGGGCAACGACTCCTACTACCTAATCGACGCACAGAAGCCCAAGGCACGCAAGAGAGACGACTCCAGCAAGGAGTCGGAACGACCATGGAACGCCAACCTCCTCCGAAGATTTTACAGTTGAAATGCAGTATGTATCACGCTAACTTTTGTACTAAGTACGAGACAATAGGCCCCCCGAGGAGAGCTCAGGGACTGCCACCTCCTATCCATAAATGAAGAACATTATGCTTATGACCTTGTCATTACATTCACTTTTTCTTTGTCCGGCACCGGGTTCGACTAGTCGGCCCGGGGACTGGCCGCCTAGAGTTATATTTGAAGTCCTACCCGCAGTCAGACAAGTAGCGTGCCGGCACCCAAGCTTTCTCTCGCCAAAAGTCGCAGTTCGAAGAACCGGCTGTCCGACTGGCGAGAGTTAAAAGCAGGAAAGGATGCCCACATGAAAAATGGCTAGGGACTAACGGACTAATATAACGAAAGCCGGTTTGTCTCCTACCACCGACCGACTACCAGAGTAGCCGGCCAGCCGGCTTCCATTCACTTCACTTCAATCCAAGAAAGCTCGAGTACTTGCCTCCCCAAAAGGGGAAGGCGGCAAAGTAAAAAGCCTAAGGATAAAAAGCATACGTGAATGGAAACCAAACATGCACACAATCATATTTACACAAAAGACCTTCGCAAGGCCAGCATTCAACATAGTTCGAATACACCCCAAGTGGGTGGAACTGCACAAGTTCAATAAAAATTGTTCAAAGGACAACAAGCAGGGAAAGCAACGGCAGACTAAGCCAGGGGAGCGACTAGCGAGTCGGGCTGGTCGGCGGAGACAGCAGTGCCGGCTGGAGGAGTGGCCGGCTGGCGAACCTCGGCATGATCACCGCCCCCCGCCGAAGGCGCGCTTGCACGCGCCTCGTTGCTGGAGGCACGGTCAGGCTGAGGCTGGCCGGCTGTTTCACCAGCCGGCTCGACGTCTTCGTCCTGCTCTCCTTCGTCGTCTTCGCCTTCGTCGCTGGACGCAATCTCCTCTGCCGAGTGTTCACCCGCTGCCGGGTCCAGCCCGAACCACTCCTTCGGCTGGGCAATGCCGTCGTCATTTATTTCAGGTGCAAAGACACTAATGTCAGTGCACTCGGCGATCGTCGACGCGCGCTGAGCAATAGCCGGCCGCACCTCTTCTATCTCCTCGTTGGCCTCCAGCCGCCAAGTGCGCAGCTGGTCCAGGTTCAACCCCCGATACCAAGCTCGGGCGAACTCCAGCGCCCGCCCAGCTCCAAGCCGGGCCGCTGATGCTTTCCAAGATTCGAAGCGGCCAACCGCAACCTCCAGCCAGTCGGCAGTCCAGCTCAGGGTGTGGGGAATCGTCTCGCCTGGCCAGAGGGTGGCCAACACCTGCGCTCCGGCACGCTGGAGGCGGCGGAGCATACGATGAGCCGGTTGCAGCCGCGTTTGGACCGCCAAGAGCTGCTCCTCAAGCGTCCGGCTCGCGTCCGGCGCGATGTCGGCCCCCGCCTGACGGCGCGCTTCACGATGGGCCTCGATGGTTTGAGTAGCAAAGGCGGAGTAGCCGGGAAAGTAGTCTGCACAGAGAATAAAAAGCAGCATAAGTCAGAATACAAATCAGGCGGCAAGGGGCAGGCAGGGAGCAAGGAAGGCGGCTTACCGTCGATCAAATCTTCAATACGGCCGAAGCCTTCGTTCAGTGCTTGCCTGGTCTCAGCCCAGCCTGCCGCTCCGGTCTTGAACTCGGCCTTCAGGGCGTCTTCGTTATCCTGCGCCTTCTTCAAGGCCGCCTTGTGGCTCTCCTCCTGGTCAGCCAGCTTCTTGGCCAGGCGGTCACGCTCCAGGACCAAGGCATCATACTCAGTTTCCTTGGCGCGAAGGGCGGCCTGCGCCTCGCTGAGCTGCCCCCTCAAGTCGGCATTGGCTCCTGCAAGCATGAAAGACAAAAGAAAAACCAATAATGAAGAAGTCGTCAGGGAAGATCCGACCCGACTGCTCAGCAGTCAGCCTGAATCTCGGGGACTACACCCAATGGGTGCATTGACGCGCCCCCACAGGAGATGAAAAAAACAAAGCACGCACTCCGGCTGCTGATCAGGTCTTCGGTTCTCCGGCCCAGCTCCTGAGCCTGGGAGTTGAAGGCAGCAGCGCGGAGGTTATGATACTCCTGAAAGAACAGACAGGAGGCGGGTATAAGATGGGTGTCAGGACCTAGTAAGTTCCGAGCTGCCTGGGCAGCAGCCGACTTGGAACTCAGGGACTACACCCAGTTGGTGCGCTGATGCGCCCCCGCAGAAGAAATCAAGAGAACAAAACAACCAAGGCTAGAAGACTCACCTGGATGACGGCCCGCGTCGCAAGGAACTCCTGGGTGTAGTGCTGCAGCGAGGCAGCTTGGGCCTGAAGCCGGTTCCGAACCTCTTGGGCCGCCATGTTCAGCTCGCCCGTCCCCCCGCTGGGAGTCCACTCGGACGTGCCGGTGCTGGCCGCCTCCAGGGCCTCCGCCGTCTGGCTGGCACCCGAAACCCTGCGCGGCTCCGGCGCAGCGGTGCCTCCCCCTACGCGCCGGCGCGTTGCCGGCTGCACCTCGAGGCTGGCTCCTGCTTCCGGCTCACCCCCAGCCGGCTGCTCTGGCGCCGCAGCAGATTGGCCGCTTTGGCCCGCTCCGGTCGGCGCCGACTGCGACGTCCTTTCCACGGAGCCCACATGGACCTCCCTCCTCTCCATCACCGGCGGCACTTGGTCGACCTCCTCCAACGAAGGCACATGGATGTCGGGGGCCACGGCGTGGAGGGGAATGGTGAGCAGCGGAGGCTGGTTGTGCGAAGCCTCCGCCTCTGTCTCCGCGGCTGCCGCCTCCACCCGGGCCTTGGCTGCCGCATCGGCCTGCTCCTTCGCCGCCTGGGCGACCCTCCGCTCCGCCGCCTCCCGCTCCTCCCGCGCCTCACGCGCGTTCCGCTCCGTGGCCTCCCTAAGGTCGGCGTGGGGGTCCACGCGACGGGAGCTGGAGGACCCTCCAGTCGGCCCGACTATGGAGCCGCCACGGCCGCGCTCAAGGTAAAGCGGTGCCCTGCCCGGCCGGCGAAGAAAGGGTTAGAAGGGTTGTCAATCGAAAAGAACAACAAAAATATATATGAAATATACAAGACATTCGACGACTTACGCCGAGATCGCCTGCGGCTGCTTCACCGCCTTGCGGAAGCGGGCCGCCTTTGCGGCCGCCTCGTCCCGCCTGGTCGCCGTCGTGGAAGCCTTGGGTTTCTTCGGCCGGCTGCCGAAGAAGGTCGACGCGGCCCGGCGCTTCTGCGCGCCGCCTCGGGCAGCCTGCGCGGCGAACGAGCCCGCGCCTTGATGGTCAGGCGCCGGCTGGCGGTGCTGGACGGCTTCGACCTCGTCATCATCCGGCCAGTCCTCGAAGCCGTCTCCGGGCCTCACGCTTCCAGCCTCATCGCCTTCCCCTACGATGGCGTCTTCCATGGCGGCCGCTCCCAGGTCCAGATCGTCGGCGTCGTCCACCGTGCGGTCGGGGAGGAGCTGGCGCTCTACCCCTGCGGACCCGGTCGTCGGCGGAAGAAGAGGGTTCTGCCAAGGGAGAACCAACTAATCAGAAGTCGGCTATCATAAGGCCGGCTGCAAAAAGAAGGAAAGAGGAAAAACTTACTGTCGGCGGAGGGTTGGCGCGGGAATACGGACTCTTGCCGTATCGCCAATCTTCAGTGAGATTGCAGTTGGAGATGTAATTCACCATGTAGGATACCTCCGCATGAGGCATCTCCCTGGTGCTCAGCCGGCATGGGTCGAAGTAGCCGCTCATTTGGCAGATCATGTGTGGCCGGCCCTGGAGCGGAAGAATGCGGCACTCCACGAAGGCGGAAACCAAGTCGGCTCCGGTCAGGCCTTCCACCTGGATCATCACCCGGAGCCGGGCGACGGCTGCGTTCCCGGCCTGAGACAGCGACTTGGCCCGATAGCTCCACGAGGGTTGCCTCCCAGCCGGCGGGCCGGCTACGTAAGCCGGCAGGTTGACGTAGTCGCCTTGCTGGGCGACGTTCTTCACGTAGAAGTAAGACTTCTGCCAAATCTTCACCGACTGGATCAACGGGATGGGCGGGAACGAATTGTTCTCCCCCGTCCGCCTCATGGCGATGAAGGCCCCGCAGGGGGCGGGCACGCCCGCAACGACGGTGCCGAGCTTGCTCTGGAAGAATTCCCCCCCAGAGCTCGAGAGTGGGGAGAACCCCAAGGAAGCCCTCGCAGAGGGTGACGAAGGCCGACAACAGCATCACCACATTGGGCGTTAGGTGATGCGGCTGGAGGTGATAGAACTCGAGGAAGGCTCGAAGAAATCCGCTCGGCGAGAGGCCAAAGCCGCGCAGGCAGTGCGAGCGGAAGATCACCCGCTCGCCTTCCTCCGGCGCCGGCGAGATCTCCCTCTCCGGTGCCCGACGAACCCGCACGAAGTTATCGCCCGGCAGGTGCCGCGTCCGGCGGAGGAACTCGACGTGATCCTCATGGACATTGGAGCCGTCCCACGAGCTCGACAGCGCCATGGGGGCGATGCGACGGGGAGCAAGACGAAGCGACGGAGAAGCGGCGCGGCGGTGGGTGCTGCAGCAGCGGAAGGAAGGAGAAAGAGGGGGTGGAGCGAGGGAGAGCGCGAGAGCCTCTGCCGCTCCCCCTCCTCCCCCTACTTATAGACTCGCACGACGGAGCCGAGGAGGCGCGGCGTGGGGGAACGTGGGGATCAACTGCGCCCACTCCCCCACGTACCGCGATTATTGCGCCCTAATGGCGTGATAAAACCGCCGCGGGAGGCGAGCGGTCCATATGGGCCGCAGAAGATCCGTGCTCGGAACGAGGCGTGGGAGTGGTAGGCCCGGGCCTGCGGCGGCGTCCCATCGTGCGCGTGTGTTGGCAGGATCATCTTGCCACGTGGCCCGCGGGATGGCGCGCAGTCAGCTCGCGGGCCGACCCACGTTCCCGCCTACGAAAAACAGGGCTATTCCAAAGATGGCGCGCGCAAGCAAAGCCGACCCCTCGGGGAAGGAAACTGACCAAGCTTCTCGTCCCTTTGTCACCCTCGGAGCTCGATCAGCTTCGGGGACTACTGTCGGAGGATATGACCACGGGTAGACAAGCCGGCTCCCCCTGACCTTTCTAGAAAAATTACGAGCCGATCCGGCCCTCAAGGATCCAAGACCTGGGGCCGCCTTCCTCTTGCCGGCTATCTCCCAGGCCGACTATCAGAAGGCGATCCGACTCCAGCCCTCATAAAGAAAGCTGCGGGAGGGCCGGTTTCGAGAACCCGGCCACGAGAAAGCCAACTCCAAGAAGCCGGCTCCCACAAAGCAGTCAAGATTGCACCCTCGGAGTCTGCATCCACCTAACGGTGATGTGACGGGGTGTGGCTACAGTAAAGCCTGCCACCCCCGAATCCCGGTGCACGCCTGGCACAGTGCGCCGTACGAGTGGCCAGGACCCGTCCGGCGCACCACTGTTGCCATGCTGACCCTGATGTCATCCACGATGGGCCGCCAGCACGGCCCACGGGCGGTGGGCCCCTTTGGGCCGAGAGACACCCGAAGGCGGCCTGGCCTCCCACAGTCGACCCAAGACAGAGCTGGCTCCCCACAGCCCGCTTGCCACCTCCCTCGAAGGAGACGCCCCATTAAGGAGACAAGACACGGTGAGGCTACCTCGATGAACGGCGGCACTGTAGCCACGCCTACCTCGACGAAGCCCTCGTCACCAGGATTGAGCAACAGTAACCAGCCGCCGACAAGGCCCTGGACAGTGGGGCCTGCCTGTCGACCAAGGAGCCGGCAGCCGGCGGGCCCCACCAGCCGGCGGGCCCCAGCAGTCGGCGCAGAAGCCGACGAGTGTAGACACAAACGGCTGGGCCCCATGCCCAGCCGGATTACCATTGTAACCCCGGGGAGTAGGCCTATATAAACCCCCCGGGGCACCCATGCAAAGGGTTGATCACTGCTAGTTCTAGACACCACACAAGGAGAAGAAGAGAGCGAGCCGTGCCCTTCTTCCTCCTCTCATCAAACAGCTCTAGGAGCATCGTGTAGCTACTTGTTCATCTAGTGATCATGCGGAGACCCCGCAGAGCAGCAGTAGGGGTGTTATCTCCTCGGAGATCCCCGAAGCTGGGTAAGATTCGCCGGCGTGCATGTCTTCGCCTCATCCCGTTTCTAGGCACCGGCAATGTCTTACTGGCTTCCACAATGATAAGCCACCCGTTGGCATATGTCGCACCTACCACCCGACAGGAGTCCTGGATTAGGGGTCTCCGGACAGCCGGACTATATCCTTTGACCGGACTATGAAGATACAAGATTGAAGACTTCGTCTTGTGTCCGGATGGGACTCTACTTGGCGTGGAAGGCAAGCTGGGTCGTACAGATATGGATATCTCCTCCTTTGTAACCGACCTTGTGTAGCCCTAACCCCTTCCGGTGTCTATATAAACCGGAGGGTTTTAGTCCGTAGGACAACATACAATCATACCATAGGCTAGCTTCTATGGTTTAGCCTCTCCGATATCATGCTAGATCAACTCTTGTAATACACAGATAATCAAGAATAAATCAAGCAGGACGTAGGGTTTTACCTCCATCAAGAGGGCCCGAACCTGGGTAAAACATCGTGTCCCCTGCCTCCTGTTACCATCTGCCTTAGACGCACAGTTCGGACCCCCTACCCGAGATTCGCCGGTTTTGACACCGACAGCGATGATTTCTTCTCTCTGATTTTTTTCTCTTCGAAACTCAATATATGGAGGTGGAGTTGGAGTCAGAGAGGCAACAGGGGGCCCACGAGGTAGGGGGTGCGCCCTAGGGGGGCAGGCGCGCCCCCACCCTCATGGCAAGACGGTGGGCCCCCTGGCCTTCATCTTTGGCAGGTATTTTTCTTATTTTCTGAAAAGTGTCTCCATGAAGTTTCAGGTCATTCTGAGAACGTTTGCTCCTGCACATAAATAACACCATGGTAGTTATGTTGAAAACAGTGTCAGTCCGGGTTAGTTCCATTCAAATCATGCAAGTTAGAGTCCAAAACAAGGGCAAAAGTGTTTGGAAAAGTAGATACGTTGGAGACGTATCAAGGTGCAACTCTCTCTCAAATTATGAGGTGGGACTAAACTTTAGCCTCACTCACTCCACTCACATCTGTGCATGAATGGGCCAAGAGAATTTCAGAATTTTAGTTGGGCTTTGGGCCAAAAGCCCACTAGCAAATTCCAACAATCCCCCACAAAGTCTCATTGGCACATCTCACCATTTGGTTCCAAAACATTGTTTATATAACGGTGCTTAGTGGAGACTGTGAAGTTGAACTTCCACTTAGAGATTTATGCTACACTAGATCACAACTTGAATAGTGGACTATGCCTTGAACTACAAGTTTTCTGCGAGACTAGTTCCACACAAATTCTTGACCGATACTGGGCTGCCGCAAGGCTTCCCCACGGGTGGAGCGTATACGTCGTACTCCATGGCTTTTCATGAATTTATTAGAGAACAGCCAATTCTCACAGACTGCGACGTTAATAGTCAAATTCATATAGGTGTGTTCCTCAGAAGATGTTTTGCAGGACAACATCTCTGCTTACCCGAATAAGCCACTTGGAACACATTAAGATAAGTATCAACCTGCCATGCAGATCAGGAGAGTATTGCATCTTCACGGAGTGGGATAGTTAATATAGGGATACTCTCCTCCCAGCTGAACAACAGCTTGTCTCCCACTTCTACTTCACGGGATCTCCGATCACATAGAGTGGGTTACCACTATGGACAACTCATGCGGTGGGTCTCAGACCCATCTCCATCGATGCATTATCTATCACATCCCGTATTGTTTACTTTAATCCCTTTCTCCTTCATGGTTGACTAGGCCTGCATAAGCTATATTTTTTTGAACATGCTGGGCAGGGTCACCTCCCCATGTTACTGTAGCACAGGAGCCCAAGCCTATAATTTCAAAACAATGATATTCTGTTTGTGGCCTGTCGGCACTGTTCATCTCCCCTCACCATATTTCTGTGCTGAGTCGTTGTGCGAGATATGAGTGCCTGCAGCAGAAACTTCTAGCTTCGTATAATGAAACATGCTACAAGCAATTCTCAAAAAAGAAAAGGAAAAAAGAAACATGCTACATGCATTTGTTTCACATTCAAGATTAAGGAAATGTCACATTGGTTCTGTATTTACAAAATAGTTTTAAATATTTTGGTGTCCACCTTGGATTTTGTAAGGTGATGTTTTTCTTTCCTTTATGTGAACTGAAATGCTTTCCCTGTCATAATTCCGGTTCCAAAAATAAATGGCACACTACTTCAGACTTTCTTTAAATGTTGGCATATCTTGACATGCAGGCATGCAGTTCTGGCACCAACAATATAGTAATCTTTGTCTCTAGACAAAGTCAAATGCATAGCACACCCAAAGACAAGCCGCACTCCTGGCTAGATTTTCTTTTTGCTGAGATATCAAAATTTGGCCTCACTTCTATAAGAAAGAAGTTGAACCCACTTAATATACGGTGTAGTACAGTCTATTCTTGCTTTTGCGAATGCCTTTCTAAGGACAATAGTTTCTAAACTGGAGTATTTGTATACCATATATGGCTGTACATGATCATTTTAATGTCAAAATTATCATTGGTAGCTGGCCCGCATGGCGAGGGATTAAACAATTACAAATTGAGTAGGTACATGGGAGACATCCCAGGCAAGTGCACTAATTTATTCTCTATATTTAAGGATGGCAATGGGTAGGGTATGGGCCGGGTAGAGCAAAACCATACCCATACCCATGTACTTAATGGGTACAAAATTCTACCCATACCCGTACCCACGGGTATGAACCTTTACCCATGCCCATACCCGACGGACACCCATACACATTGGGTACCCAACGGGTAGATCAAACAGTACACAAGTTATTCATAATTTTATATTCATCGATATCACATTCACAAAAAAATATTTATCTCAACTCAATAACAGATAAATGATTACATGATAATTATCTCAATTCAAATTGACAATTGGTAAAAAACTTTAACATAAGTTCACAAGCTCACGACACACATAACGTGTAAGGTCCACATATCAGCATAAATGGGAACGTTATGGGTATATCCATGGGAACAAGGCTATACCCATGCCCTACCCATGAATTAACGGGTAGGGTATGGATACTAACCATGGGTATAAAATTATGCCCATACCCGGCCCATGCGGGTATGATACCCGCGGGTACCCGTACCCATGGGTAAAATTGCCATCCTTATCTATATTGCTAGCATTCAGTAGGTTTAAGCATCTGTAGGCCTTGTAATCCATCTCTTGATCGTTCTGTCATGCTTTACTAAAGCTGCCATGCACAGATCCCTGTAGGAGCTATGGTGAGATGTGTGGCGCTGAGCATAGATGCGGCTAGACATGGTTCTGTGCAATATTTCTATTCATCACCGCCAACCATCACTAACACGGTCGAAATCCCATCAGTACCACCAGCTTCCACACCAATAGGGCGGAGCCTCCTCGAGTTCACAACCCTAGGCACCGGACCCCGGGAGCTCATGACTCATGGGGCCGGCCCATCAGTCATCGCTACACCGACCATGACTCCTCCAATCATCACAAACGAGGCAGTATGGCTGCTTACCACACTGTTGCCACGAAACAATCACATGAGCATTACAATGAAGGTCGTCAAGCAGGTCACTTGTTGCCCACATCCAACTACAAAAGAACAAGGAAGAGGCCATCGCACAACACGCCCGATGGAAGGAAACTATGGCCAATGAGAAGCATTCGCAACCCCGACGCCAGACCCGCTCGACAACCAACACCCTTGTGGCTCGTGGCTGCAAAGCGGTCAACGACTCCGACTATATTGGAGAACTTGACTTCGTACAGACATCGGCTCGCAACCTTCAGGCAGCTATGGTCCTGGCGCACAAACTTCACGCTACTCGGGCAGTGGCGGAGCTTCAAAGAAATCTTAGGAGGGGTGAAAAATACACCGCTTTCAAAATTCTCGCACTAAGGGAGTTAGGGTTGTTCATTAGTCTCCAAGCCTGTCTCGCTA
The DNA here is from genome assembly GCF_018294505.1 of Triticum aestivum. Classification (NCBI taxonomy): domain Eukaryota; kingdom Viridiplantae; phylum Streptophyta; class Magnoliopsida; order Poales; family Poaceae; genus Triticum; species Triticum aestivum. The sequence continues at coordinate 594,749,429 of NC_057794.1, forward strand.
GCAAAGCCAGGTTAAAAATCTCCATATCACGGAACCCAAGTCTACCCATATGTTTTGGCCTTGTCATGACATCCCAAGCCACCCAACTCGGCTTTCTCTTTCCCCCCTTACTTCCCCACCAAAACTGCCGAATAATGGCCATGATATTCTCACATAATGCCCTTGGTAGCCTGAAACATGCCATCGAAAACACCGGTAGCGTTTATGCTACTGCCTTAATTAAGACCTCTTTGCCTGCAGACGATAGGAGTTTCTCCATCCAGCCTTTAACCTTTTCCCACACCCTATCTCTGAGATATGTGAAAGTGCCCATTTTCGATTGGCCCACATCTGTTGGCATCCCAAGATACCTTTGTTGGGGAACGTAGTAATTTCAAAAAAATTCCTACGCACGCGCAAGATCATGGTGATGCATTGCAACGAGAAGGGAGAGTGTGATCTACGTACCCTTGTAGACCGACAACGGAAGCGTTAGCACAACGCGGTTGATGTAGTCGTACGTCTTCACGGCCCGACCGATCAAGCACCGAAACTACGGCACCTCCGAGTTTTAGCACACGTTCAGCTCGATGACGATCCCCGGACTCCGATCCAGCAAAGTGTCGGGGAAGAGTTCCGTCAGCACAACGGCGTGGTGACGATCTTGATGTACTACCGTCGCAGGGCTTCGCCTAAGCACCGCTACAATATTATCGACGATTATGGTGGAAGGGGACACCGCACACGGCTAAGAATATGATCACGTGGATCAACTTGTGTGTCTAGGGGTGCCCCCTGCCCCCGTATATAAAGGAGCAAGGGGAGGAGGCCGGCCGGCCCCTATTGGCGTGCCAGGAGGAGGGGGAAGGAAGAGGGAAGGGAGAAGGAAAGGGGGGCGCCGCCCCCCTCTCCTAGTCCAATTCGGACCAGGGGGAGGAGGCGCGCGGCCCACCCTAGCTGCCCTTCTCTCTCTCCACTAAGGCCCATATGGCCCATTACTTCTCCCGGTAGGGTTCCGGTAACCTTCCGGCTCTTCGCTTTTCTCCGAAATCATCCAGAACACTTCTGGTGTCCGAATATAGCCGTCCAATATATCAATCTTTATGTCTCGACCATTTCGAGACTCCTCGTTATGTCCGTGATCACATCCGGGACTCCGAACTAACTTCGGTACATCAAAACTCATAAACTCATAATATAACTGTCATCGAAACCTTAAGCGTGCGGACCCTACGGGTTCGAGAACAATGTAGACATGACCGAGACACGTCTCCGGTCAATAACCAATAGCGGAACCTAGATGCTCATATTGGCTCCTACATATTCTACGAAGATCTTTATCGGTCAGACTGCATAACAACATACGTTGTTCCCTTTGTCATCGGTATGTTACTTGCCTGAGATTCATCGTCGGTATCTCAATACCTAGTTCAATCTCGTTACCGGCAAGTCTCTTTACTCGTTTCGTAATACATCATCTTGCAACTAACTCATTAGTTGTAATGCTTGCAAGGCTTATGTGATGTGCATTACCGAGAGGGCCCAGAGATACCTCTCTGACAATCGGAGTGACAAATCCTAATCTCGAAATACGCCAACCCAACATGTACCTTTGGAGACACCTGTAGAGCTCCTTTATAATCACCCAGTTACGTTGTGACGTTTGGTAGCACACAAAGTGTTCCTCCGGCAAACGGGAGTTACATAATCTCATAGTCATAGGAACATGTATAAGTCATGAAGAAAGTAATAGCAACATACTAAACGATCGGGTGCTAAGCTAATGGAATGGGTCCTGTCAATCACATCATTCTCCTAATGCTGTGATCCCATTAATCAAATGACAACACATGTCTATGGTTAGGAAACATCACCATCTTCGATTAACGAGCTAGTCAATTAGATGCATACTAGTGACGTTTGGTTTGTCTATGTATTCACACAAGTATTATGTTTCCGGATAATACAATTCTAGCATGAATAACAAACATTTATCATGTTATAAGGAAATAAAATAATAACATTATTATTGCCTCTAGGGCATATTTCCTTCAGTCTCCCACTTGCACTAGAGTCAATAATCTAGATTACACAGTAATGATTCTAACACCCATGGAGCTTTGGTGTTGATCATGTTTTGCTCATGGAACAGGCTTAGTCAACGGGTCTGCTATATTCAGATCCGTATGTATCTTGCAAATCTCTATGTCTCCCACCTGGACTAGATCCCGGATGGAATTGAAGCGTCTTTTGATGTGCTTGGTTCTCTTGTGAAATCTGGATTCCTTTGCCAAGGCAATTGCACCAGTATTGTCATAAAAGATTTTCATTGGACCCGATGCACTAGGTATGACACCTAGATCGGATATGAACTCCTTCATCCAGACTCCTTCGTTTGCTGCTTCCGAAGCAGCTATGTACTCCGCTTCACATGTAGATCCCTCCACAACGCTTTGTTTAGAACTGCACCAACTAATAGCTCCACCGTTTAATGTAAACATGTATCCGGTTTGCGATTTAGAATCGTCCGGATCAGTGTCAAAGCTTGCATCAACGTAACCATTTACGATGAGCTCTTTGTCACCTCCATATATGAGAAACATATCCTTAGTCCTTTTCAGGTATTTCAGGATGTTCTTGACCGCTGTCCAGTGATCCACTCCTGGATTACTTTGGTACCTCCCTGCTAGACTTATAGCAAGACACACATCAGGTATGGTACACAGCATTGCATACATGATAGAGCCTATGGCTGAAGCATAGGGAACATCTTTCATTTTCTCTCTATCTTCTGCATTGGTCGGACTTTGAGTCTTACTCAATTTCACACCTTGTAACACAGGCAAGAATCCTTTCTTTGCTTGATCCATTTTGAACTTTTTCAAAACTTTGTCAAGGTATGTGCTTTGTGAAAGTCCAATTAAGCGTCTCGATCTGTCTCTATAGATCTTGATGCCCAATATGTAGGCAGCTTAACCGAGGTCTTTCATTGAAAAACTTTTATTCAAGTATCCTTTTATGCTATCCAGAAATTCTATATCATTTCCGATTAGTATATGTCATCTACATATAATATCAGAAATGCTACAGAGCTCCCACTCACTTTCTTGTAAATACAGGCTTCTCCAAAAGTCTGTATAAAACCAAATGCTTTGATCACACTATCAAAGTGTTTATTCCAACTCCGAGAGGCTTGCACCAGTCCATAAATGGATCGCTGGAGCTTGCACACTTTGATAGCTCCCTTTGGATCGACAAAACCTTCCGGCTGCATCATATACAACTCTTCTTGCAGAAATCCATTCAGGAATGCAGTTTTGACATCCATTTTCAAAATTTCATAATCATAAAATGCGGCAATTGCTAACATGATTCGGACAGATTTAAGCATCGCTACGGGTGAGAAGGTCTCATCCTAGTCAATCCCTTGAATTTGCCGAAAACCTTTTGCGACAAGTCGAGCTTTGTAGACAGTAACATTACCGTCAGCATCAGTCTTCTTCTTGAAGATCCATTTATTCTCAATCGCTTGCCGATCATTGGGCAAGTCAACCAAAGTCCATACTTTGTTCTCATACATGGATCCCATCTCAGATTTCATGGCTTCAAGCCATTTTACGGAATCTGGGCTCACCATCGCTTCTTCATAGTTCGTAGGTTCATCATGATCTAGTAGCATGACTTCCAGAACAGGATTACCGTACCACTCTGGCGCGGATCTTACTCTGGTTGATCTACGAGGTTCAGTAGAATCTTGTTCTGAAGTTTCATGATCATTATCATTAGCTTCCTCACTAATTGGTGTAGGTGTCACAGAAACTGGTTTCTGTGATGTACTACTTTCCAATAAGGGAGCAGGTACAGTTACCTCGTCAACTTCTACTTTCCTCCCACTCACTTCTTTCGAGAGAAACTCCTTCTCTAGAAAGTTTCCGAATTTAGCAACAAAAGTCTTGCCTTCGGATCTGTGATAGAAGGTGTATCCAATAGTTTCCTTTGGATATCCTATGAAGACACATTTCTCCGATTTGGGTTTGAGCTTATCAGGTTGAAGCTTTTTCACATAACCATCGCAGCCCCAAACTTTCAGAAATGACAACTTTGGTTTCTTGCCAAACCACAGTTCATAAGGCGTCGTCTCAATGGATTTTGATGGTGCCCTATTTAACGTGAATGCGGCCGTCTCTAGAGCATACCCCCAAAACGATAGCGGTAAATCAGTAAGAGACATCATAGATCGCACCATATGTAGTAAAGTACGATTACGACGTTCGGACACACCATTACGCTGTGGTGTTCCGGGTGGCGTGAATTGCGAAACTATTCCACATTGTTTCAAATGTACACCAAACTCGTACCTCAAATATTCTCCTCCACGATCAGATCGTAGGAATTTTATTTTCTTGTTACGATGATTTTCAACTTCACTCTGAAATTCTTTGAACTTTTCAAACGTTTCAGACTTATGTTTCATTAAGTAGATATACCCATATCTGCTTAAGTCATCTGTGAAGGTGAGAAAATAACGATATCCGCCACGAGCCTCAACATTCATCGGACCACATACATCTGTATGTATGATTTCCAACAAATCTGTTGCTCTCTCCATAGTACCGGAGAACAGTGTTTTTGTCATCTTACCTATAAGGCACGGTTCGCAAGTACCAAGTGATTCATAATGAAGTGGTTCCAAAAGCCCATCAGTATGGAGTTTCTTCATGCACTTTACACCGATATGACCCAAACGGCAGTGCCACAAATAAGTTGCACTATCATTATCAACTCTGCATCTTTTGGCTTCAATATTATGAATATGTGTGTCACTACTATCAAGATTTAATAAGAATAGACCACTCTTTAAGGGTGCATGACCATAAAAGATATTACTCATATAAATAGAACAACCATTATTCTCTGATTTAAATGAATAATCGTCTCGCATCAAACAAGATCCAGATATAATGTTCATGCTTAACGCTGGCACTAAATAACAATTATTTAGGTCTAATACTAATCCCGAAGGTAGATGTAGAGGTAGCGTGCCGACTGCGATCACATCGACTTTGGAACCATTTCCCACACGCATCGTCACCTAGTCCTTAGCCAATCTTCGCTTAATCCGTAGTCCCTGTTTCGAGTTGCAAATATTAGCAACAGAACCAGTATCAAATACCCAGGTGCTACTGCAAGCATTAGTAAGGTACACATCAATAACATGTATATCACATATACCTTTTGTTCACCTTGCCATCCTTCTTATCCGCCAAATACTTGGGGCAGTTCTGCTTCCAGTGACCAGTCTGCTTGCAGTAGAAGCACTCAGTTTCAGGCTTAGGTCCAGGTTTGGGTTTCTTCTCTTGAGTAGAAACTTGCTTGCTGTTCTTTTTGAAGTTCCCCTTCTTCTTCCCTTTGCCCTTTTTCTTGAAACTAGTGGTCTTGTTGACCATCAACACTTGATGCTCCTTCTTGATTTCTACCTCCGCAGCTTTCAGCATTATGAAGAGCTCGGGAATAGTCTTATTCATCCCTTGCATATTATAGTTCATCATGAAGCTCTTGTAGCTTGGTGGAAGTGATTGGAGAATTCTGTCAATGACGCAATCATCTGGAAGATTAACTCCCAATTGAATCAAGTGATTATTATACCCAGACATTTTGAGTATATGCTCACTGACAGAACTGTTCTCCTCCATCTTGCATCTATAGAACTTATTGGAGACTTCATATCTCTCAATCCGGGCATTTGCTTGAAATATTAACTTCAACTCCTGGAACATCTCATATGCTCCATGACGTTCAAAACATCGTTGAAGTCCCGATTCTAAGCCGTAAAGCATGGCACACAGAACTATCGAGTAGTCATCAGCTTTGCTCTGCCAGACGTTCATAACATCTGGTGTTGCTCCAGCAGCAGGCCTGGCACCCAGCGGTGCTTCCAGGACGTAATTCCTCTGTGCAGCAATGAGGATAATCCTCAAGTTACGGACCTAGTCCATGTAATTGCTACCATCATCTTTCAACTTTGCTTTCTCAAGGAACGCATTAAAATTCAACGGAACAACATCACGGGCCAACTATCTACAATCAAACATAAACAAGCAAGATACTATCAGGTACTAAGTTCATGATAAATTTAGGTTCAATTAATCATATTACTAAAGAACTCCCACTTAGATAGACATTCCTCTAATCCTCTAAGTGATTACGTGATCCAAATCAACTAAACCATGTCCGATCATCACGTGAGATGGAGTAGTTTCATTGGTGAACATCACTATGTTAATCATATCTACTATATGATTCACGCTCGACCTTTTGGTCTCTGTGTCCTGAGGCCATATCTGTATATGCTTGGCTCGTCAAGTATAACCTGAGTATTCTGCGTGTGCAACAGTTTTGCACCCGTTGTATTTGAACGTAGAGCCTATCACACCCGATCATCACGTGGTGTCTCAGCACGAAGAACTTTCACAATGGTGCATACTCAAGGAGAACACTTCTTGATAATTAGTGAGAGATCATCTTAAAATGCTACCGTCTATCAAAGCAAGATAAGATGCATAAAAGATAAACATCACATGCAATCAATATAAGTGATATGATATGGTCGTCATCATCTTGTGCTTGTGATCTCCATCTTCGAAGCACCGTCGTGATCACCATCGTCACCGGCGCAACACCTTGATCATCATCGTAGCATTGTTGTCGTCTCGTCAATCTTATGCTTAGTGATAAAGTAAAGCATTACAGCGCAATTGCATTGCATACAATAAAGCGACAGCCATATGGCTCCTGCCAGTTGCCGATAACTTGGTTACAAAACATGATCATCTCATACAATAAAATTTAGCATCATGTCTTGACCATATCACATCACAACATGCCCTGCAAAAACAAGTTAGACGTCCTCTACTTTGTTGTTGCAAGTTTTAAGTGGATGCTACGGGCTTAAGCAAGAACCAATCTTACCTACGCATCAAAACCACAACGATAGTTTGTCAAGTTGGTGCTGTTTTAACCTTCGCAGGGACCGGGCGTAGCCATACTCGGTTCAACTAAAGTTGGAGAAACTGTCACCCGCTAGCCACCTTTGTGCAAAGCACGTCGGGAGAACCGGTCTCGCGTAAGCATATGCGTAATGTCGGTCAGGGCCGCTTCGTCCAACAATACCGCCGAACCAAAGTATGACATGCTGGTAAGCAGTATGACTTATATCGCCCACAACTCACTTGTGTTCTACTCGTGCATATAACATCAACACATAAAACCTGGCTCTGATACCACTGTTGGGGAACGTAGTAATTTCAAAAAATTTCCTACGCACATGCAAGATCATGGTGATGCATAGCAAAGAGAGGGGAGAGTGTGATCTACGTACCCTTGTAGACCGACAGCGGAAGCGTTAGCACAACGCGGTTGATGTAGTCGTACGTCTTCACGGCCCGACCGATCAAGCACCGAAACTACGACACCTCCGAGTTTTAGCACACGTTCAGCTCGATGACGATCGCTGGACTCCGATCCAGCAAAGTGTCGGGGAAGAGTTCCGTCAGCACAACGGCGTGGTGACGATCTTGATGTACTACCGTCGCAGGGCTTCGCCTAAGCACCGCTACAATATTATCGACGATTATGGTGGAAGGGGGCACCGCACACGGCTAAGAATATGATCACGTGGATCAACTTGTGTGTCTAGGGGTGCCCCCTTCCCCCGTATATAAAGGAGCAAGGGGAGGAGGCCGGCCGACCCCTATTGGCGCACCAGGAGGACTCCTACTAGGAGGGGGATGGAAGAGGGGAGGGAGAAGGAAAGGGGGGCGCCGCCCCCCTCTCCTAGTCCAATTCGGACCAGGGGGAGGAGGCGCGCGGCCCACCCTAGCTGCCCTTCTCTCTCTCCACTAAGGCCCATATGGCCCATTACTTCTCCCGGTAGGGTTCTGGTAACCTTCCGGCTCTCCAGTTTTCTCCGAAACCACCCAGAACACTTCCGGTGTCCGAATATAGCCGTCCAATATATCAATCTTTATGTCTCGGCCATTTCAAGACTCCTCGTTATGTCCGTGATCACATCCGGGACTCCGAACTAACTTCGGTACATCAAAACTCATAAACTCATAATATAACTGTCATCGAAACCTTAAGCGTGCGGACCCTACGGGTTCGAGAACAATGTAGACATGACCGAGACACGTCTCCGGTCAATAACCAATAGCGGAACATGGATGCTCATATTGGCTCCTACATATTCTACGAAGATCTTTATCGGTCAGACCGCATAATAACATACGTTGTTCCCTTTGTCATCGGTATGTTACTTGCCCGAGATTTGATCGTCGGTATCTCAATACCTAGTTCAATCTCGTTACCGACAAGTCTCTTTACTCGTTTCGTAATACATCATCTCGCAACTAAATCATTAGTTGTAATGCTTGCAAGGCTTATGTGATGTGCATTACCGAGAGGGCCCAGAGATACCTCTCCGACAATCGGAGTGACAAATCCTAATCTCGAAATACGCCAACCCAACATGTACCTTTGGAGACACCTATAGAGCTCCTTTATAATCACCTAGTTACGTTGTGACGTTTGGTAGCACACAAAGTGTTCCTCCGGCAAACGGGAGTTACATAATCTCATAGTCATTGGAACATGTATAAGTCATGAAGAAAGTAATAGCAACATACTAAACGATCGGGTGCTAAGCTAATGGAATGGGTCATGTCAATCACATCATTCTCCTAATGATGTGATCCCACTAATCAAATGACAACACATGTCTATGGTTAGGAAACATCACCATCTTCGATTAACGATCTAGTCAATCAGAGGCATACTAGTGATGTTTGGTTTGTCTATGTATTCACACAAGTATTATGTTTCCGGATAATACAATTCTAGCATGAATAATAAACATTTATCATGTTATAAGGAAATAAAATAATAACATTATTATTGCCTCTAGGGCATATTTCCTTCAACCTTTCACTCAACGATTCATCCTGCACATTCAGCGTGTTTTTTATGTTGTCTCTTAATACTTGAGGGCAGCCCTTGCTGAAATAAATGGATGATTTCTCACGGTTGACTCGCTGCCCGAGGCATTGGAATATGTATCCAACAGGTTTGATACTGCCACTATCCCCTCCACACTTGACTTGAAAAGCAGCAGGCTATCATCCTCAAATAGGAGGTGGTTTACAGCCGGAGCTGTTTGAGCCACCTTGATCCCGCCGAGTGCTGACGATTGAGAACTGGTTTTTAGGAGGCACGAAAGGCCCTCTGCTGCAATCAAGAAAAGATAGGGGGAGATCGGATCTCCCTGTCGAATACCCCGAGATGGTTTCAAACTCTCAAGCTTCTCACCATTGAACTTAACTAAGAAGGAAACTGAACTGATCATGTTCATCACTGTATCTACCCATTATCGGCTGAACCCCAACTTTACCATGATAGCTCTAAGATAAGGCCATTCAAGTCTGTCATATGCCTTCATCATGTCGAATTTCAGAGCACAATAACTGTTGGACTTGGCTTTGCTCCACTTCATGAAATGTAGACACTCATAGGCACATATGATGTTATCTGTTATCAATCTGCTAGGTACAAAGGCTGACTGCTCCTCTTATATGATCTCTAGGAGAATCTCCTTTAACCTATTTGCATCCACTTTCGAAGCAATTTTGTATATGACATTACATAAGCTAATAGGGCGAAACTGAGTTAGGAGAGTCGGATTTATCACCTTTGGGATTAATACAAGAACTGTGTCATTAACACACTCTGCACTTTCCTCTCCTCTCACAATTCTGAGGACGGCATTGGTGACCTCGTCCCCACATAAATCCCAGTGCCTCTAATAAAAGTGTGCAGGAAACCAATCTGGCCCCGGGGCCTTTGTAGGGAACATCTGAAAAAGCGATGTCTTCACTTCTTCTTTACTGTATGGCGCTAACAGGGACACATTCATCTGTTGAGTAACCTTTGTCGGTACGTGCTGGATGACCCGATCAACATCAGTTACCCCTTCAAACGTATAAAGATTTTTGTAGAAATCTGCCACCAACACTTTAAGCTCGGCCGGGTCAACACTGATGGCCCCCAGTGAATTAGCTAGTGCCTTTATCATGCTTTTTTCCCTCCTCATACTAGCCCCCAGGTGAAAAAATCTCGTGTTCTTGTCACCCGCTATGAGCCACTAGATTCTCAATCGTTGCCTCCACATTAATTCCTCCCGGTGATACCACTGCACTAGTTTTTCATTGATTTTAACCTCTGCATGTGTCGGACCCACCCTCATTGGATCGCTTCGGAGGCACTCCAGCTCCCTCATGAGTGCTTTTATCTCTGTGCGCACTGATCCAAAGGTCTCCGTGTTCCATCTACCAAGGTTTCCTGATATCACCTGTAGCTTATCCTTTAAGAGTTGCATCGTAGCCGCCGGCTGATTCTGACCCCAACTCTGCGTGATCGTGTCTTTCCAACTCTCATGGGATTCCCACATCACCTCATACCGAAAAGGAGGTTTTGCTAGAGGTCGCAATTCTTCATCATGTAGTGACAGAAGGATTGGGCAATGGTCCAAAGTTGCGGCCGTCAAATGCTTCGGTTGTGCCTATGGGAACAAAGTATTGCATTTCGTAGATACTAGAGCACGGTCTAGCCTTACTTTGGTGTAACTGCCTCCAGTCACTCTTTTCTTGAAAGTCCAGAAGTTGCCCATATAACCCAAATCCATCAACATGCAAATGTCAACCACATCACGAAACCCTTGGATCTGGGCATTACTTCTCTCTCCAATCCCGTCGTGTTCTTCCAGACGTAGCACTTCATTGAAGTCGCCTATACAGACCCATGGGAGGTTACTCAAAGTAGTGATCCCCTTCAAAGTTTCCCATGTCCTATATCTTAGATTGGTTTGTGTTGCACCATAAAAACACGAGGCCCTCCATGGGGTAGAGCCGGGGTCCTCTATCGAACAATCAATGTGATACACAGAATACCCTAAAATCTCCACCTTTATTGGATTATTCCAAAAAATTCCCAGGCCACCATTGCAGCCCTGACTACTGACACTAGTAGAAAAAGGGTCAAACGTGAAGCACATTAGTGCCAGTTTGAATTAGAGCCGGCACTAATGTGTACATTAGTGCTGGTTCGTGGCGGCGATCAATAGTACCGGTTCGTGGCGAACCTTTAGTACCGGTTCATGCCACGAACCGGTACTAAAGAGGCTGTGTCAGCCTGCGGTCAGGCTATGGCCCCACCATCACCATTTAGTGCCGGTTCGTACCACGAACCGGTACTAATGAGGTTATGGCAAGCTGTTTTTAGTCCCACCTCGCCAAGAGAGAGGCAGTATGAGCGGTTTATAAGCCGTGAGTGCACAAACAATGACGAAGAGTTGCAATGCTCACCTACATGTTGATTAGCTTCAAGCCTTGCGGAATAGCATAGATTGCACTGAGCTATGTGCAGTGCAGTCTACACTATTCCGAATGGCTTGAAGCAAATTAACCAGCATTGCACCTCTTTTTTATTTTTAATAACTTATTCAAACTCCGGACTTCTTTTGTGTTCAGTATGCAGCATTTAAAGCGATGTCATCAATTTCCAACATGTTCTGACATCATTTGTTGTTTTTCGGTCATTTACCTAATTGTTTAGAGAGCTAAATGACCGTGAAATTGAAAATCACTACAAAATGAATCCTGAAAATGTTGAAACTTGGCATGGTATCATCATATCACCCGCATAGCATGCGCGAAAGAGCAGAGATGGTCATGGCAAAAACTGGACGCACTTCTTGTACAAACTGGACAAACTCTTTCCGAGTATCAGGGTTTCGGAGTTCGGAGTGGGTACTAATGTGCAACTCTTTGCTTGGTTTTGTTAGGGTGGTCCCTAGGAAGTCCCAAAACAATGGCATGAACCACCTCTACACAAGATTCCCTCATGTTCGTCGGTTATGGTACTTTCAGCCTATAAGTACTTAGACTCGGAGTGAGGAATCGATGCCGGTGAAGACCCTACACAAGGAGTGAGTGAATATTTGGCATGTACCACCCTAAAAGCACTTTTAAACACATGGTATGCCAACTCCTAGCTTTTCGTGCCATCCCGATGCTCCGGAGCCCCTCTATGGCGAAACCCTAGCCCCTCTACAACTTTCACCGAAGCCCAGAGTGGGTACTAATGTGCATCCCACCAATCAGGAAGAATCACACGGATCGTGTGTTTCTTTCTAGCTCTTGCGAGTCGTTGGATCAAGGGTGTGTTTCTTCCTAGCTCATGTGAGTCGTTGGATCGAAACTACCACAATCACTTTGTGAGCCAGACGACCCTATATATAGCCCACCTCTCGCCTTCCCTGCATAAGTCTTTCAGTTCATCGACTACATACATCTACTAGTTCATCGACTGCATACATCTACCAGTTCATCGACTGAATACAAATCATTCGGATTCGCCATCATACGTCCAACCCTGCATTTGATATGCATATATATGCATCACGAGCCACGGTTGGGCTGTATGATGGCGATACCGATTGGTTTGTTCTAGATCCGACATAAAAGGTTTGATACAACTTCTTTTTTGTGACATAAGAGCTATCTCTCCTCCTACCTATTTTAGTTACACAACTACCTATTTGTGCCAAATTTTCACTTTTGCTGTTACTCTTGCATCATAAGCATCCATGTTAACTGGACTTACAAGTAATGCAATTTAACCAAACTGTCTTGTGATCTTCGCCAAGAGAGAGGCAGTATGAGCGGTTTATAAGCTGTGAGTGCACAGACAATGACGAAGAGTTGCAATGCTCACCTACATGTTGATTAGCTTCAAGCCTTGCGGAATAGCATAGATTGCACTGAGCTATGTGCAGTGCAGTCTACACTATTCCGAATGGCTTGAAGCATGGTATCATCATATCACCCGCATAGCATGCGCGAAAGAGTAGAGAGGGTCACGGCAAAAAGTGGACGCACTTCGTGTACAAACTGGACATACTCTTTCCGAGTATCAGGGTTTCGGACGAGAACTCATCTGTTACATGGCCACTTCAATGTTTTTTAAACTTATTTGAACTCCGGACTTCTTTTGTGTTCAGTATACAGCATTTAAAGCGACGTCATCAATTTCCAATATGTTCTGACATCATTTGTTGTTTTCGGTCATTTACCTAATTGTTTAGAGAGCTAAATGACCGTGAAATTGAAAATCACTACAAAATGAATCCTGAAAATGTTGAAACTTGGCATGGTATTATCATATCACCTGCATAGCATGCGCGAAAGAGTACAGAGGGTCACGGCAAAAACTGGACGCACTTCATCTGTTACATGGCCACTTCAATGTTTTTTAAACTTATTTGAACTCCGGACTTCTTTTGTGTTCAGTATCCAGCATTTAAAGCGATGTCATCAATTTCCAACATGTTCTGACATCATTTGTTGTTTTTCGGTCATTTACCTAATTGTTCAGTATGCAGCATTCAATTTCCAGAAGAAAATAAATAGAAGAAAATAAATAATGCAAAAAATAAAAAAACTATACAAAAAAATTACTCAAAAATAAATAGAAGAAAATAAATAATGCAGAAAAGAAAAAACTATATAAAAAACTACTCAAAAATAAATAGAAGAAAATAAGTAATGCAGAAAAGAAAAAACTATATAAAAAATTTGTTGGCGCGCTGCCCAGTGGGCCTGCCAGACCTAGGGTGTGCAAATGCAGGCCCAGAAGGGCCAGCAGACTCCCAGGGCAGCGCGCCCTAATTAATTAGGCCGAGAAGCCTGCTATATAGAGGAGTTCGAAGAGGTAGCCGCGGCTGGGTTTATAAACCAGTGCGACTGCCCTTCGCCGGGCGAGGTGGGACTAAACTTTGGGGTGGTAGCGCAAGGCCTTTAGTACCGGTTGGTGGCTCCAATCGGTACTAAAGGCCCCCCCCTTTAGTACCGGTTGGTGGCTCCAACCGGTACTAAAAGCCTTCGTTTCCTGCCGCTTGGCCTGGCGAAAATAGGCCTTTAGTACCGGTTGTAGCCACGAACCGGTACTAAAAGCCCATCCTATATATATAGCACTTACGAAAATTTCAGTTTCATCTCCCCACTTCGTCTCCAACCTCTCGCGAGACATCGCCGCGCGCGCCGCTCGATCCCGTCGTCGCCGCCCGTCGCCCGTCGTCCGTCGTCATCATCGCTGTCCCCGCCGCCGCCCATCGTCGTCGTCTCGCGCTGCCACCCCGAACGCCGCCGCCGTCCGTCGTCGTCATCGCCGCGGCCGTATGTCTCTCTCGCACCCGCGCCGCGCGCACCGGCCCGTACGTACGCCGCCGCCCCCGCCCCGTACGCCGGCGTCCCCACTCGTACGTACGGGGCGGCGGCGTACGGGGCAGCACTACAGTATACACACACACATACACACATACACACACACACACACACACATTTTTTTACATATTTTATGTTTTTAGAAAAGTTAATTAGATGATCGAATATTAGATTAATGTCGAATGTTAGATGAATTAGATAGAAAAGTTAAATATATATTAATGTCAATTGTTAGAGATGAATATAGCTAGATATTAATTAGGTATATGAGATTTGAACTAGTTGAATAATTAATATAACTAGTTTATTTTTAGTAAGAAAATTATCGAACTAGTTTATTTAGGTATATGAGATTTGAACTAGTTGAATAATTAATATAACTAGTTTATTTTTAGTAAGAAAATTGTCGAACTAGTTTATTTAGGTATATGAGATTTGAACTAGTTGAATAATTAATATAACTAGTTTATTTTTAGTAAGAAAATTTAGGTATCTGAGATTTGATGATCTAATTAAAATATTATTTGTTAATGAGTTTTTCTGTTTATTTAATTTTTTATATATTTTTAGTTTATATAAATGTTACATTAATGTCGAATGTTACATGAATTCGATAGAGAAGTTAAATATATAGTAATGTCAATTGTTAGAGATGAATATAGTTAGATATATTAATGTCAAATGTTAGATGAATATATATTTGGCTAGATATAGGTGTTTAATGTTTCACCTATATGAACATAGGAAATGTCATCTGACGATGAAAAAGATTTCATTATGTGCGAACACTGTGAAGACCAGCAGGGCCTGTGCGACCAAAATTTCCTTGTTGATGGTAGGCGCTTCAGCATCAAGCTGGATGAGACATTCGAAGTTGATACAGTAAGTCACTTTGTCAATTATTATTTGAATGCAAAACTTATGCTTCATTTGCTTCAACTTATAATTTTAAATTTTCACTATTCTACTAGCGCATCCCCTGCCATGCAAGAATTTTTGTCTTGGATAAGATAGGTTTTAGTGCTATAGATGATATGGAGGTAAAGAGAGTTTACTTGAAGACGGAGCATGGGTATACTTTCAACGTAAAATTATATAATGGAGACACATACACCCATTTTGAATGCAAAACTTGGCAAGCACTATGCAAGGCTTATGCATTTGAGCCTGATATGGTTATCACCTTTGATATTCGTCCGGAAGGTGATACTGAAGGTAATATAGACATCTGGGTCGATGTGCAAACGCCTCCAGTTCTACCATTTGGTGAGTTTTTCTCAACCATGCATGCATATGTTTATGTCTTTCATACAGTTTATTCAAAAATAGTTGATAACTAATTTGTATTGTCAGCTTATTTCGGTTCAAGCAAACATGTCCGGCGCTTGGTAGACAGGACCTACTACTGCCCCGGGGCTCAACTAAACTGCGAGGAGATAAGTCATTATGTTTCATGGCTTGAGGATCTTAATACTGTCAAGACAAAAAAAATTCCTGAACTTAGAAATGTTAGTACTCAAAACGTGCGACCAATGGTGATCGTATTGAACTACGGTCACATCTATAATCGAAAGATGGTAAGATTTTAAATATTTGTCCTTAATTAGTGCATCTTTTGCATACATTATTTTTGAAGCTAAACTTTCATTGCTTAGTATATTAATTACTATACGATATTCTTCAACAGGGACTTCCGATGACAGTTGTGCCTCAATGGATCGAGACAAAAGGTCGCATGTCAATGGTTAGCTTACGACCAAGATTTCCTACATTGCACATGAGTGCATTCAGGATTTCTGAAATCGAAGAATGCTTAATAGTGAAAGATTGGAGCAAAATTGTTAACGATCACAGAGAAGTACTAGGGGGCAGCAAGGAGAAGCGCAACCCAAGATTAGGAGACAGATTCATCTGCATGCTCCAGTATGATGAATCAGGAGAGCTATACATGTTCTATGCTATTCTACCTGAGAGGGAGCAGCAGGATCAGTAGCTACTAGTGCATGCTCTTAATTAGTACTTGTCTCGTGTCCGTGTCCTGAACTTCGATGTTGGTGATGATTATGTTGAACTTGATGATATCTTTGCTTCTGTTACAAAGTGAATGTTTCCTCTTTAAGCTAGCCAGCGTTGATGATGATTAGATAGCTAGCGGTAATGACTATGATGATTAAATAGTGGTAATTAGACGACTATGATGATTTTTAGCTAGCTAGAGTTTATTTATTTATTAATATGCGATGATGATGATGATGATGATGACGACGACCAGAACTCATTATAACGTAAAACAATCCTAAATTAAATTGATAACACAAATTTAATTGACAAATACAAAATAAAACAAAAACCCACAACCAACCGGTACTAAAGGGCACCCGGCCCCCGGAGCTGGCTCGTGCCACGTGGATCCCCTTTAGCACCGGTTCGTGCTGAACCGGTACTAAAGGGGGGGCCTTTAGTGCCGAAACTTTAGTGCCGGTTCCTAAACCGGCACTAAAGGGCCTTACGAACCGGTGCTATTGCCTGGTTCTGCACTAGTGTGACAGCAAAAGCATTATCAAAACCAAGAGTACCAGCTAAATTTTCTACCCTCACTCTATCAAGTTGAGTTTCCACAATACATAAGAGAGTAGGAGAAAATTTCCTCACTAATTCGTGAAGCTCGGGAATCGTCGCAGCTTTGCCCGCACCGTGATGGTTCCAACTTAGGATACTCATTGCGCCCGGCGGTACTCCTCCTGGGAGTCCACCAATAATGCTTCATTGATCTTGTTGTTCCTCGCCGTGATGTTCTTCTCGCTGGAAACAAATGTTTTAGGCCTCTTTGGGTCTTGCTTAGGTGGTGGACTCACCGGAAGAGACGGCGGTGGGAGAGCCAGTGCACTCCCATTGGTTCCCATCCCTTTTGTCCTCTGAGCCATCAGCGTGGCTGCAGGCGGTTCGGCAGCTTGGGAGTGCTTCCTATTATTTGCAGCTTCCATCATCTGCTCATCCACTCCCTCCTTCGCACGTCCCTGCTGCTTCCTGCTGCCAGATGGTGCGTCCTTGTTTCTGCCTCTAGCTGCGCCCGGGCTTGGACCAGCACCTCTGAACCAGTACGCCTTCAGGTTCTTGAAAACTAAAGCTGACGGAGGATGAACTCCATCCCCATGTTCCTTGTACATGTGACCAAGTCGTCCACACATGGCACACTAGTTTGGGAGGCGTTTGTATTTGACTCGGAAGATCAACCTTCTTTCCCCAACCTTGAGAGAGACAACATTCTTCAGTGGCTTGTTGACGTCGATCTTCACTCGAACCCTAAAGAAGTTTCCTTCAAAGTCATGCGAGGCCGGTTCAGCATATACTAACTCCCCAATCTTTGCTGCGAGAGACGGGATCTGCGATCCATAGCCATCTGGAAGTCATGAATTTGTGCCTAGATTTCTAGGAGATCCAGCATGATTATCGATGGCTTGGTGAATCCTTCATACGGGGCAAGAACAACTACATCACCGCGAAACGCCCACGGTCCCTCCTCCATGACACGCTCCTAGTCCCCCAAGAAAGAAAACTGGAGGGTGTACAGATTGTCCTCAAGGGGCGGATTTTGACCTTCTGGGCGAGATCCCACGCCGCCCACATGTTTTTATAGAACCAGAACTAGCTATATGGTCTGTCAATATTGACTCGTGCTATCGCCATCCACCGCGTAGCCTCCGGCGACAGCGACTTCTGATCAAACTTCCACATCATCGAGGTCCTCCTCCGAGAGCCCCAACTCTTTCATCAATGCCTCCAGATCCTCCGGATCACCCGAACCAGAAGCTTTGGAAGCCATAGTCTTGTTCCCTAGCCCGAAGGAACTTTCCACCCGAGCTGTGACCTAACCCTAATCCTCCAACCGCCCGTTGAAACCCCGCCCAAGATCGGGTAGAGATGCAAAGATCACCCCTTGGTCGATCCGAGGTGCTGGATCAAGGTAGATTGGGGTCGGTAAGGGGAGATCTCAACGCGCGGCGAGAATCGCCGCCGAGAGGACGACAAACCCTAACTTTGAGGGAAAACGGGGTGTAAGATTGATCCTATAACAAAAGAAAATTCGAATGAAAATAAAGAAAGGAAACTTTCCTAAACTAGAAGGGGTTCTCCTGGAAAAGTCTACTTGGGCTGGCCCATATCTGCATGCACTGGACCGCTCGGGTGTGCCTTTTCTCCACAAACGTCGACCTATGTGGCGTATAGGATTCCGGGTCCGACATTTTGATGCTTAATGTGTCATGGCGCTTCCTATATAGCACGTAGGCCTCTGCCAAGCGACAACAAAGACACTCCCCCTCATCCGATACAAACGAGTATTATTTCTCAGCTGGCAACAAAGAAATGTTGGGGAACGTAGCAATTTCAAAAAAATTCCTACGCACACGCAAGATCATGGTGATGCATAGCAACGAGAGGGGAGAGTGTTGTCTACGTACCCTCGTAGAACGAAAGAGGAAGCGTTAGCACAACGCGGTTGATGTAGTCGTACGTCTTCACGGCCCGACAGATCAAGCACCGAAACTACGGCACCTCCGAGTTCTAGCACACGTTCAGCTCGATGACGATCCCCGGACTCCGATCCAGCAGAATGTCGGGGAAGAGTTCCGTCAGCACGACGGTGTGGTGACGATCTTGATGTTCTACTATCGCAGAGCTTCGCCTAAGCACCACTACAATATTATCGAGGACTATGGTGGAGGGGGGCACCGCACACGGCTAAGAGATTAATGATTAACTATTGTGTATCTGGGGTGCCACCCTGCCCCAGTATATAAAGGAGCAAGGGAGGGAGGCGGCCGGCCTAGGAGGAGGGCGCGCCAAGGGGGGAGTCCTACTCCCATCGGGAGTAGGACTCCCCTTCCCTTGTTGGAGTAGGAGAGAAGGAAAGAGGGGGAGAGGAACAAGGAAAAGTGGGCTGCACCCCTTGTCCAATTCGGACCAGAGGGGGGCGCGTGCCTCCTTCCTTTTGACCTCTCTCCTCTATTCCCGTATGGCCCAATAAGGCCCATATACTCCCCGACGAATTCCCGTAACTCTCCGGTACTCCGAAAAATACCCGAATCACTCGGAACCTTTCCGATGTCCGAATATAGTCATCCAATATATCGATCTTTACGTCTCGACCATTTCGAGACTCCTCGTCATGTACCCGATCTCATCCGGGACTCCGAACTCCTTCGGTACATCAAAACTCATAAACTCATAATATAACTTTCATCAAAACCTTAAGCGTGCGGACCCTACGGGTTCGAGAACTATGTAGACATGACCGAGACACGTCTCCGGTTAATAACCAATAGCGGAACCTGGATGCTCATATTGGCTCCCACATATTCTACGAAGATCTTTATCGGTCAGACGGCATAACAACATATGTTGTTCCCTTTTGTCATTGGTATGTTACTTGCCCGAGATTCGATCGTCGGTATCTCAATACCTAGTTCAATCTCATTACCGGCAAGTCTCTTTTACTCGTTCCGTAATACATCATCTCGCAACTAACTTATTAGTTGCAATGCTTGCAAGGCTTAAGTGATATGCATTACCGAGAGGGCCCAGAGATACCTCTCCGACAATTGGAGGGACAAATCCTAATCTCGAAATACGCCAACCCAACAAGTACCTTCGGAGACACCTATAGAGAGCACCTTTATGATCACCCAGTTACGTTGTGACGTTTGGTAGCACACAAAGTGTTCCTCCGGTAAATGGGAGTTTGCTCATAGTCATAGGAACATGTATAAGTTATGAAGAAAGCAATAGCAACAAACTAAACGATAAAGTGCTAAGCTAATGGAATGGGTCAAGTCAATCACATCATTCTCCTAATGATGTGATCCCATTAATCAAATGACAACTCATGTCTATGGCTAGGAAACATAACCATCTTCGATCAACGAGCTAGTCAAGTAGAGGCATACTAGTGACACTCTGTTTGTCTATGTATTCACACATGTATTATGTTTCCGGTTAATACAATTCTAGAATAAATAATAAACATTTATCATGAAATAAGGAAATAAATAATAACTTTATTATTGCCTCTAGGGCATATTTCCTTTAGTCTCCCACTTGCACTAGAGTCAATAATCTAGTTCACATCGCCATGTGATTTAACATCAATAGTTCACATCACCATGTGATTAACACCCATAGTTCACATCGTCATGTGACCAACACCCAAAGGGTACTAGGGTGTGATCATGTTTTGCTTGTGAGAGAAGTTTAGTCAACGGGTCTGCCACATTCAGATCCGTAAGTATTTTGCAAATTTCTATGTCAACAATGCTCTGCACTAAGCTACTCTAGCTAATTGCTCCCACTTTCAATATGTATCTAGATTGAGACTTTGAGTCATCTGGATCAGTGTCAAAACTCGCATCGACGTAACCCTTTACGACGAACCTTTTGTCACCTCCATAATCGAGAAACATATCCTTATTCCACTAAGGATAATTTTGACCAATGTCCAGTGATCTACTCCTAGATCACTATTGTACTCCCTTGCCAAACTCAGGGCGGGGTATACAATAGGTCTGGTACACAGCATGGCATACTTTATAGAACCTATGGCTGAGGCATAGTGAATGACTTTCATTCTCTCTCTATCTTCTACCGTGGTTGGGTTTTGAGGCTTACTCAACTTCACACCTTGTAACACAGGCAAGAACTCCTTCTTTGACTGTTCCATTTTGAACTACTTCAAAATCTTGTTAAGGTATGTACTCATTGAAAAACTTATCAAGCGTCTTGATCTATCTCTATAGATCTTGATCCTCAATATGTAAGCAGCTTCACCGAGGTCTTTCTTTGAAAAACTCCTTTCAAACATTACTTTATGCTTTGCAGAATAATTCTACATTATCTCCGATCAACAATATGTCATTCACATATATTTATCAGAAATGATGTAGTGCTCCCACTCACTTTCTTGTAAATATAGGCTTCACCGCAAGTCTGTATAAAACTATATGTTTTGATCAACTTATCAAAGCGTATAGTCCAACTCCGAGATGCTTGCACCAGTCCATAGATGGATCGCTGGAGCTTGCATATTTTGTTGGCACCTTTAGGATTGACAAAACCTTCTGGTTGCATCATATAAAACTCTTCTTTAATAAATCCATTAAGGAATGCAGTTTTGTTTATCCATTTGCCAGATTTCATAAAATGCGGCAATTGCTAACATGATTCCAACAGACTTAAGCATAGATACGAGTGAGAAACTCTCATCGTAGTCAACACCATGAACTTGTCGAAAACCTTTTGCGACAATTCTAGCTTTGTAGATAGTAACACTACTATCACCGTCTGTCTTCCTCTTGAAGATCCATTTATTTTTTATGGCTTGCTGATCATCGGGCAAGTCCACCAAAGTCCACACTTTGTTCTCATACATGGATCCCATCTCAGATTTTATGGCCTCAAGCCATTTCGCAGAATCTGGGCTCATCATCGCTTCCTCATAGTTCATAGGCTCGTCATGGTCAAGTAACATGACCTCCAGAACAGGATTACCATACCACTCTGGTGCGGATCTCACTCTGGTTTACCTACAAGGTTCGATAGTAACTTGATCTGAAGTTTACATGATCATCATCATTAGCTTCCTCACTAATTGGTGTAGTAGTCACAGGAACAGATTTCTGTGATGGACTACTTTCCAATAAGGGAGCAGGTACAGTTACCTCATCAAGTTCTACTTTCCTCCCACTCACTTCTTTTGAGAGAAACTCCTTCTCTAGAAAGGATCCATTCTCAGCAATGAATATCTTGCCTTCGGATCTATGATGGAAGGTGTACCCAACATTTTCTATTGGGTATCCTATGAAGATGCACTACTCCGATTTGGGTTTGAGCTTATTAGGTTGAAACTTTTTCACATAAGCATTGTAACCTCAAACTTTAAGAAACGACAGCTTAGGTTTCTTGCCAAACCATAGTTCATACGGTGTCGTCTCAACGGATTTAGATGGTGCCCTATTTAATGTGAATGTAGCTGTCTCTAATGCACAACCCCAAAACGATAGTGGTAAATCAGTAAGAGACATCATAGATCGCACCATATCTAATAAAGTATGGTTACGATGTTCGGACACACCATTACACTGTAATGGTGTTCCAGGTGGCGTGAGTAGTGAAACTTTTTCACATTGTTTTAACTGAAGGCCAAACTCGTAACTCAAATATTTTACTTCTGCGATCATATCGTAGATACTTTTATTTTTGTTACGATGATTCTCCACTTCACTCTAAAATTCTTTAAAATTCTTTGAACTTTTCAAATGTTTCAGATTTGTGTTTCATCAAGTAATGTTTCAGATTTGTTACGATGATACTCATATCTGCTCAAATCATCTGTGAAGATCAGAAAATAATGATACCTGCCGCGAGCCTCAATATTCATCGGACCACATAGATCAGTATGTATGATTTCTAACAAATCTATTGCTCGGTCCATTGTTCCGGAGAACGGAGTCTTAGTCATCTTGCCCATGAGGCATGGTTCACAAGCATCAACTGATTCATAATCAAGTGATTCCAAAAGCCCATCAGCATGGATTTTCTTCATGCACTTTACACCAATATAACCTAACCGGCAGTGCCACAAATAAGTTGCACTATCATTATTAACTTTGCATCTTTTGGCTTCAATATTATAAAAATGTGTATCACCACAATCGAGATCCAACAAACCATTTTCATTGGGTGTATGACCATAGAGGGTTTTATTTATGTAAACAGAACAACAATTATTCTCTAACTTACATGAATAACCGTATTGCAATAAACATGATCAAATCATATTCATGCTCAACGCAAACACCAAATAACACTTATTTAGGTTCAACACTAATCCCGAAAGTATAGGGAGTGTGCGATGATGATCATATCAATCTTGGAACTACTTCCAACACACATCGTCACTTCACCCTTAACTAGTCTCTATTCATTCTGCAACTCCCATTTCAAGTTACTACTCTTAGAAACTGAACCAGTATCAAATACCGAGGGGTTGCTATGAATACTAGTAATATACAGATCAATAATCTGTATATCAAATATACCTTTGTTCACTTTTCCATCCTTCTTATCCGCCAATTACTTGGGGTAGTTCCGCTTCCAGTGACCAGTCCCTTTGCAGTAGAAGCACTCAGTTTCAGGCTTAGGTCCAGACTTGGGTTTTTTCACTTGGGCAGCAACTTGCTTGCTGTTCTTCTTGAAGTTCCCCTTTATTCCCTTTACTTGAAACTAGTGATTTTGTTTACCATCAAAACTTGATGCTTTTCTTGATTTCTACCTTCGTTGATTTCAGCATCATGAAGAGCTTGGGAATCGTTACCGTTATCCCTTGCATATTATAGTTCATCACAAAGTTCTGATAACTTGGTGATGGTGACTAGAGAATTCTGTGAATCACTATTTTATCTGGAAGATTAACTCCCACTTGATTCAAGCGATTGTAGTACCCAGAAAATTTGAGCACATGCTCACTGCTTGAGCTATTCTCCTCCATCTTTTAGCTATAGAACTTGTTGGAGACTTCATATCTCTCAACTCGGGTATTTACTTGAAATATTAACTTCAACTCCTGGAACATCTCATATGGTCCATGACGTACAAAACGTCTTTGAAATCCCGATTCTAAGCTATTAAGCATGGTGCACTAAACTATCAAGTAGTCATCATATTGAGCTAGCCAAACGTTCATAACGTCTGCATCTGCTCCTGCAATAGGTCAGTCACCTAGCAGTGAATTAAAGACATAATTCTTCTGTGCAGCAATGAGGATAAACCTCAGATCACGAACCCAGTCCGCATCATTGCTACTATCATCTTTCAACTTAGTTTTCTCTAGGAACACATATAAAACATAGGGAAGCAATAACGCGAGCTATTGATCAACAACATAGATATGCAAATATTATCAGGACTAAGTTCATGATAAATTAAAGTTCAATTAATCATATTACTTAAGAACTCCCACTTAGAAAGACATCCCTCTAATCTTCTAAGTGATCACGTGATCCAAATCAACTAAACCATAACCGATCATCACGTGAAATGGAGTAGTTTTCAATGGTGAACATCACTATGTTGATCATATCTACTATATGATTCACGCTCGATGAGGGAGTCCTAGATTAGGGGCTGTTCGGGTAGCCGGACTATACCTTCAGCCGGACTCCAGGACTATGAAGATACAAGATTGAAGACTTCGTCCCGTGTCCGGATGGGACTTTCCTTGGCGTGGAAGGCAAGCTTGGTGATGCGGATATTCAAGATCTCCTACCATTGTAACCGACTCTATGTAACCCTAACCCTATCCGGTGTCTATATAAACCGGAGGGTTGTAGTCCGTAGGCAATCAACTTCATATACAACAATCATACCATAGGCTAGCTTCTAGGGTTTAGCCTCCTTGATCTCGTGGTAGATCTACTCTTGTACTACCCATATCATCAATATTAATCAAGCGGGACATAGGGTTTTACCTCCATCAAGAGGGCTCGAACCTGGGTAAAACATCGTGTTCCCTGCCTCCTGTTACCATCCGGCCTAGACGCACAGTTCGGGACCCACTACCCGAGATCCGCCGGTTTTGACACCGACATTGGTGCTATCATTGAGAGTTCCTCTGTGTCGTCGCCTTTAGGCCCGATGGCTCCTTTGATCATCAACAACGATGTGGTCCAGGGTGAGACTTTCCTCCACGGACAGATCTTCGTCTTCGGCGGCTTCGCTCTGCGGGCCAAGTCGCTTGGCCACCTGGAGCAGATCGAAAGCTACACCCCTGGCCATCAAGTCAGGTTTGTAAGCTTAAACTACACGGCTGACATCCGCGGAGACTTGATCTTCGACGGGTTCGAGCCACAGCCAAGCGCGCCGCACTATCTCGAGGGGCATGATCTAGCTCTGCCTCCGAACAGTGCCCTGGAGGCCGCACACGCATCGGTTCTGACCCCTAACTCGAAGCCTATTGCGCCAATAGAGGACGAGCGGTTGGACGTCACCTCGGGGGCTGCGATCTCAAAGGCGATCGAGCCGAACGCTAGCCCCGCACTCTGCATGACCCGTGACTCCGAGGATCCGGACTCCTCCCCAGACTCCGAACCCCCCGCGCCCCTCCCAATCGAATCCGATTGGGCGCCAATAATGGAGTTCACTGCCGCAGACATCTTTCAGCACTCGCCTTTTGGTGACATCCTGAATTCTCTTAAGTCTCTCTCTTTATCAGGAGAGCCCTGGCCGGACTACGGTCAGCGAGGGTGGGATACGGACGATGAATAAATTCAAAGCCCACCCACCACCCACTTGGTAGCCACTGTCGACAATTTAAATGACGTGCTCAACTTCGAGTCCGGAGACATCGACAGCATGGATGATGATGCAGGAGATACCGATGAACCAACGTCCATAGGGCATTGGACAGCCACCTCATCTCACGATGTGTACATGGTGGATACCCCTAAAGGAAGCGACAACGAGGAAAAAGGGGACGGAACGGGAGATCGACCCCCGAAAAGCAATCAAAGCGTCGGCGTAAACGCCGATCCAAGCCCCGCCTCGATAAAAACCCAGCCATAGAGCAGGACGAGCCGGTAGACGACGAGCAGGCTGTTGGAAATATGCCCTAGAGGCAATAATAAAAGCATTATTATTATATTTCCTTGTTCATGATAATTGTCTTTATTCATGCTATAATTGTGTTATCCGGAAATCGTAATACATGTGTGAATAACAGACACCAACATGTCCCTAGTAAGCCTCTAGTTAACTAGCTCGTTGATCAACAGATAGTCATGGTTTCCTGACTATGGACATTAGATGTCATTGATAACGAGATCACATCATTAGGAGAATGATGTGATGGACAAGACCCAATCCTAAACATAGCACAAGATCGTGTAGTTCGTTTGCTAGAGTTTTTCCAATGTCAAGTATCCTTTCCTTAGACCATGAGATCGTGTAACTCCCGGATACCGTAGGAGTGCTTTGGGTGTACCAAACGTCACAACATAACTGGGTGACTATAAAGGTAGACTACGGGTATCTCCGAAAGTATCTGTTGGGTTGACACGGATCAAGACTGGGATTTTGTCACTCCGTATGACGGAGAGGTATCACTGGGCCCACTCGGTAATGCATCATCATTATGAGCTCAAAGTGACCAAGTGTCTGGTCACATGATCATGCATTACGGTACGAGTAAAGTGACTTGCCTGTAACGAGATTGAACAAGGTGTTGGGATACCGACGATCGAATCTCGGGCAAGTAACATACCGATTGACAAAGGGAATTGCATACGGGGTTGCTTGAATCCTCGACATCGTGGTTCATCCGATGAGATCATCGTGGAGCATGTGGGAGCCAACATGGGTATCCAGATCCTGATGTTGGTTATTGACCAGAGAGTCATCTCGGTCATGTCTGCTTGTCTCCTGAACCCGTAGGGTCTACACACTTAAGGTTCGGTGACGCTAGGGTTGTGAAGATATGTATATGCAGTAACCCGAATGTTGTTCGGAGTCCCGGATGAGATCACGGACGTCACGAGGAGTTTCGGAATGGTCCGGAGGTAAAGAATTATATATAGGAAGTGCTGTTTCGGCCATCGGGACAAGTTTCGGGGTCACCGGTATTGTACCGGGACCACCGGAAGGGTCCCGGGGGTCCACCGGGTGGGGCCACCCATCCCGGAGGGCCCCATGGGCCAAAGTGGGGAGGGGAACCAGCCCATAGTGGGCTGGTGCACCCCCTAGGCCCACCCCATGCGCCTAGGGTTGAAACCCTAGGGGTGGGCGACGCCCCACCTTGGCTTCGGGGCCACTCCAGCCCTTGGCCGCCCCCCCCCCCTAGGAGATCCAATCTCCTAGGGCTGGCTCCCCCCTAGGGGAGGCTATATATAAGAGGGGGGGAGGGGGCAGCTGCACCCTGAGTCCTGGCGCCTCCCTCTCTCCCTGCTACACCTCTTCCTCACGTAGTATAAGGCGAAGCCCTGCTGCTGTGACGCCCTGCATCCACCACCACGCCGTCGTGCTGCTGGATCTTCATCAACCTCTCCTTCCCCCTTGCTGGATCAAGAAGGAGGAGACGTCACGCTGACCGTACGTGTGTTGAACGCGGAGGTGCCATCCGTTTGGTGCTAGGATCTCTGGTGATTTGGATCACGTCGTGTACGACTACCACGTCCCCGTTCTTTGAACGCTTCCGCTCGCGATCTACAAAGGTATGTAGATGCATCCGATCACTCGTTGCTAGATGAACTCATAGATGGATCTTGGTGAAACCGTAGGACAATTTTTTGTTTTCTGCAACGTTCCCCAACAGTGGCATCATGAGCTAGGTCTATGCGTAGTTCTTCTTGCGCGAGTAGAACACAATTTGTTGTGGGCGTTGATGTTGTCAACTTTCTTGCCGCTACTAGTCTTATCTTGCTTCAGCGGTATTGTGGGATGAAGCGGCCCGGACCAACCTTACACGTACGCTTACGTGAGACCGGTTCCACCGACTAACATGCACTAGTTGCATAAGGTGGCTGGCGGTTGTCTGTCTCTCCTACTTTAGTTGGAGCGGATTTGATGAAAAGGGTCCTTATGAAGGGTAAATAGAAGTTGACAAATCACGTTGTGGCTTTCACATAGGTAAGAAAACGTTCTTGCTAGAACCCTATTTCAGCCACGTAAAACTTGCAACAACAATTAGAGGACGTCTAACTTGTTTTTGCAGCAAGTGCTTTGTGATATGATATGGCCAAAGTTGTGATGAATGATGAATGATATATATGTGATGTATGAGATGTTCATGCTATTGTAATAGGAATCACGACTTGCATGTCGATGAGTATGACAACCGGCAGGAGCCATTGGAGTTGTCTTTATTTTTTGTATGACCTGCGTGTCATTGAGAAACGCCATGTAAATTACTTTAATTTATTGCTAAACGCGTTAGCCATAGTAGTAGAAGTAATAGTTGGCGAGCAACTTCATGGAGACACGATGATGGAGATCATGATGATGGAGATCATGGTGTCAAGCCGGTGACAAGATGATCATGGAGCCCCAAGATGGAGATCAAAGGAGCTATGTGATATTGGCCATATCATGTCACTATTATTATTTGATTGCATGTGATGTTTATCATGTTTTGCATCTTGTTTACTTAGAACGACGGTAGTAAATAAGATGATCCCTCATAATAATTTCAAAGAAAGTGTTCCCCCTAATTGTGCACCGTTGCGACAGTTCGTTGTTTCGAAGCACCACGTGATGATCGGGTGTGATAGATTCTAATGTTCACATACAACGGGTGTAAGACAGATTTACACATGCAAACACTTAGGTTGACTTGACGAGCCTAGCATGTACAGACATGGCCTCGGAACACACAAGACCGAAAGGTCGAGCATGAGTCGTATAGAAGATACGATCAACATGAAGATGTTCACCGATGTTGACTAGTCCGTCTCACGTGATGATCGGACACGGCCTAGTTGACTCGGATCATGTTATACTTAGATGACTAGAAGAGGGATGTCTATCTAAGTGGGAGTTCATTGAAAAATTTGATTAGATGAACTTAATTATCATGAACTTAGTCTAAAATCTTTGCAATATGTCTTGTAGATCAAATGGCCAATGTAGTCCTCAACTTCAACGCGTTCCTAGAGAAAACCAAGCTGAAAGATGATGGCAGCAACTACACGGACTGGGTCCGGAACCTGAGGATTATCCTCATAGCTGCCAAGAAAGATTATGTCCTACAAGCACCGCTGGGTGACGCACCTGTTGTCCCTGCAGAACAAGACGTTATGAACGCTTGGCAGGCACGTACCGATGACTACTCCCTCGTTCAGTGCGGCATGCTTTACAGCTTAGAGCCTGGGCTCCAAAAGCGTTTTGAGAGACACGGAGCATATGAGATGTTCGAAGAGCTGAAAATGGTTTTCCAAGCTCATGCCCGGGTCGAGAGATATGAAGTCTCTGACAAATTCTTCAGCTGTAAGATGGAGGAAAATAGTTCTGTCAGTGAGCACATACTCACTATGTCTGGGTTACATAACCACTTGACTCAGCTGGGAGTTAACCTCCCGAACGACGCGGTCATTGACAGAATCCTCCAGTCGCTTACACCAAGCTACAAGAGCTTTGTGATGAACTTCAATATGCAGGGGATGGAAAAGAACATTCCTAAAGTATTTGCTATGCTGAAATCAGCAGAGGTAGAAGTCAAGAAGGAACATCAAGTGTTGATGGTGAATAAAACCACTAAGTTCAAGAAGGGCAAGGGTAAAAAGAACTTCAAGAAGGACGGCAA
Source organism: Triticum aestivum (assembly GCF_018294505.1). Classification (NCBI taxonomy): domain Eukaryota; kingdom Viridiplantae; phylum Streptophyta; class Magnoliopsida; order Poales; family Poaceae; genus Triticum; species Triticum aestivum. The sequence continues at coordinate 594,779,084 of NC_057794.1, forward strand.
GGAAGTTGCCGCGCCCGGCAAGCAAGTTGCCGGGAAGAAGCCAAAGAATTATATATAGGAAGTGTTGTTTCGGCCATCGGGACAAGTTTCGGGGTCACCGGTATTGTACCGGGACCACCGGAAGGGTCCCGGGGGTCCACCGGGTGGGGCCACCCATCCCGGAGGGGCCCATGGGCCAAAGTGGGGAGGGGAACCATCCCATAGTGGGCTAGTGCGCCCCCCTAGGCCCACCCCATGCGCCTAGGGTTGAAACCCTAGGGGTGGGCGACGCCCCACCTTGGCTTGGGGGCCACTCCAGCCCTTGGCCGCCGCCCCCTAGGAGATCCAATCTCCTAGGGCCGGCGCCCCCCCTAGGGGAGGCTATATATATGAGGGGGGGAGGGGGCAGCTGCACCCTAAGTCCTGGCGCCTCCCTCTCTCCCTGCTACACCTCTTCCTCACGTAGTATAAGGCGAAGCCCTGCTGCTGTGACGCCCTGCATCCACCACCACGCCATCGTGCTGCTGGATCTTCATCAACCTCTCCTTCCCCCTTGCTGGATCAATAAGGAGGAGACGTCACGCTGACCGTACGTGTGTTGAACGTGGAGGTGCCGTCCGTTTGGTGCTAGTATCTCCGATGATTTGGATCACGTCGTGTACGACTACCTCATCCCTGTTCTTTGAACGCTTCCGCTCGCGATCTACAAAGGTATGTAGATGCATCCGATCACTCGTTGATAGATGAACTCATAGATGGATCTTGGTGAAACCGTAGGAAAATTTTTGTTTTCTGCAACGTTCCCCAACACAGGCCTTAGAGCAACCGTCCGAACAGGGCAACACGGATAGAGAAACCGAACATCCCTCCTACAGCAAAAACGGCATTCCGTACGACCTCACGCCGGATAAACCTATGGAGCAGAAGAATCTCCACGAGAGGCTCTTTGCAACTGCACGCAGCCTAAAAAAGCAGAAGCGGAAGCTAAAAACAGCGGAAGATGCACTCCGGATTAGATGGAGCAAAGTAATCAATACCGTAGATAAATACGGTGACAGTCACCGCGCTAAAAGCTATCCGAAAAGAAAGCTACTGCCTGAATTCGACGAAGAGGCCCTAGAGCCCTCACATTCAAAAAATGAGAAAGTCACACGGTCGGATAGACGACCCCATAAAGCGGCAAGCGGCGCCGCACTTAAATCGGCATGCGACCCACTTAAGGATTCACACCATGGCCCAGTCAGGTCCATTTATGGGCCAAGAAAGCAAGCTCTCATAAGCAATGCTATGAAGCCATCATCAGAATCCGGCACACCCAAATACAGGGGCGCCTCACACCCCCTATGTTTCACCGATGAGGTCCTGGACTATGAATTTCCAGAGGGATTCAAACCCGTAAACATAGAGGCATATGATGGAACAACAGACCCTGGAGTCTGGATCGGGGATTATATCCTCTACATACACATGGCTAGAGGAGATGATCTCCACGCCTTCAAATATTTGCCCCTTAAGCTTAAAGGGCCAGCCCGGCATTGGCTTAAAAGCCTTCTTGAAAACACAATTGGAAGTTGGGAAGAGCTCGAGGATGCTTTCCGAGCAAATTTTCAAGGGACCTATGTCCGCCCTCCGGATGCAGACGATCTTAGTCACATAACGCAACAGCCCAGAGAATCAGCTCGGCAGTTCTGGAATAGATTCCTCACTAAAAAGAATCAGATAGTCGACTGTCCGGACGCCGAAGCCTTAGCAGCTTTTAGGCACAACGTCCGAGACGAATGGCTCGCCAGACACCTCGGCCAAGAAAAGCCAAGAACAATGGCCGCACTAACAAGCCTCATGACCCGCTTTTGTGCAGGGAGGACAGCTGGTTGGCAAGGTGCAGCCCCAGCGACCCAAGTACATTTGAAACTAGGGATGGAAACGGAAAACCGCGACGCAACAAGGACCGTCACCGGACTAAGGAGAAAAGTCTGAAGAGCACGGCAGTCAATGCCGGATTCAAAGGCTCACGACAAAATCAGGCAAAATCGCCCCACGGGATAACAGGGACGATCCATCCAACCTAAATAAAATCCTGGACAGGATATGTCAGATACACAGTACTCCCGGGAATCTCGCTAACCATACCCACAGAGACTGTTGGGTTTTCAAACAATCCAGCAGACTCAATGCCGAACACAAGGGGCTCGACACACCAAGCGAAGACGAGGACGAGCCCCAAAAGCGGAGCACCAGGAAACAAAAGAACTTCCCACAAGAAGTAAAAACAGTGAACTTACTTCACATAACAAAACATGCGGCGCCCGTAAAAGTACGCACCACAGGGCTCATCCCCAAAGAGTCCTGCCACTGGTTGTCAAAACCGATCATTTTCGATCAGCTAGATTATTCTAGAAATATCAAGAATGCAGGCTGGACTGCCTTGATACTCGATCCAATAATTGGCGGGCTCCAGTTTTCAAATGTCCTTATGGACGGCGGTAGTGGACTAAACCTGATATATCAGGATACAATCCAGCACATGGGGATAAACCCAGCAAGAATCCGCCGCAGCAAAACCTCCTTTCAAGGGGTAATACCTGGTCCGGACACCCATTGTATGGGTTTTCTCTGGCTCGAAGTCATATTCGGCTCGGCCGATAACTTCCGCCGCGAAAAGCTGACCTTCCATATCGTCCCGTTCTCAAGTCGCTATCAAGCACTACTGGGACGCGAAGCTTTCGCTCGCTTTAACGCAATACCGCATTATGCATCTCTTACGCTTAAGATGCCCGGTCCACGAGGCATCATCTCTTTGAAGGGGAAGCACTAAAGTGCGCCTCCCCAAGCGGAGGACTGTGCGGCTGCTTTGACAGCCCCACAGCAAAATGGCCTCACCGGCCAAAAAACTTCGAAATAGGTCATTCAAGACCACGAACGCGGATAGACGAGTTCGGTGCAAAATCATCATTGATGCAGGCTTAGTGGCCATATACCCCCGCACTAGGGACTTCACGCATATACAATAAGAGACAATAAAGCTCAATCTTATATATTTTACTTTATACTTTGTTTATTTTAAACTTTTTCGGCACGACCCGTTTTCAACTCAGTTCCTCTCTTTTACAGATGAACGTCATGCGGCGCCCGTCCAGGATACGACACAACGGAGACACAGGTGCAGACGTGCAGTAGGGACCCGTCCTAAAGGATTCTTTTTAGATTAAGACCCTGCATAAACCTTTTTTACTGTCTCTTGTTGCTACACATCCCCTGGTTTTTTCTGATATAACCAAGGAGGAGGCTGGCGTCTTGGCATGTGGCCACGTCAGAATTTTTTGCACGTACCTAGACACTAGGGGCTTTTTTAATAAAGAGTGTTGTTTCGCCCGCACTCATAAAGACCAAACACCTTAGGGAGTGTTCGGCGTCGCGAGTTTTGGCATTATATGCATCAGCTCCGAATCATGTCTTTGGTCAAATGTTGGGTTGCCCGGCTCCTGAGTTTAGCTACCTTACGTTCCGCTCTATCGGCTAAGGTAGCACCAGGAGAACTACTGTGATTGTGCCCCGGTTCGGCCGGGCGAGCACCTCAGTAGAGAAAGCCGAAAACTGACTGTCATGATGTAGCGTGAGACTGGTCAGCCACTCGATGACCTATCGGAATCTATCGGATTCCTCTGCTTTAACAAAGGGCCACTTCCCGGTCAGGCACATACGCGTCCCGAACTCAGATGAGCGCAGTCGCCACCAAAGAGCTACTTAAATAGTCTCATTGTCAAGCTCCTATGGCTAAGTGAAAGTGTTAAAGCATTATAGTCCGGTTGCCTGGCCCGCTGCGCTATCACCTCCTTTGTAGGACCAAGATGTTGGGTTAAGTGTGACAATGCGTCTTCTGCGAGCACCCCCGCACTATGTGCGTGGGGGCTGAAGCCAACGACTGCCATCTTTCAGATTATATATATATATTAAAACGGCCGCACAGGAGGTGTTCCCAATACTTGAAGGCACAAGTATAAAAAGGCCACTACAGTTTATCAAAATATTACTTTATAATTACACATGCTATCATAACATAGCATCTTTCGAGCACTGCGTCTCTATTACACGAGCGCCCTCAAGGACTTCCTGAAAATAGTGCTCGGAGGGTACTCGGCTTTTGTCCGAATCTCGGGACGCAACAACGGTGGTCTCCATCTCTGCCCAGTATGTCTTAACATGGGCAAGAGCCATCCGTGTGCCCTCTATGCATGCTGACCTCTTCATTTCATTTATACGCGGCACCGCGTCAAGGAATTGCTGCACCAAGCTGAAATAACTCTTCGGCTCCGATCTCCCCGGCCACAGATGACCCATGACGTACTTCGTGGCGAGTCCGGACAACCTATTCAGTTCGGCCCATTGAGCCAAACGATCGTCCACTGCCATTGGACGCTCTGGATTGTGAAACTGCGACCAGAAAAGCTTTTCCACTTCGCGATCTTTCTGATCTCGAAAGTGTTCGGTCGCATCAGCAGCACTCGCTGCCAAATCCAGATAGGTATCCTCCACACTCCACATCCAGTCCAATGGAGCAAACTTCGGATCGCAAAATTTCCTTCGCAGCATAAAGGGCTTTCCAGCCGCAATCTGTTCGGCCTGACGCAGCTCCTCCTTCGCAGCTCTCATTGCAGAGCGCGCATCCTTGGCATTGGCAACGGCCTTCTCTAAGTCCGTCTGTTTCGCCTGGTCTTCTTTCTCAAGAAGTCTGCAACGGTCTGTAGCACTCTTTAACTTTTCGGCCATCTCTTCCTTGCTTTAGCAATGAGCAGCCTGTTCGGCTCTGAGCTCTTCAAGGGCTTTCTTGGCAGCCGCATCACTTTCTCTGGCTTGTTCTTTAACTCGGGCAAGTTCTGCCCTAAGACTCTCCACGGCGGCCGCACCATCTGCGTCAAGCACACATATCGTAAGACATTGGCATAAAACTCTTCTTACCTGATGCCGCCCGAGGAATTACATACCTTGAGCCTCATCAAGCCGCTTGCTGACAAGCGCGATGTCGGCATCTGCCATGTCCAGTTGCCGCTTTAGTTCGGCAAAATCATCAGTTCGGCTCGATTCCGGACACCCTGCCGCCTACATTCAAAGGCGACATCTTAAACCTGGGATTATGATCCTCCGCGTGCTGTCATTTCTTGACGACGTGTAGAGTCTCAGGGGCTACTATCTACACAGGGCGCATCTTATTCATGCGCAACTGACAAAAGTGTACATTACCTAATGTACCTCAAAACCCGTCAGTAAACTTTTGACAGCCTCATGCAATCCACTCTCTGCGGATGAGATCCTTTCAATCACCGTTCCCATCAATGCACGATGCTCCTCCGAGATAGAAGCTCGCCCCAGCAGAATCTTTAGCTCCTCCGGCCGAGCACCAGACGGTGCCGGACTTGTCCCACGACCTCTTTCGAAGGCCAGACGCGGAGAACCTCGGGGGGGTACATAGCTATCTTCCGCCCCTGCCGGATTCGGGGAAACCCTCCGCGATGACACCTCAGGGTCGCCCGCCTCTCTAGGCGGCACGGCAGGGGGAGGCGTCCCGCTCTCCATCATCTCCGGAAGGAGATCCCCCGAAGACGAGCTCTGCTGAGAAGGGCTGAGGGCCGAGCTACAAGGTAAAAATTCGGTTAATCTTCTTAGATATAAATTAAGGATTTCCCTCATCCCACAAAGGAAAATATTTCTCTACTTACGGCTCGCTGGAGGGCTGATCCCCTTGAGGGCGTAGTCCGGCCGAGGAACTCCCCGGCGTCGGACCCTCTGACGAGGATTTTTTTCCCCGCTTCGAGGCCATGGTTTCCGGGTCGTCAGAGGCGGCTCTCTTCTTCCCCTTAGGAGAGGAACTGTCGGTTCCTCCCTTCGGAGCAGCCTCCTTCGAGGAGGCCATAGTTTCCTTGTCCTCCCCCTTGCTTCCCTCCAAAGGCATTATCTCCAGCATCCTGACCAGCACGGGATCCGGCCTGGTTTCGAGAAGGGGAGCCGGACACCTGATCAGCTTTTCCTTCGCTATCCACTCCTGTTTAAAAGGATGGCTCTTTTAGGGGCAAGTTTATGACAATTATACGGATAGAAGGTCCGGGCACAAGGTTGCTTACTTGAGTATCCGGGCGATTGCAGCTTAGGCCTGCATCCTCGGTCAAATCCGGACACATCTCTTGTGATCCAAAGAATAGTTTATACATCTCCGCGGGCATTGCACCCATGAAATTCTGGAGAGCTCGTGGTCCCTCTGGATTAAACTCCCACAGGCGAAGGGAGCGACGTTTGCCGGGCAATATTTGGCGAATCAGCATGACCTACGTCACCTTAACCAGGCTGAGGTCTCCTTCCAGGAGATCCTTAATTCGGCCATGTAACAAGGGCACGTCCTTGGGCAAAACCCAATCTAACCCTCTGTTAACCCATGACGCTAGCCGTGGTGGGGGACCCGAGTGAAAGGCAGGAAGCGCCACCCACTTGGTGCTCCGAGGAGTGGTGATATAAAACCACTCTTGTTACCACAAGCCTAGCTCCTCTTGAAAAGAGCCCTCGGGCCATGGAGCATCAGCATTTTTGCTTATAACAGCGCCTCCGCACTCTGCGTGCCATCCCTTGATCATCTTCGGCTCCACTTTGAAAGTCTTGAGCCATAATCCGAAGTGAGGGGTAACACGGAGGAACGCTTTGCATACAATGATAAACGAGGAGATATGGAGGATGGACTCCGGAGCTAAGTCATGGAATTCTAGCCCGTAATAAAACAGCAGTCCCCTCACAAAGGGATCCATTGGGAAGCCCAATCCCCGAAGGAAATGAGACATGAACACCACGCTCTCACCGGGCTGGGGACTGGGGATGACCTGCCCTTGAGCAGGCAACCTATGCCAAATTTCGCCGGTCAGGAACTTAGCCTCCCATAACTTTACTACGTCCTCCTCCGTGACGGAGGAGGGCGTCCATCGGCCTTGAAGGTCAGAACCGGACATTGTCGAAGGTCCGAAGCGCCTGGAATCTGGAGCCTAGGGTGTCGAAACTCGAGGCAACGGGCGAACTCGCTTGAGATTTAAAAAAAGGAGTAAGGCCTTGGACCCTTTATAAAAAGTTGAATACCAAGAGCCCTCCCCGTAACCGTTTGGGAGTCGCCTTTAATCGAGAAAACATGCTAACGGGCACGACTGGGTTACCCACGTCCGTATTGATGAGAATCCCATAAAAGGGGGGCACACGATCTCTGCTTTGACAAGACGTGCCAAGGAAACCGCCTCGCAAAACAAGCTGAGGTGGAAAAGTGAAAACGATTTGAGTAAAGGACTTGGCCGTAGTGTGATGACGCACTGCGGAATACGTCAGCAGATTTGATTTGTGTTAATATTATTCTCTCTATGGCAATATGTGGAAGCTTATTTTGCAGAGTCGGACACTACTCTTGGTGTTTACAATCTTCTATGAAGGACTTGGAGGAGGAACCCGCCTTGCAATGCCGAAGACAATTTGCGCGCCGGACTCGTCGTCATTGAAGCTTGGTTCGGGGGCTACTGAGGGAGTCCTGGATTAGGGGGTGTTCGGGTAGCCGGACTATACCTTCAGCCGGACTCCAGGACTATGAAGATACAAGATTGAAGACTTCGTCCCGTGTCCGGATGGGACTTTCCTTGGCGTGGAAGGCAAGCTTGGCGATGCGGATATTCAAGATCTCCTACCATTGTAACCGACTCTATGTAACCCTAACCCTATCCGGTGTCTATATAAACCGGAGGGTTGTAGTCTGTAGGCAATCAACTTCATATACAACAATCATACCATAGGCTACCTTCTAGGGTTTAGCCTCCTTGATCTCATGGTAGATCTACTCTTGTACTACCCATATCATCAATATTAATCAAGCAGGACGTAGGGTTTTACCTCCATCAAGAGGGCCTGAACCTGGGTAAAACATTGTGTTCCCTGCCTCGTGTTACCATCCGGCCTAGACGCACAGTTCGGGACCCACTACCCGAGATCCGCCGGTTTTGACACCGACACTCGACCTTTCGGTCTCAGTGTTCCGAGGCCATATCTGCATATGCTAGGCTCATCAAGTTTAACCTGAGTATTCTGCGTGTGCAAAACTCGCTTGCACCCGTTGTAGATGGACGTAGAGCTTATCACACCCGATCATCACGTGGTGTCTGGGCACGACGAACTTTGGCAACGGTGCATACTCAGGGAGAACACTTTTATCTTGAAATTTAGTGAGAGATCATCTTATAATGCTACCGTCAATCAAAGCAAGATAAGATGCATAAAAGATAAACATCACATGCAATCAACATAAGTGATATGATATGGCCATCATCATCTTGTCCTTGTGATCTCCATCTCCGAAGCACCGTCATGATCACCATCGTCACCGGCGCGACACCTTGATCTCCATCGTAGCATCGTTGTCGTATCGCCAATCTTATGCTTCCACGACTATCGCTACCGCTTAGTGATAAAGTAAAGCATTACAACGCAATTGCATTGCATACAATAAAGCGACAACCATATGGCTCCTGCCAGTTGCCGATAACTCGGTTACAAAACATGATCATCTCATACAATAAAATTTAGCATCATGTCTTGACCATATCACATCACAACATGCTCTGCAAAAACAAGTTAGACGTCCTCTACTTTGTTGTTGCAAGTTTTATGTGGCTGCTACGGGCTTAGCAAGAACCGTTCTTACCTACGCATCAAAACCACAACGATAGTTTGTCAAGTTGGTGCTGTTCTAACCTTCGCAAGGACCGGGCGTAGGCACACTCGGTTCAACTAAAGTTGGAGAAACTGACACCCGCCAGCCACCTGTGTGCAAAGCACGTCGGTAGAACTAGTCTTGCGTAAGCGTACGCGTAATGTCGGTCCGGGCCGCTTCATCCAACAATACCGCCGAACCAAAGTATGACATGCTGGTAAGCAGTATGACTTATATCACCCACAACTCACTTGTGTTATACTCATGCACAACATCAACGCATAAAACCTAGGCTCTGATGCCACTGTTGGGGAACGTAGCAATTTCAAAAAAATTCCTACGCACACGCAAGATCATGGTGATGCATAGCAACGAGAGGGGAGAGTGTTGTCTACGTACCCTCGTAGACCGAAAGCGGAAGCGTTAGCACAACACGGTTGATGTAGTCGTATGTCTTCACGGCCCGACCGATCAAGCACCGAAACTACGGCACCTCCGAGTTCTAGCACACGTTCAGCTCGATGATGATCCCCGGACTCCGATCCAGCAGAATGTCGGGGAAGAGTTCCGTCAGCACGACGGTGTGGTGACGATCTTGATGTTCTATTGTCGCAGAGCTTCGCCTAAGCACCACTACAATATTATCGAGGACTATGGTGGAGGGGGGCACCGCACACGGCTAAGAGATCAATGATTAACTGTTGTGTATCCGGGGTGCCCCCTGCCCAGTATATAAAGGAGCAAGGGAGGGAGGCGGCCGGCCAAGGAGGAGGGCGCGCCAAGGGGGGAGTCCTACTCCCACCGGGAGTAGGACTCCTCCTTCCCTTGTTGGAGTAGGAGAGAAGGAAAGAGGGGGAGAGGAACAAGGAAAAGTGGCCTGCACCCCTTGTCCAATTCAGACCAGAGGGGGGCGCGTGCCTCCTTCCTTTTGGCCTCTCTCCTCTATTCCCGTATGGCCCAATAAGGCCCATATACTCCCCGGTGAATTCCCGTAACTCTCCGGTACTCCGAAAAATACCCGAATCACTCGGAACCTTTCCGATGTCCGAATATAGTCGTCCAATATATCGATCTTTACGTCTCGACCATTTCAAGACTCCTCGTCATGTCCCCGATCTCATCCGGGACTCCGAACTCCTTCGGTACATCAAAACTCATAAACTCATAATATAACTATCATCGAAACCTTAAGTGTGCGGACCCTACGGGTTCGAGAACTATGTAGACATGACCGAGACACGTCTCCGGTCAATAACCAATAGCGGAACCTGGATGCTCATATTGGCTCCCACATATTCTACAAGATCTTTATCGGTCAGACGGCATAACAACATACGTTGTTCCCTTTTGTCATCGGTATGTTACTTGCCCGAGATTCGATCGTCGGTATCTCAATACCTAGTTCAATCTCGTTACCGGCAAGTCTCTTTTACTCGTTCCGTAATACATCATCCCGCAACTAACTTATTAGTTGCAATGCTTGCAAGGCTTAAGTGATATGCATTACCGAGAGGGCCCAGAGATACCTCTCCGACAATTGGAGGGACAAATCCTAATCTCAAAATACGCCAACCCAACAAGTACCATCGGAGACACCTGTAGAGAGCACCTTTATGATCACCTAGTTACGTTGTGATGTTTGGTAGCACACAAAGTGTTCCTCCGGTAAACAGGAGTTGCATAATCTCATAGTCATAGGAACATGTATAAGTTATGAAGAAAGCAATAGCAACAAACTAAACGATCAAGTGCTAAGCTAATGGAATGGGTCAAGTCAATTACATCATTCTCCTAATGATGTGATCCCGTTAATCAAATGACAACTCATGTCTATGGCTAGGAAACATAACCATCTTCGATCAACGAGCTGGTCAAGTAGAGGCATACTAGTGACACTCTGTTTGTCTATGTATTCACACATGTATTATGTTTCCGGTTAATACAATTCTAGCATGAATAATAAACATTTATCATGAAATAAGGAAATAAATAATAACTTTATTATTGCCTCTAGGGCATATTTCCTTCAAGAAACGCCTAGCAGAAGAAAGTAGTTAGTCTTGCATCTCTGCTACTAGGAAAGTAAGTCATTGACAAAGGACCCAACCCTTATGAATTCGCTGAGAAATATTTTTCATTTGAATCATGCAAAAAAGTTTTCTTTGTTTTTAGTTTAGTATAGTTATTTAAAGAAGCGACAGACTGTAAATCTGTTGAAGGTTTTCTATGTAGGTTCGAATCCTGCCTCTCCCACTTATTGTAGACTTAAGAGAAGAAAAAGTAGGCGGAAGCCTAGGAGGGCCAACATAGCACGTACCCCCCTCGCGCGCTACTGTTTCTATAGGCCCATATCGGGGTTTCCACTCCAACCGGTTCTAGGAAGGTTCTAGAACCTTCCCTGAACTGGGTTTTTCTGTTATTCTTTTATTTATTTTCTTTCGTTTTTTTCTTTCTTTTACTTTTTTCATTTTTTTTCTTTTTAAATAATTTTTGTGTTTTCTTTTCCATTTTTTCTTTTCTGTTTTTCTGTTTTCATTTTTTTCAACAAGCAAATAACTTTTAAATTCATGATTTTTTAGATCATTAACTTTTTTAAATTATGAACATTTTTAAATAAGTGAACATTTGTTTCGAAATCGTGGTTTTGTTTTTACAAATTCGTCAACATTCTCTTAAATCATGAACATTATTTAAAACTCATGAATATTTTTTGAAATCGTGAATATTTTTTAAACTCATGAACACTTTTCGAATTTGCAAAGTTTTTTTATAAATCATGAACAGTTATAAAATTCATGAATATTTTTTGAATTTTCAAGCATCGTTTTGAAATCATGTGTTTCATTCAAAATTAGCAACTTTTTCTGAAATTTAGAACTTTTATACATCCTGAATTATTGGAAAAAAGGAAAAAAAATAAAGGAAAAGAAAATAAAAACAGCCGGCGTCCCGGCCCGCACATGGGCTTGCCCAGAAGGGTGCGAAGGGGGTACCGGGGTTGCGCGTTCAATTCGTCCGCAGTGAATTATCGAAATCACTAGTTGAGGAGTACTCATTGCAAAGATCACTCCAACTCCCTAGGTTGTGACAAGTGGCGCACATGCAGCGCGCTACTTGTCGCAACCGGGAGTTTTTCGTTTTTTTGTAGATCCGTTTATTCAAAACGTTTTATCTCTCAAACCGTGCGTCCAAATCTCAAACCGCTTTCACCGTTTGATTCCTCGCGTTGAGATCTTCAAAACTAGATCCCATGTTGATAGGTTTAACGAACTTTTTTTTCACAAAAAAACCAGATGAAAAACCAAACCGGGACCACGGGTTTTTTCCTTTCCGAAAGAGGCACGCCCACGCCTCTCACGAAATCACAACCTTGCCTCTCGCGGAAGTAAAACCGCGACTCTCGCAGAAGGAAAAAAGAAGAGAAAACGCGTTTTTTTCGTTTCCAAGGAGGCACGGCCGTTACTCTCGTGAAAGCACAACTGTGCCTCTCGCGAAAGCAAAATCATGACTCTTGCTAAAGAAAAAAAACAGAAAACTCGTTTTTTTCGTTTCCGAGAGGCACGGTCCTAACTCTCGTGAAAGCACGACCGTGCCTCTCGCAGAAGCAAAACCGTTACTATCGCGAAAGGGATAAAACAGTAAACGCGTTTTTTCATTTCCGAGAGGCACGGCCGTGACTCTCGCTAAAGCACAATCGTGCTTCTTGCCGAAGCAAAATCATGACTCTCGCGAAGGAAAAAAAACAGAAAACGTGTTTTTTTTCGTTTCTGAGAGGCACGGCCGTGACTCTCGCGAAAGCACACTCGTGCCTCTTGCGGAAGCAAAACCGTGACTCTCGCAAAAGAAAAAAAATGTGTTTTTTTGTTTACGAGAGGCACGATCATGACTCTCGCGAAAGCAAAATCGTGCCTCTCACGGGAGCAAAACCATGACCCTCGCGAAAGTAAATAAAAAACATGTTTTTTCACATAAAAATTGAATTTTTTTATCGAAAAGCTAAGGAAGATCGATGGAAAACCAAAACATCGAAAAACCCTGAAGAAAGCCATTTAAAAGCCGAAAACGCGTGCGAAAAAAAAAACCAAAATCCGAAGGGAGCTTCCAAAGTGCGACACGTGGCGAATAGTTGAGAGCGCGACACGTGGAGAATGGCTGAGAGCGCGCCAAAGTGGCACTAATCGTTGCGAGGCTCCCGAAAAAGTGCTCGTTAACTAGTTGCTCTCGCGCATTATATGCCGTGTAAGAGCTCCCATGCGTCATAATGGGAATTCCTTAATCGATGGGGTAGTAACGTCTATCTTTTTTTTGAGGAAAGGCCATCATGGCTAGCTTTATTGATTATGAATAATGTTTACATCATCCACAAGCTCCCTAACCAAAAAATCAGGGGGCTCATGCAACCAAACAGAAGAAAGCTTATTACAAAAACTGAAATTTGCTAGCACATGAGCTGCACGATTACATGAACGTAAACAATGCTTGTAGATGACCTTCCCAATCGATGTACCTAAATCCACACATTCTGCAAAGAGCGCTGCCGCTTCATCCCACCATCTTGTTTGACCCGTACAGAAGTTGATAACTTGTAGAGAATCAGATTCTGCCTCCAGACAGCTAAATCCCAGAGAATTAGAAAATACCAATCCGTCCCTCATTGCCATGGCTTCTGATGTAATCGCATCCACTGCCACCGGAAGAAACTTGCATTCGGCCGCAATAAAACTTCCCCTTCCATCTCGTAGGACCACCGAGGTAGCACCCACACCTTCATCTGAAAAGAAAGCCGCATCGACATTCATTTTAATAGAGCCTGGGATTGGTTTTGTCCAAGTTGCTTCAGACACACTCAATGGACCTGCATGTATTGTTGCAAAGTTACGAATTATAGAGAGGACCGAAAGCGGCCATCTCCATGTCGGGGGAACTTGTTCATTATGAGTGATCTGCCTCCTTATCCACCATAGATACCATGCCCCTACCATCAGACCTTGCTTAACTTCGACACTAGGATGTATGGATAGTTGCTTCTCTGGTAGGGATAGAATGTGTTCTACAATAACAGACCCCGACCGATCAACCACAGCTGAGTGTTCGATGACATCCACCATACCTAGTCGCCTCCAAAGCTCCTTTGCATTAGTGCACAAAAACAGAAGATGTTTCAGATCCTCCGCTCCCTGATGACAAATCGGACAGGCCCCGTCCGACCCTACATGCCAGTTCATTAGGATTGATTTTAGAGGGATGATTCCTCGCAATATTCGCCAACCAAATATTTGAACTTTACGTGGCACCTGAAGTTTCCAAAGGGTATTCTAGATATCCACGGGTGCAGATCCAGTCGGGTTCTCTGTCCTATTTGCATGTGCCCTATAAGTATGACTCCATTGAAGATGGTAGGCCATTTTTACAGTGAAAATCCCTGTCCTGTTAGGTTGCCAAGCAATGAAGTCGTCGAAGGCTAACGGGTATATTGGGATTTGCATAATCCTACGCACATCCACTGCCCAAAAAACATCTCTTAGTAACTCCTCATCCCACGTACCAGTCAGCGGATCCATCAAGTCACAAACTCTTGTCAGAAGTGTTTTGTTACGGGGAGTGATCACTTTCCTGTCTGCGCTACTGGGTATCCATGGATCGTTCCAGATATTCACATGTTCTCCCGTGCCAATTCTCCATATATTTCCTCTTTTGAAAGTTTCTAAGCCTTTCATTATGCTTTGCCAAGTAAAGGAAGAACCATTTTTCAGGGTAGCTTCTAGGATACTCCCATTAGGAAAGTACTTAGCTTTCAACACACGGGCCACCAGGGATTCTGGTTCTGTTACAATCCTCCAGCACTGTTTTGCAAGCATTGCTAAATTGAACGAGTATAGATCTCGAAAGCCCATTCCACCTTCACTTTTGGGGATGCAAAGCTTCCACCATGCCATCCAATGCAGCCTCTTATGATCCTCATCGTCCCCCCACCAAAACTAAGCTATGATGTCTGTAATCTCTTTGCAAATCCCTTTTGGAATACATAAGACTGACATAGCAAATACTGGAATAGCTTGTGCAACAGCTTTCAGTAGTATCTCTTTGCCCCCAATACAAAGTTGCTTTTCCATCCACCCTAATATTCTTTCTCTTATCCTTTCAACAAAGTGCTTAAAAAATCACTCTTATCTGCCCCCACAATAGCTGGAAGACCCAGGTATTTGTCTGACAAAGCTTCTGTCACTACTAGGGAAAAGCCTAGCAGCAGCGCGGGTTTTGGGCCTATTAGCAGCGCGAGGGCCTGCGCTACTAATAAGGCGCTACAGCTAACGTATAGCAGCAGTGCGGGTGCCACCCGCGCTACTACTACGTCCGTTAGTAGTAGCGTGGGTAAAAAGCCGCGCTACTACTAACCCGCGGAATTTTTTTTCGAATTTTTTGCGCGAATTTTCAAATTATTTTAACCTCTAATCTCTAATCACCCTCATCGCTGCTCAATTTAATCTCTAATCACCCCTCATCATTCCAAATCATCTAACTTCCCGGACGGTCACCCATCCTCTCACTACTCCAGCCTGAGCACGCTTAACTTCCGGGTTCTATTCTCCCTCGATTCCAAGTCTGCACTTGTTGTTTTCCTGACAATAGTAAGATGTCAATCCTATTAACCCTCGGGAGTTTAGCTTGAGCATGAAGTCACACATTTCGCTGTTTGAGTTTAAAACTATTGTTCTAAAAAACAATAATTATTTAGTAACACTAATATTTCTTGAATAAGGGGTTTGACCACATTTTGACCAAAGTTTGACCATAGTTTGACCAGATTTGACCAAAATTCCAAAAAACTGAAATAATTATTTAGTAACACTAATATTCTTGAATAATTATTTAGTAACACTAATACTTCTTGAATAAGTAGTTTGACCACAGTTTGACCAGATTTGACCAAAATTAAAAAAACTGAAATTTGAGCATAACTTTTTTTCCTTTTAGAATTTGAGGATTCTAAAAATTTGCAAACAGGCCATAGGCAGTCTCCATCGTATGCGGATTTTCGTGCTGAACATTTTGATATATTATACGTTTTTTTCTGACATTGTATGCAAAAGTTATAGCTGTTTTACATTTCCCTACACTTTTTGCAAAACATGTCCAAATTTAAGTTTTTAAATTTTCCTAACTAGTAGATGTAGTAACATAACTACATCTCGAAGGATTTTAATTTTTGAAACATTTTGATATATTATACGTTTTTTTCTAACATCGTATGCAAAAGTTATAGCCGTTTTACATTTTCCCTACACTTTTTGCAAAACATGTCCAAATTTAAGTTTTTAAATTTTTCTAACTAGTAGATGTAGTAACATAACTACATCTCGAAGGATTTTAATTTTTGAAGTTTTTATCATTTTCTTTTGCTTTTTACAAAATCGAAAAGGCTATCCACGAGGGTGGGGGGTAGAGTTTCAAAATGGGACCTTTAGTAGTAGCGAGGGATTTTACCCCTCGCATGGCATGTCCCGAAGGGGCACGATTGAGACCTCTTAGTAGTAGCGCGGGTTTATAACCCTCGCTACTACTATGGCATGGCCCAGGGGCACGGTAGAGACCGCTTAGTAGTAGCGAGGGGTAAAAACCAGTGCTACTGCTATCTACTTAGTAGTAGCGAGGGTTAAAAACCCGCGCTACTACTATGGCATGTCCCGGGGGGCACGGTAGAGACCGCTTAGTAGTAGCGAGGGTAAAAAACCAGCGCTACTTCTATCAACTTAGTAGTAGCGAGGGTTAAAAACCTGCGCTACTGCTACTTAGCAGCAGCGCCTGATTTTAAAGCGCGCTGCTGGTAAGATTCTGTGTATAGGCTTTTCCCTAGTAGTGTGTATCAATATGAAGTATTTGACCAATTTCTGCTTTTGTTACCTCACTAGTATTAGGACTGAAATATATGTTTGATTTAGCCAGGCTCACCATCTGTCCAGAGCTTGCACAATAGGCAAATAAAAGGTGTGATACTGATGGTGCATTTCTACACACACTAATCCCATCCATGCCACCAACTTCTTCTTCATACTGCAACATGCTAGATAATCCTTCTGCACATAGAAGGAACAAATAGGGAGAAAGGGGATCCCCTTGTCTAATCCCCCTTGAAGGTACAAAAATTTCAGTTTCTTGAGAATTTATCCTCACCTTGTATCTTACCGAAGAGACACACGCCATGATCATGTCTATCCACTGTGTGTTAAACCCTAGTTTCTCCATCATTCTCCTGAGGAAAATCCATTCCACTCGGTCATAGGCCTTATGCATGTCTAGCTTGACTGCACACAGACCAGCCGCCCCTGCCCTCTTATTCTTGATCTTGTGAACACATTCATAGGAAATCAACACATTATCTGTGATAAGTCTCCCAGGAACAAACGCACTCTGGGAAGGTGATATGATCTCAGGCAGGATCCCCTTTAGTCTAATAGCCAACATCTTAGAAATAACTTTATACAACACATTGCACAAGCTTATCGGCCTATATTGTGTGATTAGATCAGGAGAATCAACTTTGGGTATCAGCACAATAGATGTGTCATTCCATTCCTCTGGAATCTGCCTTCTATTAATAGCAAACAAAACTTCTTGGGTTATATCATCTCCTAGTATACCCCAATATTTTTTAAAGAAAATAGCATGAAGGCCATCTGGCCCAGGGGCTTTAAGATCACCAATACTGAACACAGCTTTTCGCACAACGTCAGCAGTATAAGGGGCCATCAACATATCGTTCATTTGATCTGTCACTTTAGTTTGCACTTTACTTATAACAGCCGGGTCTACAAGGTTAACCTCGGAAGTAAACAAGTTACTAAAGTATCCTTTTATATGTGGTTTTAGGGTATCCATACCTTCCAGAGTATTTCCATTCTCGTCCTTCAGCTTTTTAATCATATTATTTTTACGCCTAGCACTTGCATAGGCTTGGAAAAACCCCGTGTTGCAGTCTCCATGTTTCAGCCATCCCGCTCTTGATCGCTGCATGTAATGGATCTCTTCTAGCTCAAGCAGGAATTCAATAAGCTCTGAGATCTCCTTCCTCTTCTCCTCACTGGCCTCATTCATTCGGCCCGTCATAACTTCCTCAAGATCTCTTTGCGCTTTCCGACGCCTCTTCTTTGGTTTCTTCAGCACCCTTTGATCCCAGTCATGAAACGAGTCATGCATGCTGTTTAGTTTCTCATGAATGGTTGTGAGGTTCGGATTCAAATTTGCTGCATGCCACGCTTCTTGAACTAGTTCCGGGAAATCTCTTTCCTTCAACCATCTAGCTTCAAAGCGTTTTGTACGCTCTCCTCCACCATGCGCGGAAGCATAGTACTCTGTATCAACCAAAATTGGGCGGTGGTCCGAATGATTGTATAGCAAGTGTTGCAGTACCGCCGATGGGTACATATCTTCCCAACCGGCGTTTATTAGCCCTCTATCCAACCTCGCCCTGATTTCACCTCGCTGCCACGTAAAGTGATCACCTATATAACCCATGTCCCGCAATCCGCAGTCATCAATCGCCGACTGGAAGGCCTGCATGTACTGCGGCGGTCTCAGGTTCCCTCCTTCCTTTTCAGACAAGAACTGAATTTCATTCAGGTCCCCAATCAATAGCCATGGCATATTGTTGTTTTGATGCAACCGGCGCATTCTCTCCCATGTTTCATATTTCTACGTCCATCTAAATTCCCCATACATCCCCGTACACCTCCACACTAAGTGTCCTTCATCCTCAACTTGTACATCAATGAACATTGGATCCAAATTTAGTGGAAGAACCTTTACTTCCTTTTTCCAAAACATCACCAGACCTCCCTTTCTACTATCACCAGGGCAAACAATTTTATGATCCATTTTCAGTCTTCTCCTCAAACATTCAGCCGGATAGCTTTCTAAGTGTGTCTCCGACAAAAACATCACATCTGGGCTACAACTCCGCTGGACATCCAGCAAAGCGCGAACTGCCGGGGCGTTCCCAAGCCCCCGGCAGTTCCAGCTTAACAGTTTCATTGCGCCCGGCGGTCCCCTTCGAAAGGGGCTGCTGATCTCTTATAATCTGTTTCCTGCACTGTTTCCTCTGAGTTGCTCAACACTTCTCCATTCACTCCTTTGAGTTTCTTCCTATTTGCATTCTTTTGGGGGGTCAGTACTTGGTTCTTTGAGCAGCTGGGTTCTTCATCCTCACCTTCATAGCGATGAACTAGATTTGAAACGACCGATTTCGCAGATATGCTCACCGGCACCATGGCTAAGTTTTCTGCCCCTGCTGTAGCCGAATTCTCAGCTGTTCTCTTTCCCAAACAGATTCCCACCCCTCCTGTGTTCTCAATGTGTTCCAGCCCTTTGGCATTATTAGCCTGGTGTATTGCTAACGATTGAGCCGATTCTGCCCCCTCCATTACTCTAACATCCTGACTCGGGATAGTGGCCTCAGGGTTTATCATACGCTCATCCTCATCCCTTGCTTTCCTCATTGCTGTTTTGCCCACTGCGTTAAATCTTCAACTCTCCTGATTCATATCCATCTGCATATTGCGGCCTCCTCCTCTGTCGAGCCCTCTGCCGAGCCCTCTTCCTCCATCCTCTGTCTCATCCTCCCCTCTATCCGATCTTCTACCTGTGCCCCCTCGGCCTCCACAGCCTCCTCCTCTTCCCCTCCTTGAAGCTACTATAAAAGGGCCCCATTCAAATTTTGTTATGTCATGCTCTCCTGTACCACATTCCTCATACCAGTGCCCCATGAACCCACATGCATGACAGAATGTTTGAAGTTTTCCAAACTTAACAAGATATTTCTCAGTCACCCCTGCTCTAGTTATTCCAACCGCCCTGGTAAGCCTCTTATTAACATCCAGTTTCACCCTAGCACGGATGAACTCACCTACGAATCCATTGGGGAGTGTCATTTGCACCTCCTGAACTTCACCAATTCTGCTAGCCAAATTTCTCAAGGCCGCTGGGCTCCTTAGGACTCCATCACGCAGTTTATGAATCTGACACCACGTCTCCAGTTTACATAGTTTCACCTTCTCCGCATTAGCAAACCCATCATGCTCCATCAATAGCAACGTCGATCCCTTAAAGTCCCACGGCCCCTGATGCATCGCTTTATTCCAGTCTCCAAGACAGTTGAATTGAATTGAGTACAGGTTCGGATTGATTCTTCTCCAAACCACCTGTTGCGCTATATTCCAGGCCGCCTTCATGTCCGCAATCAACGCGCTCTGACTGAAGCTTTTTGTTGTCAACAGCCGCCCTAGGGCTAGCCACTTGGGCTTAATGTCCTCAGCGTTGGCTTCATCCTCCCAGACCAGATCATCCACCTCCTCATCCTCGAGATTCAATCTCTCCAGCAGTGTTGCTGCTTCCTCATGGCTCCAATCTCCCGATCCGCTCCCAGAACCAATATCCGCCATGGCTAGGGAACTCCACCCTCAAAACCCTAACTGCATGCACTCCCACACCAATGGACCCCAAGGGGAGAGAGGAGACAGGCAGCAGGTACGGTCTTGCCGGATCACACCCGACGACAAAGGGAACTCACGGCCGCGGCGCCTCCGGAGGACTAGCAAACCCTAGTCGCGAGACCTAGGGAAGAAAAAACTTCCGTACACGCAGGTGTGCGCTAAGGGGTAGTAACGTCTATCTTAACAGGCACCAAAACTTCAACCGAGGAGCCTCCTCCCTAGCGCTCAAGGCGTCGGTTCACCCCCCAATGCCCGCGCTGACGCCAAACAGGCCGTGTGGCTCAGTAGCGCTTGCCTTGCTGAGCGATTCACTAGTGCTCGATCGCTCGGCTGCATCGTCTTGTGTAGCTCGCTCGCTCGGTAGCAACATAAAAAACCACGGTTTAGATTTTAAAATTTTCATTTGGTTTTTCTATAGATAAATAACCATACATAAAAAATGTTCAAGAACTTTAGAAAGCTCAGCATTTTGAAAAATGAGGTCGTGACTTCCATAAAAGTTTGCAGATCTCATGAACTTCGAAAAAAGTATGTGCATCTGAAAAAAATCATTAATTCAAAAAATGTTCGCTTTATTTAATAAATGATCATGAATTTTAAAAATACTTCATGAATTTGACAAAAATCATGAACTAAAAAAGTTTATCAATTAAGAAAATTAATATATTGTAAAATTGGTGAATTTAAAAAGTAAAAACCAAAACGGAAAATTTCGTCGGGAGCTTCTAGAAGTTTCACAAAACCGGTGCAAGCATAGAAACCTGATTAGAAAGTAATACCTACATGGGCCGGAGCGGCCTCTGTCTACTGAACAACTCTAACACCCCCTGCTCGGCGCCTTAAGCCACCGAACAGGTGGCTGGCGCCCACTGCAGCGCCTGGTTCGGCCGGCCCGCGAAGCAAATCACAGCGAATGAATAACTCTAGAAAAACACACACAAAAAAAGGCGAGTGATAGGCGCCGGTGCGCCGGTCAAAATTTCGGCCGGTCGCACCGCGTATATACGTAGGGCTGGACCAAAAGCTCATGGCTCGTGAGTTTAATGAACGCTTGATAGTTCGACTCGTTAAGCTCGTAACTCGCTTCTTAATGAACACAACCAATCATTGATTTCAGCTTGTTAAGCTTAATGAGCTTAGCGAGCGAGCTAACGAATTTCATGAGTAGCTCGTTGAACTCATTAATAGCAACACACCACATATTTTCATCTTACGTGACAAACATTTTATAGCACCTTAGCCCATCTATTCAATCTAATCGACATATGAGGCAACAAAATACATTTTCTTTTTGTAGTCACCATATTTCGTCTTCAAAACCATACCTATACATTCATCATGTATATCATAATACATTATAATCTATTAACGAGCGCTCACGAGCTTAACGAGTTTCAAACGAGCCGAGCCGAGCATGGTTTTCTGCTCGTTAATCTTAATGAGCTTAATGAGCCGAGCCTTAACGAACACGAGCTTAACGAGCCGAGCCGCTCGTTAATCCACCTCTATATGTACACTTTGTTTTGTATTAGCCGCACGATGCCTTCTTCCCCAACTGCTTCAGTAGCTAAAGAAACCTTGGCGCATGTTCATCTCGAGTAGCCCCCCGTGATCTCCCCCAGCCGTCAGCCAGCTCGCCGACTGTCCACGTCGCCGCCGACTGCCGCCTTCGACTGCCCCCCCATCGCCTGGACATCCTCCTGGTCGACGACCCCTCTCCAGCATCACCATCTCTTCTTCCCAGCATGGCTTGCCCCGATCACAGCACCCCCCGTCACCGTGGCTCTCGCCGGCTCCGCCGCATGTAGCTCCTACCGGCGAAGGTTGAAGCTGCGGCGAAGGAATGCCGCCATTGTATCAATGGTGACGTGCCAGTTCTAGATTTTCGTCGCCGGGTTGAAGCTTTTTATGTCAACGATTGCAACTTTTTCATTGTGTACTCGCGGGTTGAAGCTTCCTTTAAAGCCAGTTGAAGCTTTTTATAAAACCGATTGAAGCTTTTCAATTCAACAGTTGAAGCTTTCCAAAATGATGGTCGTAGAACTTTTTTATTTCATAGTGGTGGATTGAAACCTCTCTACTCCACCGTTTGAAGCTTTTTCAAATACGGTTTGAATCTTTCACATGAACTATTGAAGCTTTTTTAGTTGTACGGGGGTCCATTGAAGCTTTTTCAAACTATAGTTGTAGCTTTCATATGAACGATTGTATCTTTTTTCAGTGCATGGTGTCTTGTTGAAGCTTTATATACCGCTAGTTGAATCTTTCGAATCGAACGGTTGGATGCCGCCATGGATATGCCATCCGAGAGCTACTGGAACCGTCCACCGGAGATGCTACCACCACGGCGGCGTGACCTCCTCTCCCCGTTGCTGCAACCATCTTCTTCCAAACGAAATTGAAAGCATTTGCCCCTCCAACGATGTTGCAACCGAGGACCAAAAAAGCTACAACTCCGGCTCGTCGGGGCAGAAGGAACCTAGAGCCGGGGGCAGCGGAAGAAGTGGGCATGCCGCTGACGGTGGAGGTATGGACCTGCACGGGATTCGGGCTAGCCGGCGGCGAGATCCGAAGGAGGAAGAGGAGGGCGTGGCCACCCCCGTGTGTGGACACGACGAGAGAGAATTCGGCAGGAAGAAGGGGATCGGGAGGAAGAAGATAAGGCAATGGGGGTGGGTTGCGCGAGGCGTACGATGGGCCCGATCGCGTGGCTCGCACGGGACCAGCTGAAGTTTTGGCTGGCACGCCGCATAGAAACGTTTCCCAGCAAAAAAAAGTGGCATTTCCGTGGCGCTTTTCTTATTTCCCACACTTTGCTGCAAATTGTCGCCGCAAGCACAGGCACTGATCGATATCGAGCACACTGGGCTGCCCCATTTGGTAGCTGTACGGGAAGCTTTCTGTTTCCGGTTTTGGGAACATTCTAGTAGTTTGCAACTAGTTTTTTCGGTTTTGTGAACCTTTTAAATGCTCCTGAAACATTTTTTTCTTTTTCTTTTTTTTCCTTTTCTTTCTGTTTTTACTGCTTTGTTTTCTTTCCTTTTTATTTTATTTCACTTTGCTTTTTTTATTTTCAATTTTTCTCTTCTTTTTCCACCAAATGTTCAAAAATCCTAAAAAGTTTACATTTCCAAAAAATTATTCATTTTTTCTAAAAATGTTCCTATTTTCCGATTTGTTTCAGAAAATCCAAAAATATTAGCATTTTAAAATGTGTTTGCTTCTTTTAAAAAATATTAGAAAATTTAAAAAAGTTTTGAATCTCAAAATAAAAAAATCACAAATTCCATAATTGTTGGTGAATTTCAGCATATATCCCTGTTTTCAGTATTTGTGCACAAATTCAAGAGATGTTCATGTTTTCAAAATTTCTTCACATATCTACAAAATGTTCACGATTTTGGAAAAGCAGTCCTATTTGCACAATTTGTTCACAAATTCAAAGATGTTCATGTTCTCGAAATTTGTTTGCAAATTCAAAATATATTCTGAGAAATTCGTAATTGTTTTGTTTTTTGAAGATCATAATTTCTAAAAATTCAGGATTTTCAGAAAAGGTTCCTGTTTTTAAATTTGTTCTCAAATTAAAGAAATGTTCATGTTTTCAAAGTTTGTTCAGAAATTTCAAAAACATTCAAGGAATTTCATAAAATGTTCGCAGTTTGGAAAGAAAATCGTAATTACGATTTTTTGTGTTTTTCATAAAATGTTTGCATTGTTCAAAAATTGTGAATAGTTCTGAAAAATGTTCTTGTCTTCAATTCTGTTCCTTCTTTTGCGAAAATTGTTTGAGCTCCCAAAAAATGTTTGTGTTTTCAGTAAATGTTTGAGTTTATATTTTTTTCAACAATTTTTTAAAATGTATGTTATTCAAAATACATTTACTTTTGTCAAAAATAAAATCACGTTCAAAATTTCAAAATAAACGTAAAATTTTAGCTGCTTATAATTATTTAAACTGGGTTGTTATTTTATGGAGAACAAATCAGAGACTGCAGTAGCTAGCGACGTGGTTCACTCGCTGGAGGTCATGTGTTCGATCCCTCCGGTTCGCGTACTTCTTTAAGCGTCAGGCTGCAAATCTTTAACTAAAGTGAGCTGGTTGCGGTGGCAACGGCGTGGTCCGATGTGCCGCTGGTCGTGTGTTTGACTCCTACCCCCCAACACTTTTCTGTTTTTTTAGGGATCTCGCAATATTTATTCAATCAAAGAAACAGTCATAGGTACAGAAGTTGGGTCATGAGGTGTGCCCAACCAAACATGACGCCTTATACCTAGCTTACAATCATATTTTGCGAGATTATGAGCCTCGAAGTTGAAGTTCCTACGCTCATGAACAAAAGAGCAAGAGCTAAAATCATTACAGTGACTCGGTATTTCATGCACAATGGATGCATTTGGGCCTCCGGTGCCCCTATTGATGTCATTAATCACCTCCTGGGAGTCCGAAGCCACATAGATGTTTCCTATCCCAAGGTCGTCGGCGAGTGCTAGTGCCTCCCGACAAGCATATGTCTCCAGAACAAGAGGATCCCGCGTGTGGTGATAAACCACCGCCGACGAACCCAAGTAGACACCGTCCTGGTCCCGGCATAGAACTGCCACTGCTCCTCCTCTACTTCGACGTGCCAACGCCCCATCTACATTGATCTTGACACTGCCAGCCGGCGGTCGAAGCCACCGCAATGGCCTCTCTTGGGCGGTTGATATAGGCGCTGGATGATGCTCCTGTGTAGCTATGAGGCCAAGATCGCTGATGTAGTTATTGACAAAGTTGACAGTTTGTTGTGGGCTTTGGAAGATTGATTCATATATAGCCTTCCGACGAGCGTACCAGATCGACCAAAGAGTGATGACCATACGTGTGAAGTTGACATGGTCCATCGACTCATGTAACTGAAAAAGCCAGATCCTCGCATCCGCTTCCTCGTTCTCAGTCATGCTGGAAACGATGGTGTCTTCAGTCAAAGCCCACACACACCTCGACATAGTGCAGGCGACAAGAGCATGTCTCCATGAATCCTCGCATCCACACAGCGAACAAGCATCTCGGGTGGACATGTTCCTACGGTTCAAAATATCAGTAGTTGGCAGGGAATGGTGTGCCAACCTCCATAAGAAGATTCTTATCTTTGAGGGAACCTTGTTTTTCCACAACATGAACCGCCCCGTCCTTCCAGCCATTCTTCTCTTTGTATCTTTGTTTGTTGCAAAAATTTATAAGCTTACCGTGAAATTTCCCTTCTTCTCCGGATACCAAGCCCAGAAATCATCTATGTTGCGTGTACAAACTGGTATCCTCAAAATAGCCTCGGCGTCGATCGGTAGAAATACCTTTCTGATTACTTCTTCATTCCAAGATGCGGTGGCCGGTAGCATTAACTCTGAAACATACCTGGCAGGGTCGGCCACGAGCGAAGTTATCGGCCGTGGAGTCATCTCTTTTGGTATCCAGTTGTCAACCCAAATCTCCGTTGTTTGGCCATTGCTGATCCGACGAATGATTCCCTGCTGCAACAAATCACGCCCCTCCACGATTGCATGCCAAATCTGTGAAGGTTTTGAGCCCACCACTGCATCTAAAATTGTTCCCTCCGGATAATACGCTGCTTTCAAAATCCTTGCACTCAGGCTCATTGGTTCTTGTAATAATCTCCAAGCTTGGCGTGCCAACAGGGCCAAGTTAAACAGCTCAAGATCTCTGAAACCAAGGCCTCCCAAGTGCTTTTGTCACGTCATGATATCCCAAGAAACCATGCAGACTTCCGTTCACCCTGTTTGCAGCCCCACCAAAATTTCCGGATAATGGATTTTATGTGATCGCATAAACCTCGTGGTAACTTAAAACAGGACATAGAAAAAACCGGGATAGCTTGGGCTACCGACTTGATTAACACATCCTTTCCTCCTGCTGAAAGGCACTTGCTCATCCATCCTTTCACCTTGTCCCAAACTCTGTCACTCAAGTATTTGAAAGTTCCCTTCTTTGAGTGACCTACATCAGTTGGCATGCCCAGGTATCTGTCACTCAAAGATTCGTTTGGTACCTGGAGGAAGCCCTTAACCGCGTTACGTACTATCTCTGGGCATCCCTTGCTGAAAAAGATGGAAGATTTGTCCTTGTTAACTTTCTGCCCCGAGGCCATACAATAAGTATCCAACAAGTTTGACACTGCTTCTGCTCCATCAACGCTCGCCCTAAAAAACAGCAGGCTGTCATCCGCGAATAAAAGATGACTTACCGCCGGTGCGGATGGTGCCACCTTAATGCCGCTGAACTGGGATGACTGATTCTGGGATTTTAAGAGGCACGAAAGGCCTCTGCTGCTATCAGGAAAAGGTATGGAGAGATCGGGTCTCCCCGTCGTATACCTCGTGAGGGTGTAAACACCTCAGACTTTACTCCATTGAACATGACTGAAAAGGTTACTGAACTAACCATGGTCATCACAATATCAACCCATGCTGGTGCAAAACCCAACTTGTGCATAATAGCTCTCAAGTATGTCCACTCCACACGATCATAAGCCTTCATCATATCGAGTTTCAGTGCAGCATAGCTATTTTTTTATCTACTCCTTTTCATGAAGTGCAAACATTCATAGGCTGAAATTATATTGTCCGTAATCAATCGCCCTGGTAAAAATGCCAACTGCTCCTCAGATATGATATCCGGTAACACCAGCTTCAGACGGTTTGACAGAACTTTCGAGGCAATCTTGTAGAAAACGTTACATAAACTTATCGGTCGGAATTGAGAGAGCAATGTGGGGTTTTGTACCTTAGGGATGAGAACCAACATTGTGTCATTAATGCATGCCGGGCTCTCTTCTCCTTTCACAATTGCTAGCACCAATTTAGTAACCACTTCTCCACAAATATCCCAATGCCGCTGGAAAAAGTGTGCTGGGAAGCCATCCGGACCCGGGGATTTTGTGGGAAACATTTGAAACAACGCTTCCTTTACCTCTTTGTCACTGTAAGGTGCAAGAAGGGTTTCATTCATAGCATGAGTCACTTTCATCGGTACATGATCAAGCACATCGTCAACCCCCTGAACTCACTCTGAGGCATATAGTGTTTTGTAAAAATCGAGAGCCATATGTTGCATCTCAGTTAAGTCATTCGTCATTTGCCCATCTGGCCATTGCAGCGCCTTTATAAGGTTCTTCCTTCGTCGCATTGAGGCTCTCATATGGAAAAAATGGGAATTCCGGTCCCCTTCTGAGAGCCACTGGACACGGGATCTTTGCCTCCACATAAGTTCCTCCCGTAAGTATAGCTCGATCAAACGATCATTGATCTTTATCTCCGCATGCGATGGCCCAACACGCGTTGCATCATTACACAGTCTTTCCAGCTCCTTTTTTAAGCCTCTGATCTCTTCTCTTACACTACCAAAAGTGGTACGGGACCAATCCCCCAAGTTGTTTGCCACAGCCTCTAGCTTAGACCGTACCTCATGCACATGCAGGTTATGGACGTTGGCCTCCCAAGCAGTTTTGATGGTCGCCTTAAGCTCTGGGTGCCTATCCCACATGACTTCGTACCGAAATTGATTCCCCTTTTTTCTGCTTCTCGGTGGATATAGCTGGACCAGTATCGGCGAGTGATCCGAAGTCGCAGCCGTCAGGTGCTCAACAGACGCCGCAGGAAAGATACCGCACCAATCAACTGAGCCCAGTGCCCTGTCCAGCCGTACTCGGGTGTAGGAACCACCCGCAACTCTTTTCTCAAAAGTCCATTTTGTTCCCTTGAAGCCAAGGACAACCAGTCCGCACACATCCACTGCATCCCTAAAACCCTGAATTTGGGACTGGCTTCTGGAACCAATGCCTTCATGCTCATCATGTTTCAGTACTTCGTTAAAATCTCCCACACACACCCATGGAAGATCTTGGAGTGTTGAGAGGTTCTTCAGTGTGTCCCAGGTATGATGCCGGAGATGAGTCTGGGCCTCTCCATAGAAGCACGAGAGCCTCCATGTATTATCACCGAGACCAGAAATTTTCCCATCAATATGGTACTTAGAGTAACCCAAAATCTCGATCTTTATTTCATCATTCCAAAAAATTGCTAACCCTCCACTGCGGCCGGAGGAATCAACAGCAAAAGAATTATCATATCCTAAAGTGCTCTTTAGATTTTCAGCTCTAACCCTATCTATCTAGGTTTCCATGATACAAAGAACTTTAGGGGCAAACTTAATCGCGAGTTCGCGAAGCTCTTGAACTGTCGGGGCGTTGCCAATACCCCGGCAGTTCCAGCTTAAAAGACTCATTGCGTCCGGCGGTCCTCCGCCGGGGAGGCCGCCGTTCTCGCGTCCGAGCTCTCTCCCGTACTAGGGATCTTCTTCCCCACTCCACCGCTTGGTTTTTCTGACTGCGAAGTTTTTGGCCTCTTCGGGTCTTGTTTTGGAGGAGGGCTGATTGGGGTAGCAGATCCGTTCTTGTCGGAGAGCACCACTTCCAGCCCCGTATTTCCTTTGTGGTTTTGCAAACCCTGCACCTCATCAGAAGGACGTTTGCGATTGGCATCAGAATCCTCCGTCTCCATCTTCTCTTGCTTAGGATCATCATCCTCCTTCGTAGCTTGCTGGCCCGACCCTTGTTGGTTTGAAGTCCTGTTCCTCTGGTTTCTGTTGCGGCGCCTAGTACCCCAAGCTGTTGTGGCCGGAGCTCGGAGGTTTTTGAAGATTAGGGCCGAAGGCGGGTGAACCCCACTGCCATGCTCCTTGTACTCATGACCCATCATGCCGCAAACTTGACACCAATCTGGCAGGCGTTCGTACTTGACAGCAAAAATCTGTCTCTCACCCCCTCGAATCAACGAGGTTGCCTTCTTCAAAGGGTTGCGCGCGTCAAGCCTGACCCTTACTCTGTAGAAATTCCCCTCAAAATCAAAGGATGATGGTTCTGACTCTACGAACTCGCCGAACTTTGAGGCTAGTGCCTTGACTTTACCATGAAAAGCGATCGGGAGATCAATAATTCTTGCCCAGATCTCAAACTCGAACAACTCGATCTCAAAGGGTTTTGTGTAGCCATCATACGGAGCAATGATCACAGGGTTTCCTCTGAAGTGCCACGGTCCTCCTTGCGTGACCCGCTCCCAATCCCCTAGGCAGTCGAACTGCATCTGAAAAAGGTTTTCCTCTAGGGTTTTGATCTTAACCGGCCTAGCAAGGTCCCAAGCCGTCCTCATGTTTCGAAAGAACCAGTACGAACTATAGTCCTTATCCATGTGAACCCAGGCCAGAATCATCCACCGGAGTTCTTCCTCTGCCGGCTCATCATCTTCCTCAAAGATCACATCATCTAGATCATCCTCTTTCAGCGCCAGCTCCTGCATCAGATCCTCCAACTTGCCCTTGCCCTTGGATCTCGAGCCTGACGGATCGCCCTTGTTCGCCATCGCGGAGCGAGGGCAAAACTCTTGCGTGGTTGCTGTGGAACGAAGAAACCCTAGCCCCTCGATGAGAAACCAACAGGGGAGCCAGGGAAACAGATCTCTCCCTCTTGCTTCTGCCTGAGTCCAAGACCCAGGTTTAATGGCATGAAGGGCAGACCGATCTCAACATCGCCGGCGGTGACGAGAGGAAGATAAACCCTAACTAGAGGGAACGGTGTTTTTTTACCGGATACTTTTCTGTTTTGTTGATTTTTAACACCGCGCTACCGCGGATGGGCCGGCCCAGGTCAGCTAACTTCTGTGTGACTCAATGACTCTTTGCCGCAATAAGCGGCATATAGGAGGTCCCAAGTTCGAACCCGCGTTGCCACATACCTATTCATGCTTACCTAACCAATGGAACCATTGGACAGTTGTGGATAATCGCACTATTAATATAAGAACAAGTGTGGCCGTGCAATGTAGATTTTTGATTTATTTTAAAACATTCATGTATTAGAAAAAGTTCACCATTTTTGAAGATCAGTACACAAACTTCAAAAAAGTTCATCGATTTTCAAAAGAAATCATCATTTTTTTGAAAAAAGTCACAAACTTTTAAAAAGTTCATCAATTTTGAAAAACTAAATAAATATTGAAAAAGTTCATATGTTTTGACAAAAAGTTCATGAAGTTTGAAAAATAGTTCATCAATTTTGAAAAAGTTTCACAAATTTGAAGAAATAATTCATCAATTTTGAAAAAATATCATGGAGTTGGAGAAATAGTTCATCACTTTTGAAAAAAGTTCTCAAATTTAAAGACAAAATTCATCAATTTTTTTTAAAAGATCATTGAATTTGTAAATATAGTTCATCGATTTTAAAATAAGTTCATATATTTAAAGAGAGTTTATAAATTTTGGGAAAATTTCTTCAATTTTTTAAAAAGTTCATGTATTTATAAAAAAGGAAAGAAAAAAAAAGGAAAACTAAAATAAATTGGAA
Organism: Triticum aestivum; assembly: GCF_018294505.1. Taxonomy (NCBI): domain Eukaryota; kingdom Viridiplantae; phylum Streptophyta; class Magnoliopsida; order Poales; family Poaceae; genus Triticum; species Triticum aestivum. The sequence continues at coordinate 594,809,665 of NC_057794.1, forward strand.
AGCATTCCAAAAAAGGAAAAAAAAAGCGTAAGAAGAGTAGACCGAAAAAGTTGTAACTAACCACATCAGGTTTGGTTGGTCGTGTGGTTAGTGCATCATACAATGTATAGGATATCGGCTTTTCGAACCATAGCAGTCTCACAGTTTTTTGTGTTTTGAAAAACCTGAAGAAGAAAAAAAGTAATATGCGCCGGCCAAGCGCGGTGGAGGGGGTGTGCGCCCCTTTGCGAGAATCGAAGAAAGCGGCGCTTTAACGCGGCGACTATTTATCGTATTAAGCCAGATGAAAAGTTTCACTCGCTGCAGCATGTGCGCAGTTATTGGGCCGGCCCACACGCATGCAAGTAATAAAGGAAAAAAGAAGAGGAGAATTGGGGGCGAGAAGGATGAAAGAGAAAAGAAAAAAGAAAAAGAAAAAAAATGAGGAAACCATTCCAAAAAAAAGGAAAGAAGGAAAGAAGAATAGAGCGAAAAGGTTGTAACCTATCGCATCAGGTTTGGTTGGTCGTGTGGTTAGAGCATCGTACAATGTATCAAGATATCGGCTATTCAAGTCACAACAGTCTCATTGTTTTTTGCATTTTGGAGAAACAAAAGAAAAAAGTAATATGGGCCGACCAAGCGTGCGAAGGGGGTGTGCGCCCCTTTGCAAGAATCGAAGAAAGGGGTGCTTTAATGCGGCAACTATTTATCGCATTAAGCCAAATGAAAAGTCTCGCTCGCTGTTCCATCTGCATAGTAATTGGGCCGACGCACTCGCGTGCAATTAATAAAGGGAAAGGAAGAGGGAAAATGGGCGCTAGAAGGATTCAGACCCTGCCCTCCTGGTTAAGGGGAAGCGCGACTAGCTAGTGGGCAAGGCTCCTGTTTGTGGTGTACAAGTTAGGTGCTTGTTCTTTAGTCGAAACAAGCCTGGGTTTTCCATTGTTTGTTCTCCGTTTTTCCCTTTTTTTTTAATCTTGGCTTTTTGTCTCTTTTCATTAGTTTTTTTATTTTCTTTCTTTTTTCTTTGGTTTTCTTTTTTGCTTTCTTTCATTGTTTTATTTTATTTCTTTTCATTTTTTTCTCCTCCTTTTTCAATTTTTATTGCGTTTGCTTCTTTGCTCTTCTTTCTTTTTTTCTTTGGTTTATTTCGTTTCCTTTTGGGTTTTATTTTATTGTTCTCTTTGTTTCTTTTGGTATATGTCAACAACATTTTTCTAATACACATTTAAAATTCCTACAATAAAAATTTAACACTTTTTAATACATGGTAAACATTTGTTATTTGCAAATTTAACATTTTCTAATTTCTAGATTAACATTTTTGAAATACTTGTTCAACAATTTTTCAAATTCTTGATTAACATTCTTATATAGATGATAAAAAAATCTTAATTTTTAAATACATGGTCAGCATTTTTTCTATACACATTTTCTAATGCTTGATTAATATTTTTCAAATACTTGTTCGACATTTTTTTTCAAATGCTTCATTAACTTTTTTTATATACATGATTCAAAAGATTCATCATTTCTTCAATGCATGATCAACATTCTTTCTATGCACATTTAACATTTATGAAATGCTTGATTAACACTTTGAAATACTTGTTCAACATTGTTTCAAATGGTTGATTAACATTTTTATATACAGGATCAATAAAATTCATCATTTTTTAAGACATGGTCACATTTTTTATATACACATTTAACAGTTTTCAAATACTTGTTCAGGATTTGTTTTTAAAATGCTTGATTAACATTTTTATATACATGATCAATATTTTTTCAATTACTTGTTCAACATTTTCAAATATTTGTTCAACATGTTTCAAATTTTAAATTATAAACAAAAGTACAAAAATAAAGCAAAAAATAAATCAGAAAACATGAAAAAGAAGAGGAAAATGAGGCTGTGGCCTCTCTCGCACCTTGGCCGGCGCAATTCGCCGTCCGCTTCAGCGAGCATTCCCTCGCTCTCACAGAAATCGAGAAATAGGTGTACCCTGCTTAAGGCGTCAAATAGGATTCGGCTCAATCGAGTAGGCTTCATGGTCCAGACCTAACCAAGTGGACTTTCCAGATTGGGCTTGGGCTGATTCCTCGGCTTTGGGCTTAGCCAGGATCTCTCTCTCCCTCTTAATTCGATCTCCTTTCAAGAGTAGAAACAACAACTTCGAGGCTCACAATCTCGCCAAGTTTACTTGTAACTTAGATGTAGATCGATATGTTTAGTTGGGAATCCCCCATGACCAGACCCGTGTATCTATGAACATTTCTATCATCTAATAAAGTGGCGAGATTTCTCAAAAAAAAAAAAAACGATCTCCTTTCAAGATCCAGGCCGCTACGTGTTTTGTGGTAGAGGAGGACTTGAAAGGAAAACCTCTCAAACAATAAAACATATAGTAGATATAATACGTGGTCGGTCGTTGCAGACCAGACCCTATCCGAAAAACTAGAAATCGAAACTAGCTAGGATTAATAGCCATGGCGGCGGCGGCGGCGGCGGCCCTAAGGCTCGGTGGTCGCATGCTGCTCCGACGAACTCAACAGCAAGGGCGGCGCGTCTTCTCGGATCCGCAACGGCGGCTCTTCGCGGACACGAGCGTGCGTGCAACCTTGGATTTCTCTCCCTCTGAATGTCGTGCTGTGATCAAAGATTGTACTAGTATCTAGTATCTATTTTGTGGTGGATCTTATTCTTCGCCCTGCATGCAAGCAGGCCACCGCCCCTCAGGCCAAGCAACCTCTCGCGATCCGCTTGGCGGAGATGAAGGTGAAGAAAGAGGAGCTTTACAACATGGGCTTTTCCTTGGCAACCGAGTACGATCTCCCTCGCGGTGTCCGCCGAGAGAACAAAGAGCTGTTGGAGCTGCTCTCGGTGCAAGTCCAGCCCAGACCCAATGATGTCTACTGGTTTGTTCGGTTCTTTTTTTCTTTCTGCTTCTAGAAATTATTACATCATGGTGTTTCTCTCGTATATCATTGATTGGTCGCTTGATTATTAACTAGGATGTGGCGGTGGAGGATGGAGAGGATGAAGCGATTTGTGATAATTTGGGGGGTATTTACTCTGGTTTTGAAGACTGCAGAGGGCGGCGTGCAGATTTTGAGCAAGGAGATACGGCTGAAACGAAGGAACGGGCTGGATGATTTCGAGGATTGGTGGTCTGGAAAGAAGAGTTGGTCCCAGCAGTTACATGACTGGTGGAACAGCCGCTAGCTACCTAAACTCCTTCTGCAGGCATCCTTGTAGCTCAAGATCCATGATGAATACTCCTCTTAGGTTTAGTTTGCTATATCAATTTAGTCGATCACTAGCAGGTGGCTGAAGGTGAATGATCAATATCCACCCACCAGGTCTAGTTAGTTTGTTTCTCATGTCCGATCACTCTGCAAGAACCTAATCCTTTGTGATATCTGTTTACCATAGTCTGTCGATAATCATTTCAATTATCCTTGCTTTCTACTAGAAAAGTATATTTTTCGTCGATCCATTTATAATGTTTGGTCCCTCGACAATGAAACTGTACAAAACCTCAACTAACAAATCGGTTACTTTTGGTTGGGTGATCGAAGTCTGAGGGTTGAGCGATCACTTACAAACCACTCCAGCGTGAGGTCCTTAAAACCCTACATCTAGGTGTTCCCGCTCCCACCCTCGCACAACCTCTTTCCTCTTGCAATGACGCGTCGTCATCTTCCTGAAGGTGCCGCCTTGGGTGAGTTGGGGGTGTGCAGGGGCGATGGGTGTGGTTGTCAAGTGTGTGGCGGCTTTGCAGGTGGAGGTGGCGCCATGGTCTTCTTGTTGGGGCAGTGCTCTGCTGTTTGGTTGTCCGTTGTATGACTTGTGGTTGTTTGCTCGCCGGCTCTCAGTGCCATGGCATGGACGGGATGAAGATAGGGTTCTTTCCCCGTTGGCAGCAACAGGGCATGGAAGGCTTGAACTTGGTGCTGATTCCAGCGGGTGCTGTCCTGCTATCTGCATTGGCTGCCTTGGATCCTCTGCTTGCAAGTTCTTCTTCAACCTCGCTCAACAACAGCTTCTCTTCCTTGGGTGTGGGTTATTGTGTCTTGATGAGGCTCTTCGTTTGGTGTTCTTAGCGCAGCAGGTGGGTCGTGCTGAGAATCTCCCATGGTGACCTGGAAGCTTGTACCAATCCTTGCTCAGGGGAGCATTGCCACTTGCCAACGGTACGGCGCCCTTCGATCCAGGGCGAGGGGCAGGGGTCCCCTTCGGAAGTGGAGAGGGTCAGTACGAGGACGGCGTCCACCTATCGGAGTAGATGAGGGCATGTCCATCTTTGCTGGGCTGTAACTCCCCCTGAAGTTTGCTCTCTGTCAGGGTTATGGTGCTCCACTCGCGCATTGAAGGGCTTCGGCAACATCAAGCTAGTCTGTACTGCTTATTTCCTGTTTGCTTGTACATGTTGGGGCTAGGAAGTTGTTTCGGGCATCACCTTGTATCTGCCGTCTTTTTTTGTTTTCCTTTTCTTTTGCTTGTTTGCTATGCTTCGTTGTAACTGTGGGTGTTTGTATCTCCTGGCCGGTTGATGGCCTTGTTAATTCAAAGCCGGGCTCTCCTTGAGCCTTAGTTCTAAAAAAGTATTTTCCGAGCACTAAACACGGGACTCGGCACAAAAAAGGTATCTGACGGGCCAGACGGAGACGGCGGCTGCCATGTGGCAGACCTCTTTGCTGAGAGCCAATTGTGCAGACTCGGCGAATTCGGAAGCCCCGGAGCGAGACACGTGGCAGCCATATAGTGTCGAGATGCCTTATTCGCCGAGACCCCTCGAGTCTGTACTCGGCAAATTTTAGTCTTCACCGAGATTTTTATACTGACACTCGGCAAATTTGGACTATTCACCGAGATTCTTTCTTTGGTAGATGGCAAATCATCGCATTGTTCGCCGAGTACACAAGCAGATACTCGGCAAAGACTTGCACAGTTTGCCGAGTCTCTCCTCTGTTGCTGAGTTTCACCCTCGACAAAGCTATGTCAGTAGTAACACATGTTATTTTTGTCGTGATTTTAAGGAACCAGCTCGGCAATGACCAGAACGAGATACGAGGTCACGCCACGTGGCTTTATTGCTGAGTGTTTCACTCGGTAAAAATGTTTAGCCGAGTAAGGAACTCAACAAATCCTCTGGCAGGGGCTAATTTTTACATATTTTTTAGCCCTGCAACAAATCACATACAAATAATATCCCACATATATACAGCAACAATATCACTTCTCAAATGACTCAACCATTGCCACATTATAGTCAAACACCATTGCACAACATACATAACAAAATGTGATCTCAAATAGCACAAATACAACGTCTCAAGCACACAAACACAATGTTCTCAAGCATAGCAAGTAAAAACCACAAGTGCATGCATAGGAAAGCACATAGTTCATGAACATAACTAGGAGTTCACACGGTTTTGGGGTTTGGAACGGGAACATCGAAAGTAGCTATTGGGATTGCTTGCCCGACTCCAGGTTTAGCTACTGGCACATTGTTAGACCCAATTGATGGAATGACCTGTAAGCACATGAGTAAATAAGTTCGAAGAGAACTCACCATGTCCAAGGCAGGATCATTTGTAAGGTGGGTTGGTGATACCAGCATAGTTTTGTCGCTCATGGCATAAAGATGTGCAACCATCTATTTCAACATCTGCAATTTCTAGTTTTCTTTCTCGATGATAGACCTATCTTCAGCCCGCGATCTCTGCTGCTTGATACGTCTCCGTCGTATCTATAATTTTGTATTGTTCCATGCAAATATTATACAACTTTCATATACTTTTGGCAACTTTTTATACTATTTTTGGGACTAGCATATTGATCCAGTGCCCAGTGCCAGTTCCTGTTTGTTGCATTTTTTTTGTTTCGCAGAAAATCCATATCAAACGGTGTCCAAACGGGATAAAGACTGACGGAGACTATTTTTGGAATATATGTGAATTTTGGGAAGTGAAATCAACGTGAGACGATGCTCGAGGAGCCCACGAGGCAGGGGGCGCGCCCCTGACCCTCGTGGCCACCCCGTAAGGCGGTTGGTGCCCTTCTTTCGCCGCAAGAAAGCTAATATCTGGATAGAGATCGTGTTAAAATTTCAGCTCAATCGGATTTACGGATCTCCGGAAACATAAGAAACGGTGAAAGGGCAAAATCTGAGAACGAAGAAACAGAGAGAGACAGAGAGATAGATCCAATCTCGGAGGGGCTCTCGCCCCTCCCACGCCATGGAGACCATGGACCAGAGGGAAACCCTTCTCCCATCTAGGGATAAGGTCAAGGAAGAAGAAGAAGAAGGGGGGCTCTCTCCCCCTCGCTTCCGGTGGCGCTGGAACACCGTCGGGGCCATCATCATCACCGTGATCTTCACCAACATCTCCGCCATCTTCACTAACATCTCCATCACCTTCCCCCCTCTATCTACAGCGGTCCACTCTCCCGCAACCCGTTGTACCCTCTACTTGAACATGGTGTTTTATGCTTCATATTATTATCCAATGATGTGTTGCCATCCTATGATGTCTGAGTAGATTTTCGTTGTCCTATCGGTGATTGGTGAATTACTATGATTGATTTAATTTTCTTGTGGTTATATTGTTGTCCTTGTTTGGGAACGTAGCAGAAATTCAAAATTTTCCTACGTGTCACCAAGATCTATCTATGGAGAAACCAGCAACGAGGGGAAGGAGAGTTCATCTACATACCCTTGTAGATCGCTAAGCGGAAGCGTTCAAGAGAACGGGGTTGAAGGAGTCGTACTCATTGTGATCCAAATCACCGGAGATCCTAGTGCCGAACGGACGACACCTCCGCGTTCAACACACGTACAGCCCGATGACGTCTCCCATGCCTTGATCCAGCAAGGAGAGAGGGAGAGGTTGAGGAAGACTCCATCCAGCAGCAGCACAACGGCGTGGTGGTGGTGAAGGAGCGTGGTACTCCAGCAGGGCTTCGCCAAGCACCGCAAGAGACGAGGAGGGAAGAGGTAGGGCTGCGCCAGGGAGAGATCAAATCATATGTGTTGCAACCCTCATAACCTCAAGTATATATAGGGGAAAGGGAGGGGCTGCGCCCCCACCTAGGGTTCCCTCCCTGGGGGTGGCGGCAGCCCCCAAAAACCCATCTAGGGTGCGGCCAGGTGGAGGGGGAGAGGGAGGCGCACCAGGGTGGGCCTTAGGGCCCATCAGCCCTAGGGTTTGCCCCCTTCCCCTCTTCCTTGAGCCTTGGGCCTTGGTAGGGGGGCGCACCAGCCCACCTGGGGCTGGTCCCCTCCCACACTTGGCCCATGCAGCCCTCCGGGGCTGGTGGCCCCAATTGGTGGACCCCCGGGACCCTCCCGATGGTCCCGGTACGTTACCGATAAACCCCGAAACTTTTCCGGTGACCAAAACAGGACTTCCCATATATAAATCTTTACCTCCGGACCATTCCGGAACTCCTCGTGACGTCCGGGATCTCATCCCGGACTCCGAACAACATTCGGTAACCACATACAAACTTCCTTTATAACCCTAGCGTCATCGAACCTTAAGCGTGTAGACCCTACGGGTTCGGGAACCATGCAGACATGACCGAGACGTTCTCCGGTCAATAACCAACAGCGGGATCTGGATACCCATGTTGGCTCCCACATGCTCCACGATGATCTCATCGGATGAACCACGATGTCAAGGACTTAATCAATCCCGTATACAATTCCTTTTGTCTATCAGTACGATACTTGCCCGAGATTCGATCGTCGGTATCCCGATACCTTGTTCAATCTCGTTACCGGCAAGTCTCTTTACTCGTTCCGTAACACATCATCCCGTGATCAACTCCTTGGTCACATTGTGCACATTATGATGATGTCCTACCGGGTGGGCCCAGAGATACCTCTCCATTTACACGGAGTGACAAATCCCAGTCTTGATTCATGCCAACCCAACATACACTTTCGGAGATACCTGTAGTGTACCTTTATAGCCACCCAATTATGTTGTGACGTTTGGCACACCCAAAGCACTCCTACGGTATCCGGGAGTTGCACAATCTCATGGTCTAAGGAAATGATACTTGACATTAGAAAAGCTTTAGCATACGAACTACATGATCTTGTGCTAGGCTTAGGATTGGGTCTTATCCATCACATCATTCTCCTAATGATGTGATCCCGTTATCAACGACATCCAATGTCCATGGTCAGGAAACCGTGACCATCTATTGATTAACGAGCTAGTCAACTAGAGGCTTACTAGGGACATGGTGTTGTCTATCTATCCACACATGTATCTGAGTTTCCTATCAAGACAATTCTAGCATGGATAATAAACGATTATCATGAACAAGGAAATATAATAATAATCAATTTGTTATTGCCTCTAGGGCATATTTCCAACAGTCTCCCACTTGCACTAGAGTCAATAATCCAGTTCAATCGATATGTGATTAACACTCAAGGTCACATCCCCATGTGACTAACACCCAAAGAGTTTACTAGAGTCAATAATCTAGTTCACATTACCATGTGATTAACACTCGATGAGTTCTGGGTTTGATCATGTTATGCTTGTGAGAGATGTTATAGTCAACGGGTCTGAATCTTTCAGATCCATGTGTGCTTTACAAATCTCTTTGTAATCTCCTAGATGCAGCTACCACGTTCTGTTTGGAGCTATTCCAAATAACTGTTCTACTATACGAATCCAGTTTACTACTCAGAATAATCTGGATTAGTGTCAAAGTTTGCATCGGCGTAACCCTTTACGACGAACTCTTTTACCACCTCCATAATCGTGAAAATTCCTTAGTCCACTAGTTACTAAGGATAACTTTGACCGCTGTCCTGTGATCCATTCTTGGATCACTCTTGTACCCCTTGACTGACTCATGGCAAGGCACACTTCAGGTGCGGTACACAGCATAGCATACTGTAGAGCCTACGTCTAAAGCATAGGGGACGACCTTCGTCCTTTCTCTCTATTCTGCCGTGGTCAGGTTTCGAGTCTTACTCAATGTTCACACCTTCTAACACAGCCAAGAACTCCTTCTTTGCCGATCCATTTTGAACTCCTTCAAAATCTTGTCACGGTATGTATTCATTTGAAAGTACTATTAAGCGTTTTGATCTATCCTTATAGATCTTAATGCTCAATACTCAAGTAGCCTAATCCAGGTTTTCCATTGAAAAACACTTTCCAAATAACCCTATATGCTTTCCAGAAATTCTACGTCATTTCTGATCAACATATACTCATCAGAAATTCTATAGTGCTCCCACTCACTTCTTTGGAAATACAAGTTTCTCATAAACTTTGTATACACCCAAAATCTTTGATCATCTCATCAAAGCATACATTCCAACTCCGAGATGCTTACTCCAGTCCTCAGAAGGATTGCTGGAGCTTTGCATACTTATTAGCATCTTTCAGGATTGACAAAACCTTCCGGTTGTATCACATACAACCTTTCCTCAAGAAAATCGTTGAGGAAACAATGTTTTGACATCCTATCTGCAAGATTTCATAAATAATGTAGTAATCGCTAATATAATTCCAACAGACTCTTAGCATCGCTACGAGTGAGAAAGTCTCATCGTAGTCAACTCCTTGAACTTGTCGGAAAACATGTTAACGACAAGTCAAGCTTTCTTAATGGTGATACTTACCATCATTGTCCGTCTTCCTTTTAAAATCCATATGTACCTAACAGCCTTACGACCATCAAGTAGTTCTTCCAAAGTCTACACTTTGTTTTCATATATGGATCCTCTCTCGGATTATATGGCCTCGAGCCATTTATCGGAATCCGGGCCCACCATCGCTTCTCCATAGCTCGTAGGTTCATTGTTGTCTAGCAACATGACTTCCAAGACAGGATTACGTACCACTTTGAAGTAGCACGCATCCTTGTCATCCCACGAGGTTTGGTAGTGACTTGATTTGAAGTTTCATGATCACTATCATAAGCTTCCACTTCAATTGGTGTAGGTGCCACAGGAACAACTTCCTGTGCCCTGCCACACACTAGTTGAAGAGACGGTTTAATAACCTCATCAAGTCTCCACCATCCTCCCACTCAATTCTTTCAAGAGAAACTTTTCCTCGAGAAAGGACCCGATTCTAGAAACAATCCCTTATTGCTTTCGGATCTGAGATAGGAGGTATACCCAACTGTTTGGGTGTCCTATGAAGATGCATTTATCCGCTTTGGGTTTGAGCTTATCAGCCTGAAACTTTTTCACATAAGCGTCGCAACCCCAAACTTTTAAGAAATGACAGCTTAGGTTTCTCTAAACCATAGTTCATACGGTGTCATCTCATCGGAATTACGTGGTGCCCCTTTTAAAGTGAATGTGGTTGTCTCTAATGCCTAACCCATAAACTATTGTGGTAATTCGATAAGAGACATCATGGTATGCATCATATCCAATAGGGTGCAGTTATGATGTTCGGACACACCATCACACTATGGTGTTCCAGGCTGTATCAGTTGTGAAACAATTTTCACAATGTCTTAATTCTGTGCCAAACTCATAATTCAGATATTCATCTCTATGATCATATCATAGATATTTTATCCTCTTGTCACGACGATCTTTCAACTTCACCCTGAAATTACTTGAACCTTTCAATAATTCAGACTCGTGATTCATCAAGTAAATATACTCAACATCTACTCAAATCATCTGTGAAGTAAGAACATAACGATATCCACTACACGCCTCAGCACTCATTGGACTGCACACATCAAAATGTATTACTTCCAACAAGTTGCTTTCTAGTTCCATTTTACTGAAAACGAGGCTTTCAGTCATCTTGCCCATGTGGTATGATTTGCATGTCTCAAGTGATTCAAAATCAAGTGAGTCCAAACGGTCCATTTGCATGGAGTTTCTTCATGCATATACACCAATAGACATGGTTCACATGTCTCAAACTTTTCAAAACGAGTGAGCCCAAAGATCCATCAACATGGAGCTTCTTCATGCGTTTTATACCGATATGACTTACGTGGCAGTGCCACAAGTAGGTGGTACTATCATTACTATCTTATATCTTTTGGCATGAACATGTGTATCACTATGATCGAGATTCAATGAACCATTCATTTTAGGTGTAAGACCATTGAAGGTATTATTCAAATAAACAGAGTAACCATTATTCTCCTTAAATGAATAACCGTATTGCGATAGACGTAATCCAATCATGTCTATGCTCAACGCAAACACCAAATAACGATTATTTAGGTTTTAATACCAATATCGATGGTAGAGGGAGCGTACGATATTTGATCAACCTTGGAAATACTTCCAACACATATCGTCATCTCACCTTTTAGCTAGTCTCCGTTTATTCCGTAGCCTTTTGTTTTGAGTTACTAACACTTAGCAACCGAACCGGTATCTAATACCCTGGTGCTACTAGGAGTACTAGTAAAGTACACATTATAATGCATATCCAATATACTTCTGTCGACCTTGCCAGCCTTCTCATCTACCAAGTATCTTGGGTGGTTCTGCTTCAGTGACTGTTCCCCTTATTACAGAAGCACTTAGTCTCGGGCTTGAGTTCAACTTTGGGTTTCTTCACTAGAACAGCAACTGATTTGTTGTTCCATGAAGTATCCCTTTCTTGCCCTTGCCCTTCTTGAAACTAGTGGTTTTACTAACCATCAATGATTGATGCTACCTTTTGATTTCTACTTTTGTGGCGTCAAACATCGCGAATATCTCAAGGATCATCATATATGTCCCCGATATATTATAGTTCATCACGAAGCTCTAGCAGCTTGGTGGTAATGACTTCGGAGAAACATCACTATTTCATCTGGAAGATCAACTCCCACTCGATTCAAATGATTGTTGTACTCAGACAATCTGAGCACAAGCTCAACAATTGAGCTTTCCTCCCTTAGTTTGCAGGCTAATAAAATCGTCGGAGGTCTTATACCTCTTGACGTGGGCACGAGCCTGAAATCCCAATTTCAGCCCTCGAAACATCTCATATGTTTCGCGACGTTTCAAAATGTCTTCGGTGCCTCAACTCTAAACCGTTTAACTGAACTATCACGTAGTTACCAAAATGTGTATGTCAGATGTTCGCAACATCAACAGACGACATTCAAGGTTCAGCACACTGAGCGGTGCATTAAGGACATAATCCTTCTATGAAGCAATGAGGACAATCCTCAGTTTACGGACCTAGTCCGCATAATTGCTACTATCATCTTTCAACTAAATTTTCTCTAGGAACATATCTAAACAGTAGAACTGAAGCGCGAGCTACGACATAATTTGCGAAGACCTTTTGACTATGTTCAGGATAATTAAGTTCATCTTATGAACTCCCACTCAGATAGACATCCCTCTAGTCATCTAAGTGATTACATGATCCGAGTCAACTAGGCCATGTCCGATCATCACGTGAGACGGACTAGTCAACATCGGTGAACATCTTCATGTTGATCGTATCTACCATACGACTCATGCTCGACCTTTCGGTCTCTCGTGTTCTGAGGCCATGTCTGTACATGCTAGGCTCGTCAAGTCAACCTAAGTGTTTTGCATGTGTTCCGAGGCCATGTCTGTACATGCTAGGCTCGTCAACACCCGTTGTATTCGAACGTAAGAATCTATCACACCCGATCATCACGTGGTGCTTCAAAACGACGAACTTTCGCAACGGTGCACAGTTAGGGGGAACACTTTCTTGAAATTTTAATGAGGGATCATCTTATTTACTACCGTCGTTCTAAGCAAATAAGATGTATAAACATGATAAACATCACATGCAATCAAATAGTGACATGATATGGCCAATATCATATTGCTCCTTTTGATCTCCATCTTCGGGGCTCCATGATCATCATCATCACCGGCATGACACCATGATCTCCATCATCATGATCTCCATCATCGTGTCTTCATGAAGTTGTCTCCCCAACTATTACTTCTACTACTACAGCTAACGGTTAGCAATAAAGTAAAGTAATTACATGACGTTTATGTTGACACGCAGGTCATAAATAAATTAAGACAACTCCTATGGCTCCTGCCGGTTGTCATACTCATCAATATGCAAGTCGTGATTCCTATTACAAGAACATGATCATCTCATACATCACATATATCATTCATCACATCCTTTGGCCATATCACATCACATAGCATACCCTGCAAAAACAAGTTAGACGTCCTCTAATTGTTGTTTGCATGTTTTACGTGGCTGCTATGGGTTTCTAGCAAGAACGTTTCTTACCTACGCAAAACCACAACGTGATATGCCAATTGCTATTTACCCTTCATAAGGACCCTTTTCATCGAATCCGATCCGACTAAGGTGGGAGAGACAGACACCCGCCAGCCACCTTATGCAACTAGTGCATGTCAGTCGGTGGAACCGGTCTCACGTAAGCGTACGTGTAAGGTTGGTCCGGGCCGCTTCATCCCACAATGCCGCCGAATCAAGATTGGACTAGTAACGGTAAGCATATTGAACAAAATCAACGCCCACAACTACTTTGTGTTCTACTCGTGCATAGAAACTACGCATAGACCTGGCTCATGATGCCACTGTTGGGGAACGTAGCAGAAATTCAAAATGTTCCTACGTGTCACCAAGATCTATCTATGGAGAAACCAGCAACGAGGGGAAGGAGAGTTCATCTACATACCCTTGTAGATCGCTAAGCGGAAGTGTTCAAGAGAACGGGGTTGAAGGAGTCATACTCGTTGTGATCCAAATCACCGGAGATCCTAGTGCCGAACGGACGGCACCTCCGCGTTCAACACACGTACAGCCCGATGACGTCTCCCATGCCTTGATCCAGCAAGGAGAGAGGGAGAGGTTGAGGAAGACTCCATCCAGCAGCAGCACAACGGCGTGGTGGTGGTGGAGGAGCGTGGTACTCCAGCAGGGCTTCGCCAAGCACCGCAAGAGACGAGGAGGGAAGAGGTAGGGCTGCGCCAGGGAGAGATCAAATCATATGTGTTGCAACCCTCATAACCTCAAGTATATATAGGGGAAAGGGAGGGGCTGCGCCCCCACCTAGGGTTCCCTCCCTAGGGGTGGCGGCAGCCCCCAAAAACCCATCTAGGGTGCGGCCAGGTGGAGGGGGAGAGGGAGGCGCACCAGGGTGGGCCTTAGGGCCCATCTGCCCTAGGGTTTGCCCCCTTGCCCTCTTCCTTGAGCCTTGGGCCTTGGTGGGGGGGCGCACCAGCCCACCTGGGGCTGGTCCTCTCCCACACTTGGCCCATGCAGCCCTCCGGGGCTGGTGGGCCCACTTGGTGGACCCCCGGGACCCTCCTGGTGGTCCCGGTACGTTACCGATAAACCCCGAAACTTTTCCGGTGACCAAAACAGGACGTCCCATATATAAATCTTTACCTCTGGACCATTCCGGAACTCCTCGTGATGTCCGGGATCTCATCCGGGACTCCGAACAACATTCGGTAACCACATACAAACTTCCTTTATAACCCTAGCGTCATCGAACCTTAAGCGTGTAGACCCTACGGGTTCGGGAACCATGCAGACATGACCGAGACGTTCTCCGGTCAATAACCAACAGCGGGATCTGGATACCCATGTTGGCTCCCACATGCTCCACGATGATCTCATCGGATGAACCACGATGTCAAGGACTTAATCAATCCCGTATACAATTCCCTTTGTCTATCGGTACGATACTTACCCGAGATTCGATCGTCGGCATCCCGATACCTTGTTCAATCTCGTTACCGGCAAGTCTCTTTACTCGTTCCGTAACACATCATCCCGTGATCAACTCCTTGGTCACATTGTGCACATTATGATGATGTCCTACCGAGTGGGCCCAGAGATACCTCTCCGTTTACACGGAGTGACAAATCCCAATCTTGATTCGTGCCAACCCAACAGACACTTTCAGAGATACCTGTAGTGTACCTTTATAGCCACCCAGTTACATTGTGACGTTTGGCACACCCAAAGCACTCCTACGGTATCCGGGAGTTGCACAATCTCATGGTCTAAGGAAATGATACTTGACATTAGAAAAGCTTTAGCATATGAACTACATGATCTTGTGCTAGGCTTAGGATTGGGTCTTGTCCATCACATCATTCTCCTAATGATGTGATCCCATTGTCAACGACATCCAATGTCCATGGTCAGGAAACCGTGACCATCTATTGATTAACGAGCTAGTCAACTAGAGGCTTACTAGGGACATGGTGTTGTCTATGTATCCACACATGTATCTGAGTTTCCTGTCAATACAATTCTAGCATGGATAATAAACGATTATCATGAACAAGGAAATATAATAATAATCAATTTATTATTGCCTCTAGGGCATATTTCCAACAGTCCTTTGGTGCCCATCACATGAGCGCGCGCGTGGATCACACCATAGGGTTAGTTGTATGTTGATAGGACTATGTATTGGAGGGCAAGAGTGACAGAAGCTTCGACCTAACATAGAAATTGATGCATACGGGATTGAAGGGGGACCAGTATATCTTAATGCTATGGTTGGGTTTTACCTTAATGAACGTTAGTAGTTGTGGATGCTTGCTAATAGTTCCAATCATAGGTGCACAGAATTCCAAGTCAGGGATGACATGCTAGCAGTGGCCTCTCCCACATAAAACTTGCTATCGGTCTAGTAAAGTAGTCAATTGCTTAGGGACAATTTCGCAACTCCTACCACCACTTTTCCACACTCGCTATACTAACTTTGTTGCTTCTTTATCTAAACAGCCCCTAGCTTTTATTTACGTGCTCTTTATTATCTTGCAAACCTATCTAAACACACCTACAAAGTACTTATAGTTTCATACTTGTTCTAGGTAAAGCGGACGTCAAGCGTGCGTAGAGTTGTATCGGTGGTCGATAGAACTTGAGGAAATATTTGTTCTATCTTTAGCTCCTCGTTGGGTTCGACACTCTTACTTATCGAAAGAGGCGACAATTGATCCTCTATACTTATGGGTTATCACTGCTCCTCCCACGGTCCATGTTTTGCATCCAGACGAGCCTACAACATGCCAACGCATTGTCACCAGTGTTGCAAGGAAAACATGCATGACCATTGTATTGACAATTGAAGAACTGGCCTGAATTGACTCATACCCCCTCCGGTCCTTTTTAGTCTGCATATAAATTTTGTTTGAAGTCAAAGTATGTCTAGTTTGACCAAATTTATAGAATAAAGTATCAACATTGACAATGTCAAATCAATATTGTTAGATTCGTTATGAAATATAGTTTCATAGTATATATATTCAGTATTGTAGATGTTGATGTTTTTTCTATAAATTTGGTCAAACTTTGCAATGTTTGACTTGACATAAATCTAATACGCGAAGTAAAAAAGACCGAAGGGAGTACATGACCTCAGAATGCACAGTGCATGCCTCTATGCTAGGACTTGAGCTCGTACTCATAGCTAGCCCTCGCCGCATTGACTCTGGGAAGGTTGGAGGTCTGGACTAAATCAACGTGAACCCCCATCCGCCCATTCATCCTACCCCCATCCACAAGGCTTGTTCTACCTACAAATGATAGCTATCAACCATGCAATCTTATATTTATTCTGTCTTTTTGTAGCAAGTGCTTCTTCAATGTTGAAGATGAAGAAGCGGTATCAAGTAGTACCAAGCATTGCCGACGGTGGGGACGTAGAGCACTCGTCCTCGACTGGTTTTGTACCCTTAGCGACAGAAAACCACAATAAGCCCCCACCGGACGAGGAGTCGGAGGATTCCTTCACCGGATTTCCTCGCTACCGATCCTGAGGATGAGGCAGAGGAGATGGACGGTCGGGATGACTAGGGATCTGGCACCACTACGACAACAGGGAGGAAGCGCTTAGTCTATTGTCCCTCAAAGGGACCGAAGGAACCCACGCCAAACGGGCGCTCATAGGGGCGCTCATTGGAATGTCGTCTTTTGTTCTATTTTCACAGGGACGCCTCTTGTGGATTCCTTCTTCCCTCATTCTTCTTCCCTTGCATTTTCACACGCGATTTCTTCCCTTTTTGGCCCATTTCCTGTGGAAAAACATCGAAGAGAGATTTGTGGAATCCTTCACATTCATTAGTCATTAGTAGCAACATCGAAGCGAATATATCTTTTAAATGAAATATCACGGTTTAAACAAAGGTGAAATCAGTGTAAAATATCATTCATCAATGGCACACGATGTTGGGGAACGTAGTAATTTCAAAATTTTCCTATGCACACGCAAGATCATGGTGATGCATAGCAACGAGAGGGGAGAGTCTTGTCCACGTACCCTCGTAGACCGAAAGCGGAAGCGTTATCACAACGCGGTTGATGTAGTCGTACGTCTTCACGATCCGACCGATCAAGTACTGAACGCACGGCACCTCCGAGTTCATCACACGTTCAGCCTGATGAAGTCCCTCGAACTCCGATCCAGCCGAGTGTTGAGGGAGAGTTTCATCAGCATGACGGCGTGGTGATGATGTTGATGTTCTACCGACGCAGGGCTTCGCCTAAGCACCGCTACAGTATTATCGAGGTGGACTATGGTGGAGGGGGGCACCGCACACGGCTAAGAGATCAAACAGATCAATTGTTGTGTCTCTGGGGTGCCCCCTGCCCCCGTATATAAAGGAGCAAGGGAGCAGGAGGCTGGCCCTAGGAGGGGGCGCGCCAAGTGTGGAGTCCTACTAGGACTCCCTAGTCCTAGTAGGATTCCACCCCATATGGAATAGGAAAAGAGGAAGGAAAGGGAGAAGGAAGGAAGGGGGCGCCCCCCTTCCCTAGTCCCATTCAGACCAGACCAAGGGGAGGGGTGCGGCCACCCTTGAGGCCCTTTTCCTTTCTTTCCTGTATGGCCCAATAAGGCCCAATACGTATTCCCGTAACTCTCCGGTACTTCGAAAAATACCCGAATCACTCGGAACCTTTCCGATGTCCGAATATAGTCGTCCAATATATCGATCTTTACGTCTCCACCATTTCGAGACTCCTCGTCATGTCCCCGATCTCATCCGGGACTCCGAACTCCTTCGGTACATCAAAACTCATAAACTCATAATATAACTGTCATCGAAACTTTAAGCGTGCGGACCCTACGGGTTCGAGAACTATGTAGATATGACCGAGACACGTCTCCGGTCAATAACCAATAGCGGAACCTGGATGCTCATATTGGCTCCCACATATTCTACGAAGATCTTTATCGGTCAGACCGCATAACAACATACGTTGTTCACTTTGTCATCGGTATGTTACATGCCCGAGATTCGATCGTCGGTATCTCAATACCTAGTTCTGTCTCATTACCGGCAAGTCTCTTTACTCGTTCTGCAACACATCATCTCGCAACTAACTCATTAGTTGCAATGCTTGCAAGGCTTAAGTGATGTGCATTACCGAGAGGGCCCAGAGATACCTCTCCGACAATCGGAGTGACAAATCCTAATCTCGAAATACGCCAACCCAACAAATACCTTCGGAGACACCTATAGAGCACCTTTATAATCACCCAGTTACGTTGTGACGTTTGGTAGCACACAAAGTGTTCCTCCGGTAAACGGGAGTTGCATAATCTCATAGTCATAGGAACATGTATAAGTCATGAAGAAAGCAATAGCAACAAACTAAACGATCAAGTGCTATGCTAACGGAATGGGTCAAGTCAATCACATCATTCTCTAATGATGTGATCCCGTTAATCAAATGACAACTCATGTCTATGGCTAGGAAACTTAACCATCTTTGATTCAACGAGCTAGTCAAGTAGATGCATACTAGTGACATACTGTTTGTCTATATATTCACACATGTATTATGTTTTCGGTTAATACAATTATAGCATGAATAATAAACATTTATCATGATATAAGGAAATAAATAATAACTTTATTATTGCCTCTAGGGCATATTTCCTTCAGTCTCCCACTTGCACTAGAGTCAATAATCTAGTTCACATCTCCATGTGATTTAATACCAATAGTTCACATCACCATGTGATTAACACCCATAGTTCACATCGACATGTGACCAACACCCAAAGGCTTCACTAGAGTCAATAATCTAGTTCACATCGTTATGTGATTAACACCCAAAGAGTACTAAGGTGTGATCATGTTTTGCTTGTGAGAGAGGTTTAGTCAACGGGCCTGTCAAATTCAGATCCGTAAGTATTTTGCAAATTTCTATGTCAACAATGCTCTGCACGGAGCTACTCTAGCTAATTGCTCCCACTTTCAATATGTATCCAGATTGAGACTTTGAGTCATCTGGATCAGTGTCAAAACTTGCATCGACGTAACCCTTTACGACAAACCTTTTGTCACCTCCATAATCGAGAAACATATCCTTATTCCACTAAGGATAATTTTGACCAATGTCCAGTGATCTACTCCTAGATCACTATTGTACTCCCTTGCCAAACTCAGGGTAGGGTATACAATAGGTCTGGTACACAGCATGGCATACTTTATAGAACCTATGGCTGAGGCATAGGGAATGACTTTCATTCTCTCTCTATCTTCTGCCGTGGTCGGGTTTTGAGTCTTACTCAACTTCACACCTTGTAACACAGGCAAGAACTCCTTCTTTGACTATTCCATTTTGAACTACTTCAAAATCTTGTCAAGGTATGTACTCATTGAAAAAACTTATCAAGCATCTTGATCTATCTCTATAGATCTTGATGCTCAATATGTAAGCAGCTTCATCGAGGTCTTTCTTTGAAAAACTCCTTTCAAACATTCCTTTATGCTTTGCAGAATAATTCTACATTATCTCTGATCAACAATATGTCATTCACATATACTTATCAGAAATGATGTAGTGCTCCCACTCACTTTCTTGTAAATACAGGCTTCACCGCAAGTCTGTATAAAACTATATGCTTTGATCAACTTATCAAAGTGTATATTCCAACTCCGAGATGCTTTCACCAGTCCATAGATGGATCGCTGGAGCTTGCATATTTTGTTAGTACCTTTAGGATTGACAAAACCTTCTGGTTGCATCATATACAACTCTTCTTTAATAAATCCATTAAGGAATGCAGTTTTGTTTATCCATTTGCCAGATTTGATAAAATACGGCAACTTCTAACATGATTCGGACAGACTTAAGCATAGATACGAGTGAGAAACTCTCATCGTAGTCAACACCTTGAACTTGTCGAAAACCTTTTTGCGACAATTCTAGCTTTGTAGATAGTAACACTACTATCTGTTGGGGAACATAGTAATTTCAAAATTTTCCTACGCACACGCAAGAGCATGGTGATGCATAGAAACGAGAGGGGAGAGTGTTGTCTACGTACCCTCGTAGACTGACAGCGGAAGCGTTATGACAACGCGGTTGATGTAGGCGTACGTCTTCATGGCCCGACCGATCAAGCACCGAAACTACGGCACCTCCGAGTTCTAGCACACATTCAGCTCGATGACGATCCCCGGACTCCGATCCAGCAAAGTGTCGGGGGAGAGTTCCGTCAGCACGACGGCGTGGTAATGATCTTGATGTTCTACCGTCGCAGGGCTTCGCCTAAGCACCGCTACAACATTATCAAGGATTATGGTGGAGGGGGGCACCACACACGGCTAAGAGAATGATCACCAAGATCAACTTGTCTGTCTATGGCGTGCCCCCTGCCCCCGTATATAAAGGAGTGGAGAAGGGGAGGGCCGGGCCTCTCTATGGCGCGCCCTAGGGGAGTCCTACTCCCACCGGGAGTAGGATTCCCCCTTTCCTAGTCCAACTAGGAGTCCTTCCAAGTAGTAGGAGTAGGAGACAAGGAAGGGGAAGAGGGAAGAGAAGGAAGGAGGGGGCGCCACCCCTCCCCATAGTCCAATTCGGACTAGTCAATGGGGGGCGCGGCCTGCCTTTCCCTCTCCCCTAAAGCCCAATAAGGCCCATATACTTCTTCTCCCGTATTCCCGTAACTCCCCGGTACTCCGAAAAATACCCGAACCACTCCGAACCTTTCCGATGTCTGAATATAGTCGTCCAATATATCGATCTTTACGTCTCGACCATTTCGAGACTCCTCGTCATGTCCCCGATCTCATCCGGGACTCCGAACTCCTTCGGTACATCAAAACTCATAAACTCATAATATAATTGTCATCCAAACCTTAAGCGTACGGACCCTACGGGTTCGAGAACAATGTAGACATGACCGAGACACGTCTCCGGTCAATAACCAATAGCGGAACCTGGATGCTCATATTGGCTCCTACATATTCTACAAAGATCTTTATCGGTCAGACCGCATAACAACATATGTTGTTCCTTTTGCCATCAGTATGTTACTTGCCCGAGATTCGATCGTCGGTATCTTAATACCTAGTTCAATCTCGTTATCGGCAAGTCTCTTTACTCGTTCCGTAATACATCATCTCGCAACTAACTCAGTAGTTGCAATGCTTGCAAGGCTTAAGTGATGTGCATTACCGAGAGGGCCCAGAAATACCTCTCCGACAATCGGAGTAACAAATCCTAATCTCGAAATACGCCAATCCAACATGTACCTTTGGGACACCTGTAGAGCTACTTTATAATCACCCATTTACGTTGTGACGTTTGGTAGCACACAAAGTGTTCCTCCGGCAAACGGGAGTTGCATAATCTCATAGTTATAGGAACATATATAAGTCATGAAGAAAGCAATAGCAACATACTAAACGATCAAGTGCTAATCTAACGGAATGGGTCAAGTCAATCACATCATTCTCCTAATGATGTGATCCCGTTAATCAAATGACAACTCTTTGTCTATGGCTAGGAAACACAACCATCTTTGATCAACGAGCTAGTCAAGTAGAGGCATACTAGTGACACTCTGTTTGTCTATGTATTCACACATGTATTATGTTTCCGGTTAATACAATTCTAGCATGAATAATAAACATTTATCATGAAATAAGGAAATAAAGAATAACTTTATTATTGCCTCTAGGGCATATTTCCTTCACTATCAGCGTCCGTCTTCCTCTTGAAGATCCATTTAATATCAATGGCTTGCCGATCAATGGGCAAGTCAATCAAAGTCCATACTTTGTTCTCATACATGGATCTCATCTCAGATTTCATGGCCTCAAGCCATTTCGCGGATTCTAGGCTCATCATCGCTTCCTCATAGTTCGTAGGCTCGTCATGGTCAAGTAACATGACCTCTAGAACAGGATTACCGTACCACTCTGGTGCGGATATCACTCTGGTTTACCTACGAGGTTCGGTAGTAACTTGATCTGAAGTTACATGATCATCATCATTAGCTTCCTCACTAATTGGTGTAGTAGTCACAGGAACATATTTCTGTGATGAAGTACTTTCCAATAAGGGAGCAGGTACAGTTACATCATCAAGTTCTACTTTCCTCCCACTCACTTCTTTCGAGAGAAACTCCTTCTCTAGAAAGGATCCATTCTCAGCAACAAATATCTTGCCTTCGGATCTGTGATAGAAGGTGTACCCAACATTTTCTTTTGGGTATCCTATGAAGACGCACTTCTCCGATTTGGGTTCGAGCTTATTAGGTTGAAACTTTTTCACATAAGCATTGCAACCTCAAACTTTAAGAAACGACAGCTTAGGTTTCTTGCCAAACCATAGTTCATATGGTGTCGTCTCAACGGATTTAGATGGTGCCCTATTTAACGTGAATGTAGCTGTCTCAAATGCATAACCCCAAAACGATAGCGGTAAATCAGTAAGAGACGTCATAGATCGCACCATATCTAATAAAGCACGGTTACGACGTTCGGACACACCATTACACTGTGGTGTTCCAGGTGGCGTGAGTAGTGAAACTATTTCACATTGTTTTAACTGAAGGCCAAACTCGTAACTCAAATATTTTACTTCTGCGATCATATCGTAGAAACATTTATTTTGTTACGATGATTCTCCACTTCACTCTGAAATTCTTTGAACTTTTCAAATGTTTCAGACTTGTGTTTCATCAAGTAGATATACTCATATCTGCTCAAATCATCTGTGAAGATCAGAAATAATGATACCTGCCGCGAGCTTCAATATTCATCGGACCACATACATCAGTATGCATGATTTCCAACAAATATGTTGCTTGCTGCATTGTTCCGGAGAACGGAGTCTTAGTCATCTTGCCCATGAGGCATGGTTCGCAAGCATCAAGTGATTCCAATAGTCCATCAACATGGAGTTTCTTCATGCGCTTTACACCAATATGACCTAAACGGCAGTGCCACAAATAAGTTGCACTATCATTATTAACTTTGCATCTTTTGGTTTCAATATTATGAATATGTGTACCACTACGATCGAGATCCAACGAACCATTTTCATTGGGTGTGTAACCATATATGTAAACAGAACAACAATTTATTCTCTTACTTAAATGAATAACCGTATTGCAATAAACTTGATCAAATCATAGTCATGCTTAATGCAAACACCAAATAACACTTATTTAGGTTCAACACTAATCCTGAAAGTATAGGGAGTGTGCGATGATGATCATATCAATCTTGGAACCACTTCCAACACACATCGTCACTTCACCCTTAACTAGTCTCTGTTCATTCTGCAACTCCCGTTTCGAGTTACTACTCTTAGCAACTGAACCAGTATCAAATACCGGGGGGTTGCTACGAACACTAGTAAAATACACATCAATAATCCGTATATCAAATATACCTTTGTTCACTTTGCCATCCTTCTTATCCGCCAAATACTTGGGGCAGTTCCACTTCCAGTGACCAGTCCCTTTGCAATAGAAGCACTTAGTCTCAGGCTTAGGACCAGACTTGGGCTTCTTCACTTGAGCAGCAACTTCCTTGTTGTTCTTCTTGAAGTTCCCTTCTTCCCTTTGCCCTTTTCTTGAAACTAGTAGTCTTGTCTACCACCAACACTTGATATTTTTCTTGATTTCTACCTTTGTTGATTTCAGCATTACGAAGAGCTTGGGAATCGTTTCCGTTATCCCTTGCATATCATAGTTCATCACGAAGTTCTACTAACTTGGTGATGGTGACTAGAGAATTATGTCAATCACTATCTTATCTGGAAGATTAACTCCCACTTGATTCAAGCGATTGTAGTACCCAGACAATCTGAGCACATGCTCACTACTTGAGCTATTCTCCTCCATCTTTTAGCTATATAACTTGTTGGAGACTTCATATCTCTCAACTCGGGTATTTGCTTGAAATATTAACTTCAACTCCTGGAACATCTCATATGGTCCATGACGTTCAAAACGTCTTTGAAGTCCCGATTCTAAGCCGTTTAAGCATGGTGCACTAAACTATCAAGTAGTCATCATATTGAGCTAGCCAAACGTTCATAACGTCTGCATATGCTCCTGCAATAGGCCTGTCATCTAGCGGTGCATTAAGGACATAATTCTTCTGTGCAGCAATGAGGATAATCCTCATATCACGGATCCAATCCGCATCATTGCTACTAACATCTTTCAACTTAATTTTCTCTAGGAACATATCAAAAATAAAACAGGGGAGCTAAACGCGAGCTATTGATCTACAACATAGATATGCTAATACTACCAGGACTAAGTTCATGATAAATTAAAGTTCAATTAATCATATTACTTAAGAACTCCCACTTAGACAGACATCCCTCTAATCTTCTAAGTGATCACGTGATCCATATCAACTAAACCATGTCGATCATCACGTGAGATGGAGTAGTATCAATGGTGAACATCACTATGTTGATCATATCTACTATATGATTCACGCTCGACCTTTCGGTCTCCGTGTTCCGAGGCCTTATCTATTATATGCTAGGCTCGTCAAGTTTAACCTGAGTATTCCGCGTGTGCAACTGTTTTGCACCCATTGTATTTGAACGTAGGTCCTATCACACCCGATCATCACGTGGTGTCTCAGCACGAAGAACTTTTGCAACGGTGCATACTCAGGGAGAACACTTATACTTTGATAATTTAGTGAGGGATCATCTTATAATGCTACCGTCAATCAAAGCAAGATAAGATGCATAAAAGATAAACATCACATGCAATCAATATAAGTGATATGATATGGCCATCATCATCTTGTACTTGTGATCTCCATCTCCGAAGTACCGTCATGATCACCATCGTCACCGGCGCGACACCTTGATCTCCATCGTAGCATCGTTGTCGTCTCGCCAATCTTATGCTTCCACGACTATCGCTACCGCTTAGTGATAAAGTAAAGCATTACAGCGCGATTGCATTGCATACAATAAAGCGACAACCATATGGCTCCTACCAGTTGCCGATAACTCGGTTACAAAACATGATCATCTCATACAATAAAATTTAGCATCATGTCTTGACCATATCACATCACAACATGCCCTGCAAAAACAAGTTAGACGTCCTGTACTTTTTTGTTGCAAGTTTTACGTGGCTGCTACGGGCTTAGCAAGAACCGTTCCTACCTACGCATCAAAACCACAACGATAGTTTGTCAAGTTGGTGCTGTTTTAACCTTCGCAAGGACCGGGCGTAGCCATACTCGGTTCAACTAAAGTTTGGAGAAACTGGCACCCGCCAGCCACCTGTGTGCAAAGCACGTCGGTAGAACCAGTCTCGCGTAAGCGTATGCGTAATGTCGGTCTGGGCCGCTTCATCCAACAACACCGCCGAACCAAAGTATGACATGTTGGTAAGCAGTATGACTTATATCACCCACAACTCACTTGTGTTCTACTTGTGCATAACATCAACGCATAAAACCAGGCTCGGATGCCACTGTTGGGGAATGTAGTAATTTCAAAATTTTCCTACGCACACGCAAGATCATGGTGATGCATAGCAACGAGAGGGGAGAGTGTTGTCCACGTACCCTCGTAGACCAAAAGCGGAAGCGTTATCACAACGCGGTTGATGTAGTCATACGTCTTCACGAGCCGATCGATCAAGTACTGAATGCACGGCACCTCCGAGTTCAGCACACGTTCAGCCCGATGACGTCCCTCGAACTCCGATCCAGCCGAGTGTTGAGGGAGAGTTTCGTCAGCATGACGGCGTGGTGACGATGTCGACACTACTAGAAAAAGGGCTATAGATGGGATTGACAGTAATGGCGCACCAGACAAGCGGTGCGCCATTAGTATATACTAATGGCGCACCTCCTTACGATACGCCATTAGAGTTTAAACTACTAATGGCGCACCTGGCCCAAGGTGCGCCATTAGTATCAAATATTTTTTTTGAACTACTGCGCCTGTCCAAACATACTAATGGCGCATCCGGACACAGTGCACCATTACTAGTTGTAACTAGTAATGGCGCACCTGTTGGAAAGTGCGCCACTAATGTTGTTTTTTTTATTATATTTTTCATTCCCTTTTTTGCAAAACTACTAATGGCGCACTGTTCAACCGTGCGCCATTACTAGTTCAAACTAGTAATGGCGTAGTGTGGGACAGTGCGCCATTAGCTATTTTTTTTTGCAAAACTACTAATGGCGCACCACCAGAAGGTGCGCCATTAGTAACCTGGATTACTAATGGCGCATTTAGGTTGGTGCGCCATTAGTAAGTGGGCAGCAACAAGATATTTTGGACAGCCTCTCCTACCCACACTCACTTTCTCCCCACTTCATTCTCTCCACCTCCTCCTTGTCTCGGGTGCCTCCTCTTTTTCACCTCATTTCCACCATAGATTCATTCAATTTAAGTGGTTAAATTACCTTGTTTTGATAGGTAAGTAAGGGGGGAAGCTATATTTATGTTGTTCTCCCTACAACAATGTGCACATGCACTTTTTATGGCCTAGCTAGATCTATGTATGTTCGTGGTGTTGCATATGTTTGTGGTGTTGCATATGTGTTTGTGTTTGGAGGTGTACCGGTATTTGAAATGCGATAGTTGCCAATATTTTGCCGGAATGTTGATTCATTTCCGTTTCGGCGAGAATTTTGGCATTAAGCATTCTTTTTGGTCCTATTTTTAGGGAAAGTCATGCCAAATTTTTTCTTGGTTCTAAAATATCGTTTTGCTCTACCCCGCAGGCGACCATGGTCCGCATGATGACCGAAGGCATCGTGAATAGGTTTTTGAGGTCCGCGAAGGCCGAGATGCTTCAAAAGAACGAGACGGAGATAAGATGTCCGTGTCGAAGATGCAAGCTGAAGAGCCTTATTGCGGACCCGGAATCCGGGCAGGTGCGGGACCACCTGCTCTTGCGTGGTTTCATGGATGGCTATCGGTGGCAAGGTGATGAAGATGACTACGAAGTCGTCCATGGGGGCCGGGCAAGAAATGAGGAAGGGCAGCAAGACAACCACCGCGGCTCGGGCGGGCGAGAAGACGAAGAATCCCCAGGAGATGATCACGACGGTGATGCTGTACACAGTCATCATGTAGAAGATGCAGGACATGATGATGAGGAAGATGCCGGAGCAGACGACGGGCATGATCATGAAGATGATGATGCCGGCGGAGCAGACGACGCTGGACCATCGATGGGCTGGGTGCAGGACCCTCATATTCAAGAGCTGCTTCTCAAGCAGACGGATAACGCAAGAGCTGCCGCCCGAGAGAAAGCCAAGATGGATCAACTTGAGTTAGACGCGGTTACTCCATTGTATGAAGGATGCAGGCCCGAGGATACCCGCCTGAAAGTAACGCTCATGGCTCTGGAGATGAAGGTAAAACACAAAATGACCGACGCATGCTTCGACGAGAACATGTCATTCTGGCACGAACGTCTTCCCGAGGGGAACAAGTGCCCGACCAGTTTGGAGGAGGCGAAGAAAATCGTGTGTCCTCTGGATTTACCGCACGTGAAATACCATGTGTGCATGAACAATTGCATCATTTATCGGGACGAGCACGCGGAGTCTACCATATGTCCGGTGTGCGGCGTCACTCGATACAAGAAGAGGAAGAAAGCTCCTCGAAAAGTGGTGTGGTACTTTCCGATCACTCCTCGTCTGCAGCGGTATTTCGCGGACCCTAAGGTAGCAAAGCTCCTGCGTTGGCACGCGGATAGGGAGGAGAAGAAGCGAGAAGATGACGCAAATGATCCGGAGATAGATAAAAAAGACAAGATGCTGAGTCACCCTAAGGATGCGAGCCAGTGGCAAGCGTTGAACTTCGAAGACCCAGAATTTGGGAACGATCCAAGGAACATCGTGCTGGGCGCGAGCACCGATGGAGTCAATCCGTTTGGCAGCCAGAGAAGCACACATAGCACCTGGCCTGTGTTTGTGTGGATGTACAACCTTCCCCCCTGGTTGTGCATGAAGAGGAAGTACATTCACATGAGTATGCTAATTGAAGGACCGAAACAACCAGGGAACGACATCAATCTGTATCTGGGGCTGCTGAAAGAGGAGCTTGACACGCTGTGGAAAACGCCAGCCAATACGTGGGACGCCGCAGAGAAAGAATATTTCCCTATGAGAGCCGCGCTGCTCACGACGGTGCACGACTATCTCGGTTACGGATATGTCGCGGGGCAGGTGGTCCACGGATTTTCTGGATGCGTCAGGTGCATGGATGACACAACGTATCGCCAGCTAGATAGAGATCCCGGGTCTTCGAAAACCGTGTTCATGGGACATCGAAGGTGGCTTCGCGACGATGACCCGTGGAGAAAACGCAAGGATCTGTTCGATGGTGAAACCGAACCCCGAGGACGCCCGCGTACGAGGAGCGGCGAGGAAATAGACGAGCTGTTGAAAAATTGGAAAGACTGCCCACTGCCGGGAAAGAAGCAAAAGGCGCCAGAGCCGGGAAAGAAGCGAAAGGCGCCAGAGCCGCTGCTGGAGGTATGGAAAACGAGGTCTGTTTTCTGGGACTTGCCGTACTGGAAGATCCACCGTGTGCCTCACAGCCTTGATGTCATGCATATCACGAAGAACGTGTGCGAGAGTCTGCTTGGTACCCTGCTCAACATGCCAGAGAGGACCAAAGATGGGCCGAAAGCAAGGGCAGACTTGAAATCAATGGGCATCAGGCAGGAGCTTCACGCTATATATGATGATCATGATGATGATGATGATGATGATGATGAGGCGAAGCAGGACACGGAAAGTCGTCGCAAAGGCAAGAAGGCCAAGAAGACCGGAAATGACTACCCTCCCGCATGCTTCACTCTAAGTCAGGAGGAGATCGAGCAGTTTTTCACCTGCCTCGTAGGAGTAAAACTTCCTTACGGTTACGCGGGGAAGATAAGCAGATACCTAGACCCAGCGAAGCAGAAGTTCAGCGGGATGAAGTCTCACGAATGTCACGTGCTGATGACGCAGATACTTCCAGTTGCAATCCGTGGGATCATGGACGCGCACGTTCGTGAAACCCTATTTGGCCTATGCAACTTTTTCGACGTCATCTCTCGGAAGTCTGTTGGCGTGAGGCAACTCAGAAGGCTACAGGAAGAGATCGTGGTGATACTATGCGAGCTTGAGATGTACTTCCCGCCCGCATTCTTCGACGTTATGGTGCATCTGCTGGTCCATATCGTGGACGATATCATCCAACTCGGGCCGACGTTCCTGCACAGCATGATGCCATTCGAAAGGATGAATGGTGTCATCAAAGGATACGTTCGCAACATGTCACGTCCAGAGGGAAGCATAGCCAGGGGCTTTCTGACCGAAGAGTGCATCTCCTACTGCATGAATTATCTAGGCATCGAGAACCCCGTTGGTCTGCCCGTCAACAGGCACCTC
Source organism: Triticum aestivum (assembly GCF_018294505.1). Taxonomy (NCBI): domain Eukaryota; kingdom Viridiplantae; phylum Streptophyta; class Magnoliopsida; order Poales; family Poaceae; genus Triticum; species Triticum aestivum. The sequence goes on from NC_057794.1 coordinate 594,839,304, forward strand.
GGCAGGCTCGCTGGATGGGGTCACCGTGAGGGTCGTCGCGAAATGCATGTCGACTTCGAGGGTCGACTCGCCGACTTTGAAAGAGCAAACCTAGTCGCGCTACAACACATAGACGTGGTCGATCCTTGGGTGGTAGAGCACAAAACCTTTATTAAGAAGACGTACAATGACCGAGGCCAACAGAGGACGGACGGAGATATACTCAAAGAGCACAACTCATGTTTCACGCGTTGGTTCAAGCAGAAGCTTCTGTCGTACCCTTTACATGAGGATTCTTCCGCGGAAGAACAACTCATATTCGCCTTGTCACAGGGCGCCGAGCACAACCTGATGACCTATGAGGCGTACGATATCAACGGCTACACATTCTACACCGAGGCCAAGGACATGAAGAGCGATGGTTATCAGAACTCCGGGGTAACGATGGAATCCTACACCGGTAACGACAAGGACAGATACTACGGAAGGATCGAGGAGATCTGGGAGCTGAGCTACGCTGGAGAGAAGGTCCCGATGTTCCGTGTCAGATGGGCCAAGAGCGTCCTAAAAGAAGACTGGTATTTCACCACCATGGTTATACCCGAAGCCAAATCCAAGACCGCGGGCGCAAACGTCACCGCGAAAAATGAGCCATGGGTACTGGCTTCCCAAGTGGACCAATGCTTCTTCATTACCGACCCGTCAAAGCCCAGTCGTGTTGTCGTGAGGAGAGGCAAAAGGAAGATCATCGGAATGGATGGAGTAGCCAATGAGCAAGACTTCGACAAGTACGGCGACCCGAGGATCGAACATGACAACGATGATGAAGTAGCAGCATACACCACAAGAAGAAGCAGGACCACCCTACCTAAAGGACGTCCGTTCCATAGAAGAACTCCATTTGCGAAAAAGAAGGGCAAGAAGATTGTGAACAGATAGCTAGCTAAGATCGATTGTATTTAAATCGTAGCCTTCATTTCTCGATTGTATTTCATGGGCACTTTTTGAACTATCATGAATATTTTTAAATTTCATGGACACTCGATCTCGATCCCCCTCCATCTCGATCGCTATCCCACCTCGCCAGATCCGGTCCCCCTCGCCGCCGAGCACCCCCGGTCCACCGGCCGCCGCCGCCGACCCCCCGCACCCTCGATTCCCCTACTCAACCGCCGCCGCCGACCCCCCTCACCCCTCCCCTACTCAACCGCCGCCGCCGACCCCCGCACCCCTCCCCTACTCAACCACCGCCGCCGACCCCCCGCACCCCTCCCCTACTCAACCGCCGCCGCCGACCCCCCGCACCCCTCCCCTACTCAACTGCCGCCGCCGACCCCCGCACCCCGCGAACCCTCCCCCGCTCCACCGGCATTACTGTTTGATTATATTTTTTAAAAAATTATTACTGTCTTATAAAAAAATATTACTGTTACTGTCTTATAAAAAAATATTACTGTTATGATTTAAACTAGTTTAAAAAATTATTACTGTCTTATAAAAAAATACTAATGGCGCACCACGGTGAGGTGCGCCATTAGTATGGATGTACTTATGGCGCACCGAGGGGTGGTGCGCCATTAGTATTGTGCCATTGCTATAAGAAAAAAAATACTAATGGCGCACCACGGTGAGGTGCGCCATTAGTATGGATGTACTTATGGCGCACCGAGGGTGGTGCGCCATTAGTATTGTGCCCGGCCCCATCCATATTCCCTCCCCGGCCCCTCCCTATCCCCTCTCTCTCCCTCGCCCTCGCCCTCGATCCCCTTCCCCTCTCCTCTCCCGACGCCACTGCCCCGCCGCCTCGACGCTGCCCCGCCGCCCCAACGCCGCCCCGACGCCGCCTCGACCCCGCCCCGCCGCCCCGACATCCTCCCCGCGCCCCACTCCCCGGCATCCTCCCCGCGCCCCATCCCGCTCTTCACCTCCGCCTCGCCCTCTCACCACGGCCACAGAGGCTCCTGGATCTGGACCAGCCGCCGCCGGACAGCAGCAGGTCAGTAAGCCTCTCTCTCTCTCTCTCCATTCATGTACCTTCCCCTGGCCTGCTATGACTCACTCAACCCCCATTTGCATCTAGGCAGGCGGCATCCGTCACCGGCAGGCAGGCGACATCCATCACCGGCAAACCTCCCACGCACCGTGCCTCGGACGCACAGCAGCAGGTCAGACCCCCCCTCTCTCTCTCTGGCACGATGAGTGATAGGATCAATGCCTAAGTTTTGTTGAGCACACAGATTTCTTTTTTGTAAGCATTGGTATTATGTGCTTCCCATAGTTGGTATAAAAATAAAGAAAACAATTCAGTTCTGTTTCTGTATTTGCAAGTGGCATTTTTAGTGGAATCCCCATGATAGGTCCACATGCTACTGTTGTCAACATGATAAATAGTTTCAGTTAGTTACCTCTAAAACTATTCCTAATTAACTGAAGAAGAGAAGAGAGGAGGAGTAGTTTATTTCATAGAGTAAACATTAGCACTATTTGACAGTAAAACGTTTTAGCTAATTTGAATTAACTGAAAGCAGCAGTACATCATTTTTATTGACAGTAAAATGTTCAAAGAAACAGATATGTAAAACCCCCATAGTTATGTCTTTCGTACAATATGCCATGAAAAGGTGTGCCATTTTCATAGAAGAGCAAACCGGCCTGCCTTTCGGCCTTTTGGTTGCAAGTGCATTTCACTCAAATCACAAGGATGGTACCATCTCCAGTTAGGTTGCAAGTGCATTTCACTCAAAATCACGATGATGGTGCCATCTCCTGTTTACTATAAGATGTAATACTAAGACCAGATAATAACTTCAGCAATAAAACATTTTAACAGGTTAGGCTGTAGCCCCTGAATCCATGATACATCTGGGGACAATGTGTAGCAAGAGGGCGCCATTGGTCCTCCACACGCAGTTTTAAAGCAAAAGAAAGCATTATGATCAACCATTGGTACTGAGAAATGGCAGAGCACATGTGTCTTAATTTAGCACAACAACGCCGTGATCAGGGAGTAGTGCTTCACTTGTTCCATACGTGAGCCATCTCAGCTGAAACTCCTCTACCGGTGGTTGCACTTGTCTGCAAGATATGTAAAAGGTTCAGTAAGTGATGGCATTCCTTGTGAAATGTTCAAATTAGCTAAAACCTGTGCATATGTAAAAGGTTCAGTAAGTGATGACAGTAAAATGTTCAAAGAAACAGCTGAAACTCCTCTATCGGTGGTTGCACTTGTCTGCAGGATATGTAAAACATTTTTATTGACAGTAAAATGTTCATTTAGTTTCAGTAAACAAATATTGCCAAGCATGACATGGCCTTTGTGATCTCCTACTCCTGAATTCTCATGTCACTTGTGCTATTAGTAGTTTTTTGACGGTAAAAGGAATTTTCATGTCACTTGTGCTATCAGTACACTACAAGTGAATTTTCATGTCACTTGTGCTATTTATGTGGTCTGAAACTTGTCAAGTGATGCTGCTGTTGCTATCTGCGAGTTGCTGCTGCTAGTTGTGATTTTGTCAAGTGATGCTGCTGCTACTTGTGATCTTCTAAAATAACCCCTTTCTCCTGAAACGTTGATTAATTTCCGTTTCGGTTGAGAAATGGGGCACTCCTAGGTCAAGAAAATTAGCAAAGGTCATGCCCAATTTTCTTGACCTAGAAGGTGCCCGATTCTCAACCGAAGTAAAAATTAATTTGCTTTAGTGGTTGGATTAGTTTAGTATTTTTTTTCACGCACTCAGACACCCTTGCTTGCCATGTGTGTGAGAGAGATAGTGAGAGGAGACAAGAAGAAGGGGGTTAGGAAGGCATCATGCAACAGTGCCTTCAAGATCCAAGGCAATATCACAAACATCATAGGCAATTTGACCAAACTCACAACCTTGTATCTTTGCAGCAACCAACTTTCTAGACACACCCCTCAAGAACTAGGTTACCCTGAGAACGTGGACTTGGACCTTAGCAACAACACACTAACAAGTTCTATCCCAAAACACCTAGGCAATATCACAAACATCTCTCAATTGTTCCTTGACAATAACCAACTTTTTGGCGACATTCCTCGAGAATTAGGTTATTTGGTCAACTTAGAGATCTTGTTCCTTGACAATAACCAACTTTTTGACCAAACTTTGTTCCTATTTAGAGAGAAACATGGCCAACAACGATGAGGCCGGGGTTCGGGCGTCAAGGCATTCTGGGAGCTGTCCCAGGAGATGGAGGAACAACCTCACTTGTATGAGGCCGCCGCCTTCCCCACCGATCCTGAGACCACTGATGGTACCGCCGAGGATGACCCCACTGATGCCACCACTGATGGTGCCGCCGAGGATGCCACCACTGATGATGGCGGCGCACGCACAGATGGCAGCCAACCGAAGAGGCAACGGAAGGACCGGCGCCCGACCGTGCTCCGCACCCTCAAGGAGGAAGTTACTGAAGTGGACTCCGACGGGAATCCAACGGCGCCCGAACGAATAGTCAAGGGGTACTCACTTCAGCTCGGGTGCATTCTCCAGAGCACCGTCTCGATCAACACCAAGAACCTCAGGCATCCTGACCGAGGGAATTTGCGCAACCTCCTCTTCACGAAGCTGCACAAACGATACAAGTTCCCCGCTGAATTTGAAAACACAAGCCTCAAAGGGAATAAAGTGAACAGTGCTGCCCTCACGAAGATGAGCACAGCCCTGTCTACTTGGAAAAGCAATGTGAAGAGAATGATCGAGAAAGGTGAGAGTTATGAGAAGATCAAGGAGAAAAATCCTTCGATCACCGAAGATGACTACAACGACTTCAAGATCAATTGCTCGAGCACCGCAAGCTCCGAATCAAGTAAGTGGGGGAAAGAAATGCGGGAGCTGAACTTAGGGGAACACACACTCGGTCCCGGCGGTTACAGAGTGGCGGAGCCTATATGGGACAAGGAGGAGGCGGACCGTGCCGAGCAAGGCCTACCGCCCCTCTTCGATAAATACGGTGACAAGCAGACCAGGAACTTTGTCAGGGCCCGGTACAAGAAGGACCCGAAAACAAAGGAGCTTACCACGGATCCGAAGACCAGGGAGCTTGAGCTTGTTCTGGTAAGGAATACACCCCCGCGTAATTAGCTCCATATGGTTGCATTCTAATTAATGAAGCCAAATTTCTAAATGGTTCACATTCCTTCCGCAGGCGACTGAAAGCAGTAGCGCGGGGTCGACTAAGAGCAACCCTTGGGACACCACTCTAAATAGGGCGTTGAATGTAATGAAGAACAAGGATAAGCTCAGTAAGCCGACGTCAGCTGGTCGTGTGGCGGCAAAGGCTTGTCGACAAAATGGTCGTCATACTATAACACTGGTGGGCGAAAGGAGAAAAAGACCAGCTCGGAAAGCCAGGCGCGCGAGGTTCAAGAACTCAGGGCACAGGTGGCGCGGATTCCGGAGATTGTCCAAGAGCAAGTGCAACAACAACTCGGAGCGACGATCACCGCCATTGTGCCTACCTTGATCCAGGGGATTAGTGCGTGGATTGCGGGCGGCCAACAGGGGCCGCCCCCGATTCCTAGCTTCACGGCCAGCAACTCGCAGAACGCGATGGCGGGGCCATTGGTGTCTCCGGCGGAGGCGGCATTGGTGTCTCCGACGCCGGCACGGGAGCTTAATGCACCCGGGTGTACGCCGCCGGCACCTCTGCAGCAAGCGGCCCCTCCATCAACTGCACGCCCGCCGTTGGCGGTGCCTCGACATTAGCCGAGCTCGACGCCATCATCATGGTAACTAATTAAGCCTCTCTCGGCCGAGGACTTCATCTCCTTGCCTTTGACTGGGCATCCCTGACGCCCTACATGTTTTCGCAGGGCGCCGCCGATGTTCCGTGCACTCTCCTGCACTTCGTGAACAACGAGTTGGTCGATGTCGCCAAGGGCAAAATCGTTCAACCGGGCAACCCCTTGTTCCACGGTACCCAGATGCCACCCAACTTGTTTAGGGTTCAACTGGTTCGGGTGCTGCCAGGCTGCGACGAGTTGTTACCTCCGATTCGACCCGTCGGGGCCGACGATGATGACGTGATGACCCTCAGCGCCTGCCTGAGCTGGCCCCTGCTTTGGCCGAAGAGCCAGATTCGTTTGGGGGCGGGGGACACCACCCCAAAGACAACACCGCCAGTCGTGCCGGCGCCAAGTCGGCCCCATGGCAAGACCACCGCAACGGTGCCGGACATCCCTATGCCACTGGATCCAAACATGCATATGGCACAGGATCAGAACGACGACGACGACGATACATTTGCCAACGTCGATCAGTACTTTGCCGATCATGGGTACGGTGGCGACTTCATGGGGCCTCCTTCTCAAGAACCCAACCCAACAAAAGATGTGCGCGATCTAGCTCGTACCGCGGAGAAGCCAAGTTGCAACAGGCGTCGTCTGCCGTTCAGCTCTCAGGAGACGCCTCCAGCTGCCGACTTCACCGAGCCTCAGATAGGCGAGGTGCGAAATATTATCAGCCCCAACACACTCAAGAAGGCGGTCTGTGAGCAGAACTCGGTCCCATTACAGGAGAAGAAGAAGGCACGCAAAAGAAAGACTAACAAGGGTGCGGGCCAGCCGGCACCGAGTACGATCCGTGCTCAGGACGGGCCACCTTCACCTGAGGATATCTCGAGGAGGGTGCATGTGGCGGGTAGGCCGATGCTACCGAGAAATATGCTCGATGCTGCAACCGGTGCTATGCGGAGTCTGCATGACAGTGTTCTTTCTTTGGAGAAGCGGCGTCTCGGAGAGAAGGATGTGGCATACCCGGTTTTCGCGGCCAAGGTGCCAGAGGGCAAGGGCTTTGTGGATAACTCCATCGGGGGTACGATCGTCCTGCGGTTTGATGACATCCACGCTATGTTGAACCTTCATCCGCTGCACTACACCTTCGTTCGGCTATTTTCGCTGAGTATGGAGATGCGGATCATTCGCGACAAGACCCCGGACATCGTGATAGTCGACCCCTTCTACATGCGTGCCAAGATCTTGGGCAGCACTGGGGACCGGCAAGTCGCGAGTTCTTACCTCGAAGGCGTCATTTTGGCAAACCAAGATAAGGATAACTTCCTCCTGCCTTACTTTCCCGAGTAAGTCCTCCCCTCAACCGCCCCGTAACATATGAATTCTTAGATTTCGATTGTTTTTCTTTTAACATTCCATGTTTTCTGCAGTGACACACGTTGCACGCTCATCCTCCTAAGCCCCAAATATTCCATGGCCACATATTTTGACCCGGACCGTCAGTCGAACGTAGACTACACAAATGTCAAGAAGGTTCTTGATGATGTTCTCCCCGGCTACGTCAAATCTGGAGGCACCTTCACCAGGCCTATTCGTAAGTACGGCAAGCACGTGTTCTCCCACAATACGACGTTCTGCTGCGTCAAGCAGCCAACTGGAGGTCAGAAGGGTGCCTACTACGCCATCCATCACATGCGGGCGATCGTACGGGACCATCATCAACTTCTGCTACCGAGTAGACTCAAAGATTGGGCCACGAGCGTGTCGGCAATCCAGGACGCGGACATCAGACAAGAATTCTTTCGCATCTAGTCGGAGTTTGCAGAAATCATCCATCAAGATGTCCTTCGTACCTCGGGGCAGTTCAACCTCAGAAATCAACCGTCCAACAGTGACATCGACACAATCCTACAAATGCAGGCTGACAACGCCCGTTGTTTCATGACTCCCACGATAGACGGCGGCTTCATCCACGCTCCGGTCCCTTGAGTCGAGTCGAAAACAGTGATGTTGTGTCTAGTTCTGAAACATCGATTGGCTCATGTTGTAATTAAACTTTAATGAACTTGTAGTATGTCTCTTTGGTTTCGAGAGTCGTTCAACTTAGATGTAATCGATGCTATTAATGTTTTGCTTTTCTCTTCCGATCGTTCTGTTGCATACTTATATATTGCTTATGTATTGTCTGTGAATTGGTACTAACGTTTCGTTTGGCTACTGCATAGCGATGCCGTGGTATGTCGTGTACAAGGGTAAGGTTCCCGGAGTCTACAACGACTGGGAGGAGTGTCGGAGACAGGTTCACCGATTCAGCGGTAACAGTTACAAAGGGTACACCACTAGGGCCGAGGCCGAATCTAGATACGCCCGCTATCTAGCGGGAGAGGGGAGGTAGCGTTGGAGGAACCGGATGAAGACGAGTTTCATCGTGATGATGCTCATCGTGATGACCGCAGCTCTCTTCTATGTGATGGTAGTTTAGATGATCGATATCGACTTGTAATGTGAAGACAAACTCGCGGTCTCGAGACTTGTAATATAATGTTCTATCTTTGTTCGGTCTTTTCAATTCGGAGACTAATATGATGAATTGTATTCGGAGACTAAAATGATGAATTGTATTCAGAGACTAATCTTCTATTTTATTCGATGAATCTGTTGTTGATGTGTGCTGTCTATATTTTGTCCAATTATACATTTTGTAACCTGTGCAAAAAACAGAAAATTAAAAAAAAAAACCTAATATTCATACTAATGGCGCATCACATCATAGTGCGCCATTAGTATGCCAAAGGATACTAATGGTGCATCACTAAACAGTGCGCCATTAGTATGCCAAACTTACTAATGGCGCATCATGTTGTTGTGCGCCATTAGTATGCCAAAGCACCTGGGTATACATGGCCCCCTGGGAGGCATACTAATGGCGCACTGTTGTATATACTAATGGCGCATCTGAGGTGCGCCATTAGTATACCAGATACTAATGGCGCACCAGTGGTGCGCCATTAGTAAAATATACTAATGGCGTGCTACTAATGGCGCACCAGCTGATGCGCCATTAGTGGGAAAATTAGGTGCGCCATTAGTAGGCCTTTAGTAAGGCCATTAGTGGCCATTAGTGCGCCATTGTTTTAACTAAAGCCAAACTCGTAACTCAAATAAATTTTACTTCTGAATCATATCGTTAGGAAACTTTTATTTGTACGATGATTCTCCACTTCACTCTGAAATTCTTTGAAACTTGTTCAAATGTTTCAGACTTGTGTTTCATCAAGTAGATATACTCATATCCTCTTGCTCATCATCTGGAAGATCAGAAAATAATGATACCTGCCGCGAGCTTCAATATTCATCGACCACATACATCAGTATGCATGATTTCCAACAAATCTGTTGCTTGCTTGCATTGTTCCGGAAACGGAGTCTTAGTTCATCTTGCCCATGAGGCATGGTTCGCAAAGCATCAAGTGATTCACAATAAGTCCATCAACATGGAGTTTCTTCATCGCTTTTACACCATATGACCTAAACGGCATGCCACAAATAAGTTGCACTTCATTATTAACTTTGCATCTTTTGGTTTCAATATTATGAATATGTGTACCACTACGATCGAGATCCAATGAACCATTTTCATTGGGTGTGTAACCATATATGTAAACAGAACAACAATTTATTCTCTTACTTAAATGAATAACCATATTGCAATAAACATGATCAAATCATAGTCATGCTTAATGCAAACACCAAATAACACTTATTTAGGTTCAACACTAATCCTGAAAGTATAGGGAGTGTGCGATGATGATCATATCAATCTTGGAACCACTTCCAACACACATCGTCACTTCACCCTTAACTAGTCTCTGTTCATTCTGCAACTCCCGTTTCGAGTTACTACTCTTAGCAACTGAACCAGTATCAAATACCGGGGGGTTGCTACGAACACTAGTAAAATACACATCAATAATCCGTATATCAAATATACCTTTGTTCACTTTGCCATCCTTCTTATCCGCCAAATACTTGGGGCAGTTCCACTTCCAGTGACCAGTCCCTTTGCAGTAGAAGCACTCAGTTCAGGCTTAGGTCCAGGCTTGGGTTCTTCTCCTTGAGTAGCAACTTGCTTGCTGTTCTTCTTGAAGTTCCCTTCTTCTTCCCTTTGCCCTTTTCTTGAAACAGTGGTCTTGTTGACCATCAACACTTGATGCTCCTTCTTGATTTCTACCTCCGCAGCTTTAGCATCGCGAAGAGCTCGGGAATAGTCTTGTTCATCCCTTGCATATTATAGTTCATCACGAAGCTTTGTAGCTTGGTGGCAGTGATTGAAGAATTCTGTCAATGACGCAATCATCTGGAAGATTAACTCCCAATTGAGTCAAGTGATTATTATACCTAGGCATTTTGAGTATATGTTCACTGACAGAACTGTTCTCCTCCATCTTGCAGCTATAGAACTTATTGGAGACTTCATATCTCTCAATCCGGACATTTGCTTGAAATATTAACTTCAACTCCTGGAACATCTCATATGCTCCATGATGTTCAAAACTCGTTGAAGACCCGGTTCTAAGCCGTAAAGCATGGCACACTGAACTATCGAGTAGTCATCAGCTTTGCTCTGCCAGACGTTCATAACATCTGGTGTTGCTCCTGCAACAGGCTTGGCACTTAGCGATGCTTCCAGGATGTAATTCTTCTGCGCAGCAATGAGGATAATCCTCAAGTTACGGACCCAGTCTGTGTAATTGCTACCATCATCTTTCAACTTTGCTTTCTCAAGGAACGCATTAAAATTCAATGGAACAACAGCATGAGCCATCTATCTACAATCAAACATAGACAAGAAAGATACTATCAGGTACTAAGTTCATGATAAATTTAAGTTCAATTAATCATATTACTTAAGAACTCCCACATAGAAAGATATCTCTCTAATCCTCTAAGTGATCACGTGATCCAAATCAACTTAAACCATGTCCGATCATCACGTGAGATGGAGTAGTATCAATGGTGAACATCAATATGTTGATCATATCTACTATATGATTCATGCTCGACCTTTCGGTCTCCGTGTTCCGAGGCCATATCTATTATATGCTAGGCTCGTCAAGTTTAACCTGAGTATTCCGCGTGTGCAACTGTTTTGCACCCGTTGTATTTGAACGTAGAGCCTATCACACTCGATCATCACGTGGTGTCTCAGCACGAAGAACTTTTGCAACGGTGCATACTCAGGGAGAACACTTATACTTTGATAATTTAGTGAGGGATCATCTTATAATGCTACCGTCAATCAAAGCAAGATAAGATGCATAAAAGATAAACATCACATGCAATCAATATAAGTGATATGATATGGCCATCATCATCTTGTACTTGTGATCTCCATCTCCGAAGTACCGTCATGATCACCATCGTCACCGGCGCGACACCTTGATCTCCATCGTAGCATCGTTGTCGTCTCGCCAATCTTATGCTTCCACGACTATCGCTACCGCTTAGTGACAAAGTAAAGCATTACAGCGCGATTGCATTGCATACAATAAAGCGACAACCATATGGCTCCTACCAGTTGCCGATAACTCGGTTACAAAACATGATCATCTCATACAATAAAATTTAGCATCATGTCTTGACCATATCACATCACAACATGCCCTGCAAAAACAAGTTAGACGTCCTGTACTTTTTTGTTGCAAGTTTTACGTGGCTGCTACGGGCTTAGCAAGAACCGTTCCTACCTACGCATCAAAACCACAACGATAGTTTGTCAAGTTGGTGCTGTTTTAACCTTCGCAAGGACCGTGTGTAGCCATACTCGGTCCAAATAAAGTTTGGAGAAACTGGCACCCGCCAGCCACCGGTGCAAAGCACGTCGGTAGAACCAGTCTCGCGTAAGCATATGCGTAATGTCGGTCTGGGCCGCTTCATCCAACAACACCGCCGAACCAAAGTATGACATGTTGGTAAGCAGTATGACTTATATCGCCCACAACTCACTTGTGTTCTACTCATGCATAACATCAACGCATAAAACCAGGCTCGGATGCCACTGTTGGGGAACGTAGTAATTTCAAAATTTTCCTACGCACACGCAAGATCATGGTGATGCATAGCAACGAGAGGGGAGAGTGTTGTCCACGTACCCTCGTAGACCAAAAGCGGAAGCGTTATCACAACGCGGTTGATGTAGTCATACGTCTTCACGATCCGATCGATCAAGTACCGAATGCACAGCACCTCCGAGTTCAGCACACGTTCAGCCCGATGACGTCCCTCGAACTCCGATCCAGCTGAGTGTTGAGGGAGAGTTTCATCAGCACGACGGCATGGTGACGATGTCGATGTTCTACCGACGCAGGGCTTCGCCTAAGCACCGCTACAGTATTATCGAGGTGGACTATGGTGGAGGGGGGCACCGCACACGGTTAAGAGATCAAACAGATCAATTGTTGTGTCTCTGGGGTGCCCCCTGCCCCCGTATATAAAGGAGCAAGGGAGGAGGAGGCCGGCCCTAGGAGGGGGCGCGCCAAGTGTGGAGTCCTACTAGGACTCCCTAGTCCTAGTAGGATTCCACCTCCCCATATGGAATAGGAAAGATGAGGGAAAAGGAGAAGGAAGGAAGGGGGCGGCCCCCCTTCCCTAGTCCAATTCGGACCAGACCAAGGGGAGGCATGCGGGCCACCCTTGAGGCCCTTTTCCTTCTTTCCCGTATGGCCCAATAAGGCCCAATACGGTATTCCCGTAACTCTCTGGTACTCCGAAAAAATACCCGAATCACTCGGAACCTTTCCGATGTCCGAATATAGTTGTCCAATATATCAATCTTGTTACGTCTCGACCATTTCGAGACTCCTTGTTCATGTCCCCAATCTCATCCAGGGAACTCCGAACTCCTTCGGTACATCAAAACTTCATAAACTCATAATATAACTGTCATCGAAACTTTCAGCGTGCGGACCCTACGGGTTCGGAACTATGTAGACATGACCGAGACAGGTCTCCGGTCCAATAACCAATAGTGGAACCGGAGGCTCATATTGGCTCGCCAATATTCTAGAGATCTTTATCGGTCAGACCGCATAACAACATACGTTGTTCCCTTTGTCATCGGTATGTTACTTGCCCGAGATTCGATCGTCGGTATCTCAATACCTAGTTTGAATCTCGTTACCGGCAAGTCTCTTTACTCATTCTGTAATACATCATCCCGCAACTAACTCATTAGTTGCAATGCTTGCAAGGCTTAAGTGATGTGCATTACCGAGAGGGCCCAGAGATACCTCTCCGACAATCGGAGTGACAAATCCTAATCTCGAAATATGCCAACCCAACAAGTACCTTCGGAGACACCTGTAGAGCACCTTTATAATCACCCAGTTACGTTGTGACTTTGGTAGCACACAAAGTGTTCCTCCGGTAAACGGGAGTTGCATAATCTCATAGTCATAGGAACATGTATAAGTCATGAAGAAAGCAATAGCAACAAACTAAATGATCAAGTGCTATGCTAACGGAATGGGTCAAGTCAATCACATCATTCTCTAATGATGTGATCCCGTTAATCAAATGACAACTCATGTCTATGGCTAGGAAACTTGACTATCTTTGATTCAACGAGCTAGTCAAGTAGAGGCATACTAGTGACACTCTGTTTGTCTATGTATTCACACATGTATTATGTTTCCGGTTAATACAATTCTAGCATGAATAATAAACATTTATCATGATATAAGGAAATAAATAATAACTTTATTATTGCCTCTAGGGCATATTTCCTTCACACGACACTATCAGGTTCATGGTCGATTCCGTACACCCCGACCGTGTGCACAAAGTTGTAGCTATCAGAGTTCTGCTTTGAGATCCCACACAGAATAATATAATTAATGCTATGCACTATATAAATGAGTAAAACACATGCAAAAAATTAAACTTGGTCATATTTTTCTACCTCTAACAATTGGATGCATGTACGTCCATTGTGAATTGGCCCCTTCCAATAGCCACATTAACCGTATGATCTTGTCTTCTTCATCTTCGTCTGAAGCCTTTTCTTCGGTGCACCTCGGCCTGGCACATGCACATGATCCAGAACCGTATGAAAACCTTCACCGTCAAGGTTCGCCGATTGCGGCATCAATGGGCCAAACCTAATGTTGTTACTCTGAGCATTACTTGATTCCTTGTTGTCAGCTTGTTCAATAGTTGATTCCTTCCTATCATCTTGTGAATCTAAATACATCTTTAGACGCTGATATGCCTCATCAGAGTCGCATGCCTTGAAACATGATGGGTGACTAAATTTCACAACTGACGGTACCTCTACAGGCTTGCCGAATAGTCATACATCTCGCTCTTTTTGGTCAGCACGTATGCAGATTTTACACTCATTGTCCACCTAGTGGAAACACAACACCTAGGCAGTCTTTCTTCTTGTAAAATTCACAATATGTAAAATATGTGGGAACATGGTGTGCCTGCGCATTCCACCTTACGGCAAGAACAACTGATCATGTGCAAAATACCTTCCTGCTCCTCATTGGGCACTTCGAACTTTTCATCCATTCTTTTCTTCTTAGACACAACATAGGTGGTAACTTCTGATGCATCTAGAACCTCTCAATCACACATTTGCTGACAACATTTATGCTCCATAAGACCAAGTTAAACACAATAGGAGTGAAAACTTTTGCAATGTGTTGAAGCATTTTCCTCTATAAATGGAACGGACTACAAGGCCTTGTTTTGCAGGCCTCATTGTCTCGGGGAGCCTCTTTCAAGAGTCGCGTCGCAAGGCAACGCATAGTGCTCTAGCATTTGAAACAACGTCATCTTACCCTCAAGATGTGTATGTAGCACAGAGTTCAAGCTCTCATTCTGTTGATTACTGATCAATCCTAGAAAAGAATGCTCCTCAAGATATGGAGCACACCACAACTTTATCATCTGATACATCTGATGCAGCCAAGACTCCTCACCGATTACTTTATTCCGTTGTAATAATTGTATCCATTTTCTCTCATGCTCTTAAATGGAAGATGAATCATATATGAAAGATCTGAATTCCTCCTTTACCTCGTCATAATGCAGATGACGTACAATGTTCTACTGAATGTGCCATATATACAACATGTGGTTTGAGTCAGGCCATACCACCCTGATTGATGTCTGCATTGCCTGGTCCCCGTCCGTGATCACAGACATCAAATGCTTCTGTCCCATGGCATCAGAAAAGGTCCGCAACATCCACTCGTATGTCTGGCTTGTTTCATGAGAAATGATACCACATCCAAAAATAATAGTGTTGCGGTGGTGATTCAACCCAACAAATGGCACAAATGGCAGATTGTACTTATTGGTTCTGTATGTGCTATAAAAATAATAAAGTCTCCAAAAGCCTCGTAATCAAGTCGGGATTGACTATCAGACCAGAACAGTCAGTCCCTTCAGATGGCCAAGTTCATCAACCAAGTACTTTAAGAAAAAACCTAAATTATATTGCATGCAATACAGGAACCTAAATCAATGATGGTAAACTAAACTAAGTAGGAAGTGGAGGCTACGAATCCTGATTCATTCTTTAAGATGGCAGTCAGGAAGAGATGGGATAGGCTGGCGTAGAGTTCCTCCATATTATAGCACCACCCCCGTCGCCGCCGATTCAGCCGGCGCAATGTGGTGCCTTGTTCTTCTTCTTGTTGTCGAGCACTCGAGGACAGTGAAGGGGAGGAGGACGTGGACGAGGACGGTGAATTGATTCCTCTCATTGGGCGCGTCGGGGACAGTGAAGGGGACGAGGACGATGACTTGACCTCAATCTAGATCGATTAGACGTGGTTCTGGTCGTTGAGGTGATTGGTTCAAAAAGAAATATTTCATCCTGGACCATTATGCCCTTCTCAGATTAAACAAATTAAATTTCATATTCCCTCCGTCCCAAAATTCTTGTCTTACATTTGCCTAGATACGGATGCATCTAATACTAAAACGTGACTTAATACATCCGTATTTAGACAAATTTAAGACAAGAATTTTGGGACGGAGGGAGTAATTTTTAATCCCCAACAAATCAGACGGCTAATAAAAATCAGAGGGGTCGGTACTGGATAGTACTCCGAGTACTACGCCAATCACCGTAAAAGAGCTCAAAGTATATAAGAAATGAGGATGGAATTGCATAGCCGGCGGTGTTTGGAATTTGTCCCTCAGACTTACTTCTTCACACTATGCTTGCACTAGATGATGTCTAGACTGACAGTTACATTTTGTTTGTTTCACTGATCCCTAACCACATTTGCAGTATAACCGTATTCCAAACATGTTCTAACTCACGCATTGTTGGAATGACATCATGGAATGGAATACAGTCAGACAAAAAGGAGCATGACAGTAGTACACAGAGCACACAAGAGACTATTTGTTAAAATAACAATGCACAATAGGGGAAAAAAGAATTTAGGGCCCGTTCGGACCGAAGGTATCCAAAACAAAGTATTAAAAAGCTCCGCAGGAATGGAGGATGACTACAGGCGTGAAACAGAGGAGCCAGAAAACAAAAGAAAGTTTTAAGTGAGGCGTTCGGAGGAGTAGCAATCCGCCAAGGGAAAGAGAAGTTTGCAGGAGTACCAAGTAGTACTTCTTATAATTTTTTATTTGGTTACACATTGTTCTCTCTCTATCTCGGCCCATCCATACATTTGCTTTATAAATCCGTTGCATGGCCCATCACATCGGGCTTCAGATCCTCTGGAATCTGTAGGAACAGGGAGACTTTTCTATGTTTCACTATTCACAATTCCTTTGATCCGAACACATCAAAGATGAAAAACCCTGTGGAATTCCTACCTTCAAAGTTTCCTTTAAATTTCCTGTGAACCGAACAGAGCTTTACATTCAAGATGACCCCAGGGGACCATAAATCTGCTCATAAGTACTGGAGCCATACATAATGGTGTTCCTGGATGAGAGAAACATGCTTAATGAACCAGTCCAAATGGATGACTGGGAAACGCTTCTCATAGGCCATCAGGAAATACTTGGAAAACTACCACATAAATATCATGCCACAATAAGCTAAGAACCAACAAGGAGATGCTCAACTAGAATCAATCATCATCATGTCATCTTAATCTCAATATCTGCTATCTAAGATATTTGAAGTGTAGTAAACACAAAAGAAGAGAACCTGAGCAACATACATAGGACAACACACTCGTGGAATGTTTGGAGAATCAGCAGTATCAACAATATTGTGTGCTCCTCCAGCTCTTCTCCAGCAGTAAATCACAGAGGAGGATAATGATTAGGTCTTGGAGACAAGAATTTTCAAGAATATTCAAGTTATTCCAAATAAGAGCATTACAGCTAGAATACTCCTAATTTGGCCAACCATTTATGACAAGAGATGCAAACTTGCATGACTACTGTATACACCACTAATGGACTTTTGTGGAAGTATTACGACAATATGAAACATTCAACCAATAAGACCTCCAATAATACAAGAAGCAAAACTAATATGAACATCTCTGGATAAGCATCCTAATTTGGGAAGGAGGGAGTAATATGAGCATATAGATCAGAGAAGCGAAAGTGATCTTCTGTGCCCGAGCACAGGCGCTCTTGGTATCCTACCCGCCTACAATCCTCGTGATCCCCAATCCATCCGGTATAAGCCCAGGCATTATTCCCGTATATCACCAGGTGAACAGTTATGAGGGCCCATGCCTCTCGTAACGGGCTTGATACGCCGTCAGCTAAGTAGGCTTTGGCTCAGACATGCACTAGCGAACTAGGCCGGTATAGCGCGGATCCTGAGCCGACGCCGTCTGATAACCATTTATTGTGGACCAGCACCCACCACCAGTCTACCCATCTTCTTCCTCGCGATATACATCCATCCCCTATCTTCTCCGCTTGCAGTTCCTCGTTTGCACGCGCCGTCCGCTGAAGGCAAGTCATCAGCACAACCAATTTGGTAGTAAAACCAGGTTATGGATTCTTAGCAACCTACGTCTCCCGCAGTCTTACCTGCCCAACCACTGCAGACACTCCTTGATGAACTAGCAGCTAGTTCTCCTCCGTCAGGCTGGTTGAGTGAACTTTTCAGATGCATCAGATACCTGCACCTATTCTATAGATTTAAGCAAGAAGTTCCTTCCAACGCTTGTTAAACCGAGATTAGATCCATAAGAGACTAACCTCTGCGGATACTCCATCCAGCTTCTGAGATGGATCTGATTTTGCAATCCAGCAAGAACAGTGTGTTTCTAATGGTCAGACTCCCATTTCAAAAAAAATGGTCAGACTCTGAGAGAGGACTCTGCCTGTGCACCATGCTATAGAATTATAGGCACCACCATCGTGCTAAGAAATTCAGTATGCATCACCATATTGCATACAAATTCAGAAAAGCAGAACTTTAATTATAAAATTTTCAAATTCTGGACATCAACAAATTGCCCAAAAATTCAGAAATGTAGACACTACTGTAGTGCTTCAAAATTCAGTATGCTTCACCTCAGTACATTTTTATTATATTTTCCAATTATGAACTCCAACTTATTGCCCAAAAATTCAGGAATGTAGACACTACCGTAGTTCTTCAAAATTCAGTATGCTTCACCTCAGTACATTTTTATTATATTTTCCAATTATGAACTCCAACTTATTGCCCAAAAATTCAGAAGCATACACACCACCATAGTGCTCAGAAATGGTGGTACCTATAATTCTATAGCATGGAACTACAGTTGCACACATTAAGCTCTACAGAATTATTGTCTTAAGTACATAGTCTGCTGCACCTCCTCACAAGCCAATCATCCGTAAATCACCCAATTTCTGGCAGTTGTTCCGTCTGTGACCTTCAATCCCACAATTCTTGCACCTTGCTGGTTTACAAACAGGCTTCGGGGCATCTCCCCGGTCCAGGCATGTAGTCCTCTTGTGCCCCTGCTGCCGACATATGCTGCAGAACATTGTCCGCTTGCTGAGTCCCTCGTACGGTGCCTTCTCCCGGCTGGTTGTTGGGCGCCCCATTTCTTTCCATTTCTTCGGCGCCAATAAACCAGTGTGTCTGTTCCCAGTCTCATTTCCAGAAGTAGCATCATCATTCACTGCCTCGATGCCTGCACCCCCACTCACAGCAGCTGCTGTTGGTGCTTGTATTTTTGTGTGCATGATCTCTCTGGTATTGAGTAAGATGGGCTGGCAGCACATCACACGCGTCCCTCGTCCATCGCTTCACAATGTGTTTCGGCGGTATCTCTGTAATACGAATGAAATCCATCACCTGCACAGTTCAATTTGGTTAGTTAGTTTACCACATACTTCACAGAATATATATGTATCTGGCAACGCATGCTTGATTTGTGTACTAACAATACCTTCAAAACATGGCTACAAAGGAGTCTCATGTGTGCAAATTGCCCACACTCGCAATCGAATTCCTCACCTCCTTCAAGAACATTTACCTTATATGACACCCTACACCACTTTTCTCTCCTTGCAGCCTCTGTATGAATCGCAAGATACAGTTTCCCTTTCTCAAGCTCCTCAACTTGGTATGCACCGCACTCATAGAGTATATGTCCAAACTGCTCGAACATAGCACGTGTCTATATCTTACCAGCATGTCTGTCAATAGCTAAGTTTGCTTTGTATAGTGTTCTACCCTGAAACGTAGAGGTCAGCACTACAAAACTAGTGGCAATTACCAAACGTTGACTTACTATTCGTGTCCGTTTCTCCTCGTAGTTCTCCTCAGCTTCCCTGTCAAACTGCAGTCTCATGTATTTTTTGACAAACATATGCATCAGACAACCAGGTGGGACATAGCTCTTCAGCATGTGGTTTGCACTTTCACTGCATTGGGTGCTTGTCATCTTAGCACAGAAAACACCTTTGAAATATGGCTTCGCCCACTTGTGTCTTATTTCATACAGTTCGAGTCATGTAGTCATGCGTCTTTAAATTATATTACTCAACCAGTATCTTCCATGCTTCCTCGAATTCATCGATCGTAAGCATGTGATTTACTACCTTGTGGAACTGTGCCGTGAACTCGCTCTTCTTGGTGTACAATGAACCGAGTGATTCCTTCGCCTTTTTCAGCACGTGCCACTTACACCATCGGTGTGCTGTTTGAGGCATCACATTTTTTATGGCAACCTCCATCGCACGGTTTTGATCTGCACAACACCAAATATGATATTAGCTAAAATAACATCATTTTTACACAGTTGTCACACAGACATTTTCTAAAATATGGGTTCTGACCTGTTAGAATTGTCTTTGGTGCACTTCCAGCCATCATCCTAACGCATTCTGTGGAAACCCACTCAAAAGTCTCCACTTTTTCATCACGGACCAAAATCCCAGCCAAGATGATGCTCTGGAAATGATTATTCACTCCTACAAACAGACCAAACGGCATGTTGTACAGATTTGTTCTGTATGTTGTATCGAAGGTAAAAACATCTCCAAAGAAGGTGTACTGCAATCTAATGCTCCCATTTGCCCACATCAGAGTTGTTATCCGACCATCCTTGTCTGCCTGCACACGGTAAGTGAAGTGTGGGTCCGTTGAACCCAGACCTGCAAAAACCTCCATTGTTTTCCTCACATCATTCTCTGCTTGCTCTCTGCTGATTTTTTCACACAAAAATTTCAGAGCTCTTTTCGTGAATGGCACCTTTTCCATTGAACCAAAAAGCTTCCTATTATGCTATGCACTTTGGCTAGATTGACATTGTTCTGACGCAGCTGCTCCCCAAATCTCCATTGTATGTATCAATGTGCTTGTGGGAAGGCCAGTGTATTGTCTGCCCATATGTTGGAGACAGTGAATGGTTGTGATGTTCTCGATGCTCAGCTATGTACCAATCATTGTCCTTCGATCGAAGCAGTCTTATTAATGTAGGGTACACACATCTGCATGATCTAGTGTGTTTCCACCCCTGCTTTACCCTGCAAATAAAAATCATAGGCCTCCCCGAGCTTGTCGAAGCTTGTACCCAGTTCTGGCACGATTACAATGTTGCATGGTTTGTCACCGAACCCCCGTATTGCCTTCTCAAGGGCGCTGGGTCAGCCAGGGCAAGGCACCCTTCCTGGAGCAGCAGCTCCAATTCTAACTCTGTATTTCAATAAATCAATATGTTACGCCATATCCATTCTAGTGTCATGAACAAGATCCCTATGCATACATTAAGATGTAATCTAGTTCCTCATTTTCACCAGCCACAACCGAAGTACAAATGCTTCTCACAAGCATACCAACTGAATTATGGTTTTATCCATTATTGTGCATGTTAGTTATCCACTACCCTAGTCACATACCCTCATGTTTAATTATGTCTAACCTAATGTCTTACAAATTCAATTATTTCTTGACTTTCATATTCCCCAATATGTGTAAATTAAATTTCTTTGCATTACTTTTCACCCTATTTTCACCATATTGACCAAGCTCGATTTTCAGTACACTATGCATCTCGGTGTCCCATGATTTCAAGATTTCAGCTCAATTTCGCTATCTAATCGACTGAACTACTTTCTCTTAATCATGCCTTGATGGCTTGATGCTACTACGTAAATCACTTGCCACGAATAAAGCACACAATCGTTGCAAAGAAATTTGTACACAATCATTCCAATGTTATGAAATTATGTGTCTAGAGGTTACTGCATAACTGACCAGCCTACGCGCACGTCAGCTGATGGGATTCAAAGTACAACTAAAATCGGGACAAACAATCTGCAATGCATACACAATTAACCAGTATATTACCTGCGAGTCCAGCCGGAGTTTTTGGATCATCTGCCCAATTGATTGCTCAGATGCTTGTGGTTCCTTATCCTGCTCGGATGCAACTGCTCCACGAGCTACACAGATCTCGTCGTCAACGCGACCTGTGCCCATTGGCCGTAGCTCCTCGGCTCCTGCCGCCACCGCGGGGTAGTGCAGCGGCTCCATTGGTAGCTCGTTGTCGTTGACCTCTTCCATCACCGCGGCGCTGCGACCAAACAAATTCTTTGAATTTGGTTCAGAGACAGATCCAATGCAGAAACCACAAGAAGAAAGAGGGAAGGGAAGATGGGGTTGGGAGAGCGGGGGATTTGTGTTACCTCCTAATAGTTTGCATCAGGAACTCCAGCCCGACAGTCGCCGCCCTGTTTTCCCTGCACCGCCGACCTCCGCGGGGCGTCAATGGCGATCCAACAAAACGTGGAGAGAGGTGGGAGACAGCACCGCCCTGGCCTGCTTCCTCATTTACTACGGTCCACAGCTCGGCTTACCGGAGTGCTCAGTTCCTGAGCTACGGATCAGGAGTACAACAGCGTCCCGGGCCACGGCTCCGGGAATCTGCCGTCACGGCGCCAGCTGCGGCCTCCGTCACCGGCGCGGCGTACGGCAAACCTCCATACCGTATCCCTTGCTATCCTGAATTAAAAAAGATCGATCAGCTGGCTCACTTATTCCACGCTACGCATCCCCAAGCACTGTCGAACCGTGGGGATAAAGGGCTCATCTGTGCTCGCGAGCAGAACAACCGCGTCCTCAGAGAAGGTGCTAATTAACCTACCATAGCATGGCCAACCATTAATGATAATAGAAACAAGAAGCAAATCATTCAGCCAAAATACACCATAATGAACATCTCTCGACAAGTAGCAACACATGCATCAATAAGAAAAGACCATATCCACAAATAATATCTAGGTGGGGAGATCTAGATATGATATTTGTTGTGTTGCATTGAGTTATAGCCTTACTTAGCTATGAGGTTGCCTTAATGCAACAAAAATACAAGTTAGGGGGGGGGGGCATTGCCCCCCTCTCTCTAACAATCGTTAATTTGCCTCTCAAATATCTCGGCCTTGATTTTAGCAAAAAGGCTTTCGCCCCACTTTATATATAAAGCAAACCACCAGAGCACAAAATCCGACAAGTTCACCACACACACGCACACACAGAAGTTCCTCCGACGACGAGAGAATGTGTGATGCTCGGTAATTAAGCTCCAGTAATCCCACGCTAATGATGTCACGTCACCACGGTTACTGTTGTTAACCTCGCGATGATTCGAAACCGTTTCAAAATTCAAATTCAAATTTATATCAACTATAAAAGTTTCAAACATCAAAACTAAAATGTTCGGAGTGTGCCAAATAATGCCTAGTTATTTAAGGTGAAGGTACCACATTTTTACAAATGCATAAATATTTTAAATTGAATTAAAACAAAAATAGGAAAATAATAAAAGAAAAAGAAAAAAAACAAAACTAACAAAAAAAGGGAAATAGAAACCCCCTGCCCCCTGGGCTTCGGCCCAGCAGGCCACAGGCCCAACCGAAACGGCCCACCCCGAGCCCCTTGCTTAACCCCTTCCCCCAACCCGAACCCTAGTGCTACTCCCACGTTCCCCACTCTCCCCCTCACGATCTGGATCGGTGTCGACCCCAATCTCGTCGCCCCACTCCCCCCCCCCCCACGTTCGCCTCCTCTCCCCCCCCCCCCCCGATCTGGACCGGGGGCAACTACTCCAACGCCCAGCGCTCACCGCCGCCTGAAGGAAATATGCCCTAGAGACAATAATAAAGTTATTATTTATTTCCTTATATCATGATAAATGTTTATCATTCATGCTAGAATTGTATTAACCGGAAACATAATACATGTGTGAATACATAGACAAACATAGTGTCACTAGTATGCCTCTACTTGACTAGCTCGTTAATCAAAGATGGTTAAGTTTCCTAACCATGCATAGACATGAGTTGTTATTTGATTAACGGGATCACATCATTAGGAGAATGATGTGATTGACATGACCCATTCCGTTAGCTTAGCATACGATCGTTTAGTATGTTGCTATTGCTTTCTTCATGACTTATACATGTTCCTATGACTATGAGATTATGCAACTCCCGTTTACCGGAGGAACACTTTGTGTGCTACCAAACGTCACAACGTAACTGGGTGATTATAAAGGTGCTCTACGGGTGTCTCCGAAGGTACTTGTTGGGTTGGCGTATTTTGAGATTAGGATTTGTCACTCCGATTGTCGGAGAGGTATCTCTGGGCCCTCTCGGTAATACACATCACTTAAGCCTTGCAAGCGTTGCAACCAATGAGTTAGTTGCGGGATGATGTATTACAGAACGAGTAAAGAGACTTGCCGGTAACGAGATTGAACTAGGTATTGAGATACCAATGATTGAATCTCGGGCAAGTAACATACCGATGACAAAGGGAACAACGTATGTTGTTATGCAGTCTGACCGATAAAGATCTTTGTAGAATATGTAGGAGCCAATATGAGCATCCGGGTTCCGCTGTTGGTTATTGACCGGAGATGTGTCTCGGTCATGTCTACATAGTTCTCGAACCCGTAGGGTCCGCACGCTTAACGTTATGATGACAGTTATATTATGAGTTTATATGTTTTGATGTACCGAAGGTTGTTCAGAGTCCCGAATGTGATCACGGACATGACGAGGAGTCTTGAAATGGTCGAGACATGAAGATTGATATATTGGAAGCCTATGTTTGGATATTGGAAGTGTTCCGGGTGAAATCGGGATTTTACCGGAGTACCGGGAGGTTACCGGAACCCCCGGTAACTTAATGGGCCTTAATAGGCCTAGGTGGAAGAGAGGAGAGGAGGCAAGGGCTGGCCGCGCGCTCCTCCCCCCTAGTCCGAATAGGACAAGGAGAGGGGGGCGGCGCCCCCCCTTCCTTCCTTCTCCTCCACTCCTTCCCCCTCCCCAAGTCCTAATCCAACTAGGAAAGGGCGGGGGGAATCCTACTCCCGGTGGGAGTAGGACTCCTCCTGGCACGCCCCAAGGCTGGCCGCACCTCTCCCCCCCTTGCTTCTCTATATACGGGGGCAGGGGCACCCCATAGACACAACAATTGATCAAGTTGATCTTTTAGCCGTGTGCGGTGCCCCCCTCCACCATACACTACTAGGGAAAAGCCTATACACATAATCTTACCAGTAGCGCCGTACAAAATCAAGCGCTACTGCTACTTAGTAGCAACGCGCTTCGATAAACCGCGCTACTGCTATGACTTTAGCAGTAGCGCGTACTAGCAAAAAGCGCTGCTGCTATGTTTGAACTGGGCGCACATGGCTAGCCCAACATAGCAGTAGCGCGTATACCGGCCAGCGCTACTGCTAATCTCCTTAGCTGTAGCGCGCTTACGTGTAAGGCACTGCTGCTAACGGAAATAAAATAAAGTGAAAAACAAGTAAAAACAGAATGGAATAGCAGTAGCGCGTTTTTTCGAAACGCGCTATAGCTATCTTAGCTATAGCGCGTTTCGGAAAAATGCGCTACTGCTAGTTTGACTCAAATCCCGGGCTCAAAATTTCGCTAAGTCCTTTCCCCCTCTCTCTACTCCCGACCCCCCTGTCCCCCAACTGCTCCATTGCCACCGTCGCCCTACCGCCTTCGATCACATCGCCACAGCCCGAGGCCGCCTTCGACCACACCGCCGCCGCCCGCCACCTTCGACCACACCGCCGCCGCCCAAGGCCGCCCTCGACGTCACAGCCGCTGCCCGAGGCCATCGTCGACCTCACCGTCGCCTCCCTCGAGCTCACCGCCACCGCCCTCGACCTCACCGTCGCCTCCCTCGAGCTCACCGCCACCGCCCTCAACCTCACCGCCGCCGCCCGAGCCAGAGCCTGCCCTTGTCGCCGACCGTAAGGCTCTGCCTCTACTGTCCCCTACCCTCCTCTCTCTCTCTCTCTCTGCTAGGGCAATTTCATATATATGTTGATACTGTGTTGATGTTCATATGAACCCTAGGTGTTCATATGAACCCTAGATTTTTTAGGGCAGTACGCATTTTGTAGCATTTAGGAAAAATGATTAGCGATTTTTTTAGGAAATTAGCTAGGGCAATTTTTATGAAAATGCCTAAACAGTAATTCCATTTAGCTTTAAACTAATAGAGGGTATATAAATAATAGTAGCATTATTTGGACTATGGACCTGAATATTTTTAGCTAAATACTTTTAGCTTTAGACAAAAAACATAAGTATTTAGCTATAAATAAAAAACAGTAGCTATGGCATTTAGCTATAAACAAAAAACAGAATTGTTTTTTCTTTTCAAAAACTTGGTCAAACTATATATGACTTGTGCTGGAATGATGCTGAGTGGCCTATGTTTTGCCAGAATGTTGATTCATTTCTGTTCCGGCAAATTTCAGGTTCTCGATTTGTCCACTTTTTAGCAAAGGTCATGCCGAAATTTTCCGTGAATTTCGGCATGACTTGTGCTACAAACTAGGACATATCGAGTGCCCGGGATTTGCCGCACCAGGAAGGAGTCAACATTCTTGCAAAACAATAGGCCTTTTTTATGTCATTATTCATTTTATTAGGTCTAGAATTAATTAACTAGATTTAATCATAGGAAACATGGCTAGCAACGATGAAGGGCAGGGTTCTGGTGATTGCTACGATGCCTACCGGGCGGCAGACGAATTTTTTAGCCTTACCGACGATCAACCGATGTTATTTTGGGCCCACCGGTGGCATCGGGGACTGAGACCAACATGCAGACCGGTGCTGAGACTGAGACCGGCGCTCAGACTCAGACCGGCATCGAGACCGGCGCCGAGACTGAGACCGGCGCTGCCTCGGGGAGCGGAGCCGGTGTAGAACCGAAAGAAAAGAGGCAACGGGTTCCTAACAAACTCAAGACTACTAGAGTGGTGGTCACGGAGGTGGACGCCAGCAATTTTGAGCCAACGGCGCCCGAGGAAGCACGTCGATGCTACGGCAATCAAATAGGCTGCATCGTACGGACAACCGCCACCATCAACGATGAGAAACTACAGAAGATAGAAAATATGAGGAGCTCCCTCCTAAAGAAGTTTCACCAGATATTCTTGTTCCTGGGCCGGAATGAGAAGGATTATAAAGATCCATATGAGGACCCGGCAATGAAGAAGATAAACAAACACGCCATGACCAAGTTTAGCGACGCGTTGGCCGCCTGGAAAAATCGAGTGAAAGCAAGGATCATCGATAAGAAGGAACCCTACTCTGAGATTAAACCGTCCTCCTCCTCGACTAGCGAAAATCACTCTAGTTAGGGCATTTTGGGGTACGATGAACTTTGTTATTTATGCTTATGATATGTTGTTTTTATTTTTGCCAAGTCTGTCTCTTTCTGTTGCTCAACTATATATGTTGCATATCATCGACTCATGTGATGATGCAGATGCATAGATCATAGATGGCGAAGAAGTGCTATGCCAGGAGTATATATATATATATACGACAAGTGGCCGGAGTGTCAGGCCCTTCCGGTTTCCGAGCGACAGGCAGTAGTTAGTTTAGAGGTTCACACTAATGCGAAAGAGGGATACGAACTCATGTTCTCAAAGTGATAGCTCTTCTCGCGTATATCATTGTTTAGATGGATGATGATGTATTTGCATATCATTCGAGACTTGTATCGCTATTTTCAAGATGATGACGAGAGACCACTTTGTGTTGGATGATGATTATAATGATGACATGATTTGATGAGACTAATTGTATGTATATGCTATGATTACATTTGTATGTGTATGATATGCTAAAGATTATTGTATAAAGCCTATTCAAATACAAAACAAATACAAAACAAATATGCAGGAAAAAAACTAATAAATAAACTAGTAGTAGCGAGGGGGAAATTTAGCAGTAGCGCCGCATTGTCAGTAGCGCGTCCCAGCAAACAGCGCTGCAGATAATATCAGTAGTGCCCTTTCCCAAAGAGCGCTACAACTATTCATGTATAGCAGTAGCGTGGGACAACCGGCGCTACTGCTATACGTTAGCTGTAGCGCCTTATTAGTAGCGCCGGTGCCCGCGCTACTGAGAGGCCCAAAACCCTCGCTGCTGCTAGGCTTTTTCCTAGTAGTGATAGTCCACCTCGATAATACTATAGCGGTGCTTAGGCGAAGCCCTGCATCGGTAGAACATCAACATCGTCACCACGCTATCGTGCTGACGAAACTCTCCCTCCACACTCGGCTGGATCGGAGTTCGAGGGACGTCATCGAGCTGAACGTGTGCTGAGCTCGGAGGTGCCGTGTGTTCGGTACTTGATCAGTCGGATCGTGAAGACGTACGACTACATCAACCGCGTTGTGCTAACGCTTCCGCTTTCGGTCTACGAGGGTACGTGGACAACACTCTCCCCTCTCGTTGTTATGCATCACCATGATCCTGTGTGTGCGTAGGAATTTTTTTGAAATTACTACGTTCCCAAACAGTGGCATCCGAGCCAGGTTTTATGCGTAGATGTCATATGCACGAGTAGAACACAAGTGAGTTGTGGGCGATATAAGTCATACTGCTTACCAGCATGTCATACTTTGGTTCGGCGGTATTGTTGGATGAAGCGGCCCGGACCGACATTACGCGTACGCTTACGCGAGACTGGTTCTACCGACGTGCTTTGCACACAGGTGGCTGGCGGGTGTCAGTTTCTCCAACTTTAGTTGAACCGAGCGTGGCTATGCCCGGTCCTTGCGAAGGTTAAAACAGCACCAACTTGACAAACTATCGTTGTGGTTTTTGATGCGTAGGTAAGAACGGTTCTTGCTAAGCCCGTAGCAGCCACGTAAAACTTGCAACAACAAAGTAGAGGACGTCTAACTTGTTTTTGCAGGGCATGTTGTGATGTGATATGGTCAAGACAAGATGAGATATAAGTTGTTGTATGAGATGATCATGTTTTGTTGAAGTTATCGGCAACTGGCAAAAAGCCTTATGGTTATCTCTTTATTGCATAAGATGCAAGTGCCAAATAATTGCTTTACTTTATCGCTATGCGATAGCAATAGTTGCAAGAGCAATAGTTGGCGAGACGACCATATGACGACACATTGATATAGATCAAGACGATGGAGACCATGATGTCATGCCGGTGACGATGGAAATCATGACGATGCTTTGGAGATGGAGATCAAAGGCACAAGATGATGATGGCCATATCATGTCACATATTTTTTTTGATTGCATGTGATGTTTATCTTTTATGCATCTTATCTTGCTTTGATTGATGGTAGCTTTATAAGATGATCTCTCACTAAATTTCAAGATAAAAGTGTTCTCCTTGAGTATGCACCGTTGCCAAAGTTCGTCGTGCCCAGACACCATGTGATGATCGGGTGTGATAAGCTCTACATCCATCTACAACGGGTGCAAGCCAGTTTTGCACACGCAGAATACTGAGGTTAAACTTGACGAGCCTAGCATATGCAGATATGGCCTCGGAACACTGAGACTGAAAGGTCGAGCGTGAATCATATAGTAGATATGATCAACATATTGATGTTCACCATTGAAAGCTACTTCATTTCACGTGATGATCGGTTATGGTTTAGTTGATTTGGATCACGTGATCACTTAGAGGATTAGAGGGATGTCTTTCTAAGTGGGAGTTCTTAAGTAATATGATTAATTGAGCTTTAATTTATCATGAACTTAGTCCTGGTAGTATTAGCATATCTATGTTGTAGATCAATAGCTCGCGTTGTTGCTTCCCTATGTTATTTATATGTTCCTAGAGAAAACTAGGTTGAAAAATGTTAGTCGCAATGATGCGGATTGGATCCGTGATCTGAGGTTTATCCTCATTGCTGCACAGAAGAATTATGTCCTTGATGCACCGCTAGGTGACAGACCTATTGCAGGAGCAGATGCATACGTTATGACCGTTTGGCTAGCTCAATGTGATGACTACTTGATAGTTTAGTGCACCATGCTTAACGACTTAGAATCGGGACTTCAAAGATGTTTTAAACGTCATGGACCATATGAGATGTTCCAGGAGTTGAAGTTAATATTTGAAGCAAATACCCGAGTTGAGAGATATGAAGTCTCCAACAAATTCTATAGCTAAAAGATGGAGGAGAATAGCTCAAGCAGTGAGCATGTGCTCAGATTCTCTGGGTACTATAATCGCTTGAATCAAGTGGGAGTTAATCTTCCAGATAAGATAGTGATTGACAGAGTTCTCTAGTCACTATCACTAAGTTACTCGAACTTCGTGATGAACTATAATATGCAAGGGATAACGAAAACGATTCCCAAGCTCTTCGTGATACTGAAATCGACGAAGGTAGAAATCAAGAAAAACATCAAATGTTGATGGTTGACAAGACCACTAGTTTCAAGAAAAGGACAAAGGGAAGAAGGGGAACTTCAAGAAGAACGGCAAGCGAGTTGCTGCTCATGTTGGGTTTCGTAGTAATTTCAAAAAATTTCCTACGCACACGCAAGATCATGTGATGCATAGCAACGAGGGGGAGAGTGTTGTCTACGTACCCAACGCAGACCGACTGCGGAAGCGATCACACAACGTAGAGGAAGTAGTCGTACATCTTCACGATCCAACCGATCAAGCACCGAAACTACGGCACCTCCGAGTTCGAGCACACGTTCAGCTCGATGACGATCCCAGACTCCGATCCAGCAAAGTGTCGGGGAAGAGTTCCGTCAGCACGACGGCGTGGTGACGATCTTGATGTACTACAGCAGCAGGGCTTCGCCTAAACTCCGCTACAGCATTATCGAGGTATATGGTGGCAGGGGGCACCGCACACGGCTAAGGAATAGATCACGTGGATCAACTTGTGTGTCTAGAGGTGTCCCCTGCCCCCGTATATAAAGGAGTAGAGGGGGGAGGCTGGCTGGCCAAGGAGGGAGGTGCAGGAGAGTCCTACTCCCTCTGGGAGTAGGGTTCCCCCTCCAATCCTAGTCCAACTAGGATTCCTCGGAGGGGGAAAGAGAGAGAGGGGGCCGGCCACCTTCTCCTAGTCCTAATAGTACTAGGGGAGGGGGAAGTGGCGCAGCCACCTTGGGCTGCCCCTTTCTCCTTTCCACTAAGGCCCATGAAGGCCCATATGGCTCCCGGGGGGTTCCGGTAACCTCCCGGTAACCCGGTAAAATCCCGATTTCACCCGGAACACTTCCGATGTCCAAACATAGGCTTCCAATATATCAATCTTTACGTCTCGACCATTTCGAGACTCCTCGTCATGTCCGTGATCACATTCGGGACTCTGAACAATCTTCGGTACATCAAAATGCATAAACTCATAATATAACTGTCATCGTAACCTTAAGCGTGCGGACCCTACGGGTTCGAGAACAATGTAGACATGACCGAGACACGTCTCCGGTCAATAACCAATAGCGGGACCTGGATGCCCATATTGGCTCCTACATATTCTACGAAGATCTTTATCGTTCAGACCGCATAACAACATACATTGTTCCCTTTGTCATCGGTATGTTACTTGCCCGAGATTCGATCGTCGGTATCCAATACCTAGTTCAATCTCGTTACCGGCAAGTCTCTTTACTCGTTCCGTCATACATCATCTCACAACTACCATATTAGTTGTAATGCTTGCAAGGCTTATGTGATGTGTATTACCGAGAGGGCCCAGAGATACCTCTCCGACAATCGGAGTGACAAATCCTAATCTCGAAATACGCCAACCCAACATCTACCTTTGGAGACACCTGTAATGCTCCATTATAATCACCCAGTTACGTTGTGACGTTTGGCAGCACCCAAAGTGTTCCTCCGGCAAACGGGAGTTGCATAATCTCATAGTCATAGGAACATGTATAAGTCATGAAGAAAGCAGTAGCAACATACTAAACGATCGTGTGCTAAGCTAATGGAATGGGTCATGTCAATCAGATCATTCAACTAATGATGTGACCTCGTTAATCAAATAACAACTCATTGTTCATGGTTAGGAAACATAACCATCTTTGATTAATGAGCTAGTCAAGTAGATGCATACTAGTGACACTTTGTTTGTCTATGTATTCACACATGTATTATGTTTCCGGTTAATACAATTCTAGCATGAATAATAAACATTTATCATGATTATAAGGAAATAAATAATAACTTTATTATTTGCCTCTAGGAAATATAT
Source organism: Triticum aestivum (assembly GCF_018294505.1). Taxonomy (NCBI): domain Eukaryota; kingdom Viridiplantae; phylum Streptophyta; class Magnoliopsida; order Poales; family Poaceae; genus Triticum; species Triticum aestivum. The sequence continues at coordinate 594,871,032 of NC_057794.1, forward strand.
AAGGAAATAAATCGGGATTTTACCGGAGTACCGGGAGGTTACCGGAACCCCCCGGTAACTTAATGGGCCTTAATGGGCCTAGGTGGAAGAGAGGAGAGGAGGCAAGGGCTGGCCGCGCGCCCCTCCCCCCTAGTCCGAATAGGACAAGGAGAGGGGGGCGGCGCCCCCCCCCCCCCTTCCTTCCTTCTCCTCCACTCCTTCCCCCTCCCCAAGTTCTAATCCAACTAGGAAAGGGGGGAATCCTACTCTCGGTGGGAGTAGGACTCCTCTTGGCGCGCCCCAAGGCTGGACACACCTCTCCCCCCTTGCTCCTTTATATACGGGGGCAGGGGCACCCCATAGACACAACAATTAATCAAGTTGATCTTTTAGCCGTGTGCGGTGCCCCCCTCCACCATAGTCCACCTCGATAATACTGTAGCGGTGCTTAGGCGAAGCCATGCGTCGGTAGAACATCAACATCATCACCACGCCGTCGTGCTGACAAAACTCTCCCTCAACACTCGGCTGGATCGGAGTTCGAGGGACGTCATCGAGCTGAACATGTGCTGAGCTCGGAGGTGCCTTGTGTTCGGTACTTGATCGGTCGGATCGTGAAGACGTACAACTACATCAACCGCATTGTGCTAACGCTTCCGCTTTCGGTCTACGAGGGTACATGGACAATACTCTCCCCTCTCGTTGCTATGCATCACCATGATCCTGTGTGTGCGTAGGGATTTTTTTGAAATTACTACGTTCCCCAACACCGTCGCCGGACCTCACCGTCGCCCGAAGCCGCCCAAGGACCTCCCCGCCGGACTGCACGCCTCCCCAACCATCCCCCCACCGGTCTCCAACGAGCCTCGCCGCCCCCTCTTCTCGGCATCGTTGGTGAGGCCCCGCCTCCGTGCGCTCCCCTGCTCACCGGGCCGACCACCCGCGCCTGTCTCGGCTGCTCCCGCTGCTGCTTCTGCATCCCTCCGCTGGCCCCCGCCCGCTGTTCCGCTCCGCCGCACGACTGCGCCCGCGCTCACTGCGCTCGGTCGCGTCCTAGGCAGCGTGCGCACCCTCGCCCGTGACCCTGGCCGCCCTCACGCGTGCGCTCCGCCATGCCCTGCCGCCCCGTCACCGTGACCAACCGCGCACGCGGCCACGCCACCTGTGCCCGCCTACCTCTGCCCCCTCGTCCTGCTTCCATTCCTGCCGCCCGCCGTGGCCTCTGGCCACCGGCGCACTATCGGCGCCCTCTCCACCCGTCGCCGGCTCTACCCGGTGCTGCCTCTGCGCCCCATCCCTCACTGCGCCGCTGCCGCCGCCGGCTGCCTCTGGCCGCCCCGCATACGCCTGCGGGTGCTCCGCCGCCCGCGCGCGTTGGTCCGCGCCCGTCGGAGTCCCACCGCTGCCGCCGACCTCGCCGGCCTCCCCTGCCACGCCCCGCGCCCGCCGGAGCCCCGCTCCCACCGCTACCGCTGCCAGGTGCAGCTCCGGCCGGCCGGCCTCGCGCGGTCGCGCCTCCCTGGACGGGTTCGCCCACCCCATTAGCCCAGCGCCCGTGTGGCTCCGAGCCACTGGACAAAGGGCCCCACACCTCTTGTTTAAAAAAAGGTTAAAAAATGATTTTAATATATATATATATATATATATTTAATTAATTAATTAATTTAATTAGGTTTAATTAAACTAATTAAAATTTATTAGACTAATAACCTAGTTAGACTAAATTAATTAGTTAGTTAATGTAACAGTCAATGACAGGGGGCCCCACTCCTGTTGACCAGTCAAACGTTGACTGGTCAACTGGGACCCCCTGGCCCACCTGTCAGCCTCTGGTGCACTTCTGTGTACGCAGAGCTGGGTACTCCTAGCATTTAGCTATTTAATTTCGAATTAATAATGATTCAGAATATTGCTAAAAACTTGGAAAAATCATAATAAATAAACCGTAGCTCGGATGGAAAAACTTTGTACATGAAAGTTGCTCAGAACGACGAGACGAATCCGGATACACAGCCCGTTCGTCCGCCATGCATCCCTAGCATAGCGAACACGCAACTTTCCCCCCTTTGGTTCATTTGTCCGAAAACGCGAAACACCGGGGATATTTTCCTGAATGTTTCCCCCCTTCACCGGTATCACCTCATACCGCGTTAGTGCACCCCTAGCACCGCTACTTGTCATGTCATGCATCGCTATGCATATGTTTGCTTAATATTTATTGTTTCTTCCCCCTCTTCTCTCGCTAGACACCGAGACCGACGCTGCTGCTACCCAGTACGACTACGGTGTTGACGACCCCTCTCTCTTGCCAGAGCAACCAGACAAGCCCCCCCCCCCTTGATCACCAGATATCGCCTACTCTTCTCTATACTGCTTGCATTAGAGTAGTGTAGCATGTTACTGCTTTCCGTTAATCCTATTCTGATGCATAGCCTCTCCTTGCTACTACTGTTGTTACCTTTACCTGCAATCCTAATGCTCAGTATAGGATGCTAGTTTATCATTAGTGGCCCTACATTCTTGTCCGTCTGCCATGCTATACTATCGGGTCGTGATCACTCGGGAGGTGATCACGGGTATATACTTATACATATATACATGCTATACAGGTGGTGACTAAAGTCGGGTCGGCTCATTGAGTACCCGCAAGTGATTCTGATGTGGGGGCTGAAGGGGCAAGTGGCTCCATCCAGGTAGTGGTGGGCCTGAGTTCCTGACGGCCCCCAACTGTTACTTTGAGGCGGAGCGACAGGGCAGGTTGAGACCACCTAGGAGAGAGGTGGGCCTGGCCCTGGTCGACGTTCGCGGATACTTCAATTAACACGCTTAACAAGATCTTGGTATTTGATCTGAGCCTGGCTACTGGCCTATACGCACTAACCAACTACGCGGGAACAGTTATGGGCACTCAACGTCGTGGTATCAGCCGAAGCCTTCGTGACGTCAGTGACTGAGCAGGGCGCGCCGGGTTGGACCGCGTAACGCAACTTCCTTTGTAATGGAGGTTGCTAGGTCTGCTCGCCGGCCACGTTCGCAACGTGCAGGTGTGCAATGGGCGATGGGCCCAGACCCCTACGCTATAGGATTTAGACCGGCATGCTGAATTCTCTGTTGTGCCTAGGTAGGGCTGCGACGTGTTGATCTTCCGAGGCCGGGCATGACCCAGGAAAGTGTGTCCGGACAAAGGGGGATCGAGCGTGTTGGGAAATGTGGTGCACCCCTGCAGGGAAGTTAAACTATTCGAATAGTCGTGATCTTCGGTAACAGGACGACTTGGAGTTGTACCTTGACCTTATGACAACTAGAACCGGATACTTAATAAAATACACCCTTCCAAGTGCCAGATACAACCAGTGATCGCTCTCTCACAGGGCGACGAGGGGAGGATCTTCGGTTAGGATTATGCTACACGATGCTACTTGGTGAACTTACCTTCTGCTCACTTCTACATGCTGCAAGATGGAGGTGGCCAGAAGCGTAGTCTTCGATAGGACTAGCTATCCCCCTCTTATTCCGGCATTCTGCAGTTCAGTCCACATATGATACCCTTATTCCATTTGATACCAATGCATACATTTGTAGTGTAGCTCCTTGCTTGCGAGTACTTTGGATGAGTACTCACGGTTGCTTTGCTCCCTCTTCTCCCCATTTCTATACCCAATTGTTGTGACCAGACGATGGAGCCCAGGAGCCAGACGCCACCGTCGATGACGACTACTACTACTCGGGAGGTGCCTACTGATACGTCTCCAACGTATCTATAATTTTTTATTGCTCCATGCTATATTATCTACTGTTTTGGACTATATTGGGCTTTATTTTCCACTTTTATATTATTTTTGGGACTAACCTATTAACCGGAGGCCCAGCCTAGAATTGTTGTTTTTTGCCTATTTCAGTGTTTCGAAGAAACGGAATATCAAACGGAGTCCAAACGGAATGAAACCTTCGGGAACGTGATTTTCTCACCGAATATGACCCAGGAGACTTGGACCCTATGCCAAGGAAGCTTCGAGGTGGGCACGAGGTAGGGGGCACGCCCTACACCCCCAGGCGCGTCCCCCACCCTCGTGGGCCCACCGAAGCTCCACCGACGTACTTATTCCTCCTCTATATACCTACGTGCCCCCAAACGATCAGATACGGAGCTAAAAAGCTAATTCCACCGCCGCAACTTTCTGTATCCACGAGATCCCATCTTGGGGCCTGTTCCGGAGCTCCGCCGGAGAGGGCCGTCATCACGGAGGGCTTCTACATCATCATAGCCTCTCCGATGAAGTGTGAGTAGTTTACCTCAGACCTTCGGGTCTATAGTTATTAGCTAGATGGCTTCTTCTCTCTTTTTGGATCTCAATACAATGTTCTCCCCCTCTCTTGTGGAGATCTATTCGATGTAATCTTGTTTTTGCGGTGTGTTTGTTGAGACCGATGAATTGTGGGTTTATGATCAAGTCTATATATGAATAATATTTGAATCTTCTCTGAATTATTTTATGTATGATTGGTTATCTTTGCAAGTCTCTTCGAATTATCCGTTTGGTTTGGCCAACTAGATTGGTAGTTCTTGCCAAGGGAGAAGTGCTTAGCTTTGGGTTCGATCTTGCGGTGTCCTTTCCCAGTGACAGAAGGGGCAGCATGTTGGGTTTCATAGTAATTTCAAAAAAATTCATACGCACACGCAAGATCATGATGATGCATAGCAACGAGAGGGGAGAGTGTTGTCTACGTACCCTTGTAGACCGCAACGGAAGCGTTGACACAACGTAGAGGAAGTAATCGTACGTCTTTCGATCCGACCGATCGAGCACCGTTACTCCGGCACCTCCGAGTTCTTGGCACACGTACAGCTCGATGACGCTCCCCGGGCTCCGATCCAGCAAAGCTTCGGGGATGAGTTTCGTCAGCACGACGGCGTGGTGACGATGATGATGTTCTACCGACGCAGGGCTTCGCCTAAGCACTACAACGATATGACCGAAGGTGGAATATGGTGGAAGGGGGCACCGCACACGGCTAAGGAACGATCACGAAGATCAACTTGTGTGTCCTAGGGTGCCCCCCTGCCTCCGTATATAAAGGATCCAAGGGGGGTGCGGCCGGCCTAGAGGAGGCGCGCAGGAGGAGTCCTACTCCTACCGGGAGTAGGACTCCCCTCCCGTTCCTTGTCCAACTAGGAGAGGTGGAGGGAGAGAAGGAAAGGGGGGCGCCGCCCCTCCCTCCTTGTCCAATTCGGACTAGGGGGAGAGGGGGCGCGCGGCCTGCCCTGGCAGCCCCTTCCTCTTCTCCACATTAGGCCCATAAGGCCCATTAACCCCCCGGGGGGTTCCGGTAACCCCCCGGTGCTCCGGTTTTATCCGAAACTTCCCCGGAACCCTTCCGGTGTCCGAATATAGTCGTCCAATATATCAATCTTTATGTTTCAACCATTTCGAGACTCCTCGTCATGTCCGTGATCACATCCGGGACTCCGAACTAACTTTGGTACATCAAAATGCATAAATTCATAATAACTGTCATCGTAACGTTAAGCGTGTGGACCCTACGGTTCGAGAACAATGTAGACATGACTGAGACAAATCTCCGGTCAATAACCAATAGCGGGACCTGGATGCCCATATTGGCTCCTACATATTCTACGAAGATCTTTATCGGTCAGACCGCATAACAACATACGTTGTTCCCTTTGTCATCGGTATGTTACTTGCCCGAGATTCGATCGTCGGTATCCAATACCTAGTTCAATCTCGTTACCGGCAAGTCTCTTTACTCGTTCCATAATACATCATCTCACAACTAACTTATTAGTTGTAATGCTTGCAAGGCTTATGTGATGTGCATTACCGAGAGGGCCCAGAGATACCTCTCCGACAATCGGAGTGACAAATCCTAATCTCGAAATACGCCAACCCAACATCTACCTTTGGAGACACCTGTAGAGCACCTTTATAATCACCCATTTACGTTGTGACGTTTGGTTGCACACAAAGTGTTCCTCCGGCAAACGGGAGTTGCATAATCTCATAGTCATAGGAACATGTATAAGTCATGAAGAAAGCAATAGCAACATACTAAACGATCGGGTGCTAAGCTAATGGAATGGGTCATGTCAATCAGATCATTCACCTAATGATGTGATCCCATTAATCAAATAACAACTCTTTGTTCATGGTTAGGAAACATAACCATCTTTGATTAATGAGCTAGTCAAGTAGAGGCATACTAGTGACACTTAGTTTGTCTATGTATTCACACATGTATTATGTTTCCGGTTAATACAATTCTAGCATGAATAATAAACATTTGTCATGATATAAGTAAATAAATAATAACTTTATTATTGCCTCTAGGGCATATTTCCTTCACAGCAAGGCACGTATTGTATCGTTGCCATCGAGGATAACAAGATGGGGTTTATTTCATATTGCATGAATTTATCTCTCTACATCATGTCATCTTGCTTAAGGCGTTACTCTGTTTTTAACTTAATACTCTAGATGCATGCTGGATAGCGGTCGATGAGTGGAGTAATAGTAGTAGATGCAGGCAGGAGTCGGTCTACTTGTCTCGGACGTGATGCCTATATACATGATCATACCTGGATATTCTCATAACTATGCTCAATTCTGTCAATTGCTCAACAGTAATTTGTTCACCCACTGTAGAATACTTATGCTCTCGAGAGAAGCCACTAGTGAAACCTATGGCCCCTAGGTCTATTCTCATCATATCAATCTCCATCAGTTTAATCTTGCTTTGCTTTTTTACTTTGCCTTTTACTTTTCACTTTGCATCTCCATATCAAAAATACCAAAAATATTATCTATCATCTCTATCAGATCTCACTCCCGTAAGTGACAGTGAAGGGATTGACAACCCCTAATCGCGTTGGTTGCGTTGAGCTATTGTTTTTGTGTAGGTACGAGGGACTTGAGCGTGGCCTCCTACTGGATTGATACCTTGGTTCTCAAAAACTGAGGGAAATACTTACGCTACTCTGCTGCATCATCCTCTCCTCTTCGGGGAAATCCAACGCAAGCTCAAGAGGTAGCAAGAAGAATTTCTGGCGCCGTTGCCGGGGAGTCTATGCAAAAAGTCAACATACCAAGTACCCATCACAATCCCTATCTCTCGCATTACATTAGTTGCAATTTGCCTCTCATTTTCCCCTCCCCCACTTCACCCTTGCCGTTTTATTCGCCCTCTCTTTCCCAATCTCCTTCTCCTTCTCCTCCTCTTTTTCCATTTGCCTTTTTTTCGCTTGCCTTTTGTTTGCTTGTGTGTTGGATTGCTTGTCTGTCGCGATGGCTCAAGATACTACCAAATTGTGTGACTTCACCAATACCAATAATAATGATTTCCTTAGCACTCTGATTGCTCCTCTTGCCAATACTGAATCTTGTGAAATCAATACTGCTTTGTTGAATCTTGTTATGAAAGATCAATTCGTCGGCCTTCCTAGTGAAGATGCCACTACTCATCTGAATAGCTTCGTTGATTTATGTGATATGCAAAAGAAAAAAGATGTCGATAATGACGTTGTTAAATTGAAGCTATTTCCTTTTTCGCTTAGGGATCGTGCTAAAGCTTGGTTTTCGTCTTTGCCTAAAAATAGTATTGATTCTTGGAACAAGTGCAAAGATGCTTTTATCTCTAAGTATTTTCCTCCCGCTAAGATCATCTCTCTTGGAAACGACATTATGAATTTTAAGCAACTTGATCATGAACATGTTGCACAAGCTTGGGAGAGAATGAAAATAATGATATGTAATTGCCCTACTCATGGTTTGAACTTATGGATGATTATACAACAAATTTATGCCGGATTGAATTTTGCTTCTAGAAATCTTTTAGATTCGGCCGCGGGAGGCACTTTTATGGAAATCACTTTAGGAGATGCTATTAAACTCCTAGATAATATTATGGTTAATTATTCTCAATGGCATACTGAAAGATCTTCTAATAAAAAGTGCATGCGATAGAAGAAATCAATGTTTTGAGTGGAAAGATGGATGAACTTATGAAATAATTTGCTACTAAGAGTGTTTCTTCTGATCCTAATGATATGCCTTTGTCTACTTTGATTGAGAATAACAATGAATCTATGGATGTGAATTTTGTTGGTAGGAATAATTTTGGTAACAACGCATATAGAGGGAATTTTAATCCTAGGCCTTATCCTAGTAATCCTTCTAATAATTATGGAAATTCCTACAACAACTCTTATGGAAATTATGATAAGATGCCCTCTGAATTTGAGAATAGTGTTAAAGAGTTTATGAATTCACAAAAGAATTTTAATGCTTTGCTTGAGGAGAAATTACTTAAAGTTGATGATTTTGGCTAGGAACGTTGATAGAATTTCTCTTGAGATTGATTCTTTAAAGCTTAGATCTATTCCTCCTAAGCCTGATATCAATGAGTCTCTCAAAGCCATGAGAATTTCCATTGATGCGTGCAAGGAAAGAACCGCTAGGATGCGTGCCTCCAAAGATGCCTTTATTAAAGTGTGTTCTTCCAATTCCTATGAAAATCAAGATGAATATCTAAAAGTTATTGATGTGTCTCCTATAAAATCTTTGTTTTGCAATATGAATCTTGATGAAACTGAATATGATCTTCCTCTACCTAGAAGGCGTTCCAAAAATTCAGAGTATTTAGATCTTTATGATAAAATTGATGAAAGTGGGATTGAAAGAAATAAAACCCTAGATGTTGCTAAACCCACTATATTGGATTTTAAGGAATTTAATTATGAAAGTTTCTCTTTAATTGATTGTATTTCCTTGTTGCAATCCGTGCTAAATTCTCCTCATGCTTATAGTCAAAAGAAAGCCTTTACCGAACATATTGTTGATGCCTTGATGTAATCTTATGAAGAAAAACTTGAGTTGAAAGTCTCTATCCCAAGAAAACTCTATGATGAGTGGGAACCTACTATTAAAATTAAAATTAAAGATCATGAGTTTTATGCTTTGTGTGATTTGGGTGCTAGTGTCTCCACTATCCCCAAAACTTTGTGTGATTTGCTAGATTTCCGTGATTTTGATGATTGCTCTCTAAACTTGCATCTTGCATATTCCACTATTAAGAAACCTATGGGAAGGATTAATGATGTTCTTATTGTTGCTAATAGGAATTATGTGCCCGTAGATTTCATCGTTCTTGATATAGATTGCAATCCTTCTTGCCCTATTATTCTTGGTAGACCTTTCCTTAGAACGGTTGGTGCGATTATTGATATGAAGGAAGGGAATATTAGATTCCAATTTCCATTAAAAAAGGGCATGGAACACTTTCCTAGAAAGAAAATAAAATTGCCATATGAAACTATCATGAGAGACACTTATGGATTGCCTATCAAAGATGGCAATACCTAGATCTATCCTCGCTTTTATGCCTAGCTAGGGGTGTTAAACGATAGGGCTTGTTGGGAGGCAACCCAATTTTTTTTTAGTTTTTTGTGTTTTTTTTCTGTTCGGGAATAAATAACCCATCTACCTTCTGTTTGGATGTGGTTTGTGTTTTAATTAGTGTTTGTGCCAAGTTAGACCTATTGGATCTTCTTGGATGATAGTTATTTGATCTTGCTGTAATTTCCAGAAACTTTGCGCTCAGTGCCCGAATTATTAAAAATCATCAGAACGTGATAAAATACTGATTCCAATTGCTTCTGATCAATAAACAAATTGTCTAGGTCGTCTAATTTTGGTAGAATCTTTTGGGTTCCAGAAGTTTGCGTTCGTTATAGATTACTACAGACTGTTCTGTTTTTGGCAGATTCTGTTTTTCGTGTGTTGTTTGCTTATTTTGATGAATCTATGGCTAATAAATTAGTTTATAATCCATAGAGAAGTTGGAATACAGTAGGTTTAACACCAATATAAATAAAGAATGAGTTCATTACAGTACCTTGAAGTGGTCTTTTGTTTTCTTTCTCTAACGGAGCTCACGAGATTTCTATTGAGTTTTGTGTTGTGAAGTTTTCAAGTTTTGGGTGAATTCTTTTGATGGATTATGGAACAGGGAGTGGCAAGAGCCTAAGCTTGGGGATGCCCATGGCACCCCCAAGATAATCTAAGGACACCAAAAAGTCAAAGCTTGGGGATGCCCCGGAAGGCATCCCCTCTTTCGTCTACTTCCATCGGTAATTTACTTGGAGCTATATTTTTATTCACCACATGATATGTGTTTTGCTTGGAGCGTCTTGTATTATTTGTGTATTTGTTTTTTAGTGTGCCACAATCATCCTTGCTGTACACACCTTTTGAGAGAACCATACATGAATTGGAATTTGATAGAATACTCTATGTGCTTCACTTATATCTTTTGAGCTATGTAGTTTTGCTCTATGTGCTTCACTTATATCTTTTGAGCGTTATAATTTTGCTATATGTGCTTAACTTAGATCTTTTAGAGCATGGTGGTGGTTTGTTTTAAAGAAACTATTGATCTCTCATGCTTCACTTAGATTATTTTGAGAGTCTTAATACCATGGTAATTTGCTTAATAATAATATGCTTGGTATTCAAGATTTGTGAAACTATCTTTTGAGTGCGTTGCATACTAAGAAAAGATTGATGCTTGATAATTCTTTTGAGATATAAAGATGGTGATATTAGAGTCATACTAATTGAGTAGTTGTGAATTTGAGAAATTCTTGTGTTAAAGTTTGTGATTCCCGTAGCATGCACGTATGGTGAACCGTTATGTGATGAAGTCGGAGCATGATTTATTTATTGATTGTCTTCCTTATGAGTGGCGGTCGGGGACGAGCGATGGTCTTCTCCTACCAATATATCCCCCTAGGAGCATGCACGTAATACTTTGCTTTGATCACTTCTAGATTTTTGCAATAAGTATATGAGTTTTTATGACTAATGTTGAGTCCATGGATTATATGCACTTTTTCCCATCCTTCCACCATTGCTAGCCTCTCTAATACCGCGCACTTTTCGCTGGTATCATACACCCACCATATACCTTCCTCAAAACAGCCACCATACCTACCTATCATGGCATTTCCATAGCCATTCCAAGATATATTGCCATGCAACTTTCCACCGTTCCGTTTATTATGACACGCTCCATCATTGTCATATTGCTAGCATGATCATGTAGTTGACATCGTATTTGTGGCAAAGCCACCGTTCATAATTCTTTCATACATGTCACTCTTGATTCATTGCATATCCCGGTACACCGCCGGAGGCATTCATATAGAGTCATATTTGTTCTAAGTATCGAGTTGTAATTGTTGAGTTGTAAGAAAAAAAATAAAAGTGTGATGATCATCAATTTTTAGAGCATTGTCCCAAGTGAGGAAAGAATGATGGAGACTATGATTCCCCCATAAGTCGGGATGAGACTCCGGACGAAAAATAAAAAAAGAGAAAAGGAAAGAGGCCATAAAAAAGAGAAAAGGCCCAAATAAAAAATGAGAGAAAAAGAGAGAAGGGACAATGTTACTATCCTTTTACCACACTTGTGCTTCAAAGTAGCACCATGATCTTCATGATAGAGAGTCTCTCATTTTGTCACTTTCATATACTAGTGGGAATTTTTCATTATAGAACTTGGCTTGTATATTCCAATGATGGGCTTCCTCAAAATTGCCCTAGGTCTTCTTGAGCAAGCGAGTTGGATGCACACCCACTTAGTTCTTTTGATGAGCTTTCATATACTTATAGCTCTAGTGCATCCGTTGCATGGCAATTCCTACTCACTCACATTGATATCTATTGATGGGCATCTCCATAGCCCGTTGATAGGCCTAGTTGATGTGAGACTATCTTCCCCTCTTTTTTCTCCACAACCACCACTCTATTCCACATATAAGTGCTATATCCATGGCTCACGCTCATGTATTGCGTGAAGATCGAAAAAGTTTTGAAAATGTTAAAGTATGAAACAATTGCTTGGCTTGTCATCGGGGTTGTGCATGATTTAAATACTTTGTGTGGTGAACATAGAGCATAGCCAGACTATATGATTTTATAGGGATAACTTTCTTTCGCCATGTTATTTTGAGAAGACATAATTGCTATGTTAGTATGCTTGAAGTATTATTATTTTTTTATGTCAATATGAACTTTTGTCTTGAATCTTTCTAATCTGAATATTCATACCACAATTAAGAAGATTTGCATTGAAATTATGCCAAGTAGCACTCCGCATCAAAAATTCTCTTTTTATCATTTACCTACTCGAGGACGAGCAGGAACTAAGCTTGGGGATGCCTGATATGTCTCCAACGTATCTATAATTTTTGATTGCTCCATGCTATATTATCTACTTTTTTGGACTATATTGGGCTTCATTTTCCACTTTTATATTATTTTTGGGACTAACCTATTAACCGGAGGCCCAGCCCAGAATTGCTGTTTTTTTTGCCTATTTCAGTGTTTCGAAGAAACGGAATATCAAACGGAGTCCAAACGGAATGAAACCTTCGGGAACGTGATTTTCTCACCGAATATGACCCAGGAGACTTGGACCCTATGCCAAGGAAGCTTCGAGGTGGGCACGAGGTAGGGGGGCACGCCCTACACCCCCAGGCACGTCCCCCACCCTCGTGGGCCCACCGAAGCTCCACCGACATACTTATTCCTCCTATATATACCTACGTGCCCCCAAACGATCAGATACGGAGCCAAAAACCTAATTCCACCGTCTCAACTTTCTGTATCCACGAGATCCCATCTTGGGGCCTGTTCCGGAGCTCCGCGGGAGAGGGTCGTCATCACGGAGGGCTTCTACATCATCATAGCCTCTCCGATGAAGTGTGAGTAGTTTACCTCAGACCTTCGGGTCTATAGTTATTAGCTAGATGGCTTCTTCTCTCTTTTTGGATCTCAATACAATGTTCTCCCCCTCTCTTGTGGAGATCTATTCGATGTAATCTTGTTTTTGCGGTGTGTTTGTTGAGACCGATGAATTGTGGGTTTATGATCAAGTCTATCTATGAATAATATTTGAATCTTCTCTGAATTCTTTTATGTATGATTGGTTATCTTTGCAAGTCTCTTCGAATTATCCGTTTGGTTTGGCCAACTAGATTGGTAGTTCTTGCCAAGGGAGAAGTGCTTAGCTTTGGGTTCGATCTTGCGGTGTCCTTTCCCAGTGACAGAAGGGGCAGCAAGGCACGTATTGTATCGTTTCCATCGAGGATAACAAGTTGGGGTTTATTTCATATTGCATGAATTTATCTCTCTACATCATGTCATCTTGCTTAAGGCGTTACTCTGTTTTTAACTTAATACTCTAGATGCATGCTGGATAGCGGTCGATGAGTGGAGTAATAGTAATAGATGCAGGCAGGAGTCAGTCTACTTGTCTCGGACGTGATGCCTATATACATGATCATACCTGGATATTCTCATAACTATGCTCAATTCTGTCAATTGCTCAACAGTAATTTGTTCACCCACCGTAGAATACTTATGCTCTCGAGAGAAGCCACTAGTGAAACCTATGGCCCCCGGGTCTATTCTCATCATATCAATCTCCATCACTTTAATCTTTCTTTGCTTTTTACTTTGCCTTTTACTTTTCACTTTGCATCTCTATATCAAAAATATTATCCATCATCTCTATCAGATCTCACTCCCGTAAGTGACCGTGAAGGGATTGACAACCCCTAATCGCGTTGGTTGCGTTGAGCTATTGTTTTTGTGTAGGTACGAGGGACTTGAGCGTGGCCTCCTACTGGATTGATACCTTGGTTCTCAAAAACTGAGGGAAATACTTACGCTACTCTGCTGCATCATCCTCTCCTCTTCGGGGAAATCCAACGCAAGCTCAAGAGGTAGCACCTACTACTACGTGCAGCCCACTGACGACGACCAGGAGTAGTTTAGGAGGATCCCAGGCAGGAGGCCTGCGCCTCTTTCGATCTGTATCCCAGTTTGTGCTAGCCTTTTTAAGGCAAACTTGTATAACTTATGTCTGTACTCAGATATTGTTGCTTCCGCTGACTCGTCTATGATCGAGCTCTTGTATTCAAGCCCTCGAGGCCCCTGGCTTGTAATGTGATGCTTGTATGACTTATTTTTATTTGTAGAGTTGTGTTGTGATATCTTCCCGTGAGTCCCTGATCTTGATCGTATACGTTTGCATGTATGATTAGTGTACGATTGAATCGGGGGCGTCACAAGTTGGTATCAGAGCTGACTGCCTGTAGGAATCCTCCTTCCACACTCCTTGGCCGAAGTCGAGTCTAGACATTACAAAACTTTTTACTAACATGGTTGTGTGTCTTACGGGCCCACGTCGCCATTTGGGTGGTATTAGGATCTTTTACTCCTCGATCTTTACTCTGGGACTGTGATCTCTCTTCTATTCGGGTTAAATGATTTTGCTAACTCTAACTCTAGGTTCTCGTAACTAATTCCTCCCGGAGAGCCCCTTATTACAGATGATCGCCTGCTGCACCAGAAGATTTTGAAGATACTCTTCGATGTTATCCCGAGAACTTGTGCTCATTGTGTTTGCAATTCCCTTCCACCATCAACCCCTATAGAAAACTACATGCACTTGCCATTCTTACATTAGTCCCCAGTTGCTCTTGATATTACAAGATACCCTGAAATACTCGTTGTTGTTCTGGGAATACTTTGTGCCTACTGCCTTACAGTTCTTTGCCGCCTGAATACCCCTACGGATAATTTCTCGCACTTATTGAGTATCCACCCAATCCCAGTTGTTCTTGTGTTCCTCAAAAGACTTTGAAATACTATTTGATCTTTCGAAAATCCTCAACAGCATGTGGTTCTTGGAATTCTTGCATACTTGCTTCCGGTTAATTCCATTGGTCTAACAATTTACTTTAAAAACCTTTGTGATTGTAATTTTGATCCTTTCGATTCAACATGTGTGTGAATACACACAATCATCAGTTGTTCCCTAGAATTCATCCTTCTAGTTCAGATGTCATTTTAAACATGAGCTGGATCTCGACCAATTAAATTTTGCCATCGATTGTACCACTAAGGCTATTCAACTTATCCATCCCTAATCAGAGCATTGCTTCTGATCCCTTGTCTTGGAATTGATAATTCCTTTGCATTTGAACTTTGAGTTAGTCAGTTGTTTCTATAAATTGATCTCCTTGCATTTCTTCTTCCTCTGGTTGAGTACCGATGCTCTCATCAGATCCCTTGTGGACCACCTCATCCTTTCTTGGATTTTATCCGACAGCGTCCTTCATATTCTATAAGCTTGTGAGCCTTTCCTCGTTCACATAATGCCTTTGGTAAATTGTATCCTCTGCTTTCTCCAGCATGCTCTACTATCGAGCTTGTGTTATTTATTCCTGAAATTGTGGTATATGCTCCTAAGATGCCTCGATGGGTTGAACCTATGCCTTCCCCAAACCGTATGAACCCGAAAGTTTTCGCGAGTCATACTCTTCTGTTGTTTCGCCAGATAAAATTTCTACACTACAACCTGATCAAAATATAGAAGTAAAATGAAAGGTTATGCATTGAAGACGTGGGAGTCGACCTTGAGCCTTTGCGTTCATGCCCATGGACCCGATGTGGAACTTATCATCGAAGCTTCTTGTAAATGATAATAATCCCTTTGTTATAAGTTCGTCCTATATCTATGTTTGGTCCTTTGCAATCATGGTTCCGACCATATTTTCTCTTTAATACCATTTCTCGGACAAGTTGAAGTACTTGTCTTGTGTAGATCATTGCACCTGTCCAACCTTTACTTTGATCTACCATCGAGTATTACACTATGATATCTGGATAATGTCATGGAACTGCATAACTTCTTATGGGTTCTTCATTAACTGTTATTTCTCACCGATTCCAATTTTTCTGGGTTCTGGGTTATCGTCAACCGAGAACACTGATATGTGAACCAATTCCACATTTCGGTTCGATAACCCTAATTAATTTACGTTGCTTATGAGTTTAATAATCCTTCAAGTCATTCCTAGCCTAATCGGCTATACCATTATTGGGCTAAATTTTTTTAACTGTGCTACCTGGTCCTTCTTCACGGAGCACAAATTTTGACAGTGAGCTAAGATTACGTTGATTTTTCCTCATAATATCATTTCGCCTTGAACCGCAAGCTTGATTTCGAGTTTGTGTCATAACCATGGTTCCAATAACCTTCTGCTTCATCATTCCTTTGACTTGTAGTCATCACCGATCGATTACATCTTCAAATCTCTCGACAAAGGTGTCATGATCATCATCAACATTCTGACCTCTTCCAATATAACTATTGAATTCTTGATGAGAAATACCACCCTTGCTCCTCGATGATCCGTGTTATCTTCGGCAACATTATTGCCTCCCCTCCGGCACAAACTTGATCATGTTATGGAGCTCCTTGCTATCCAGCTTATGTTATGTTCTACCTTGGGTACCACTGTCTTTTATGTCAAGAATGTCGCGAGAATTTCACCACCTCTTAAGAAATTCTTGATATAGTAATACTTATCGCCATCTCCATTCATTTCTTGGTCCCCGTGTTGTTTCTAACCGAAATACCGACAAATGGTCTTAGATGTGTAAATTCTAAACTTCTAGCAACCCTATTGCTTTGAAGTTATTGGTCTATAGTTTCATTCTACGTCTATGGCTTATTGAATCATCATTTGAACATTGATCGTGCTACCTAGCCCATATTTCGGGTGCACATTTCAACCAATGTTTAACTGTGTATGTTTTCCTTGAGCATACATCATTAAGTCATTTGATCTAGCTAATGTTATCTCCTTGTTCACATAGTTGTGGAAATCCATCTTTTGGAAATCTCAATGGATTGTCGCTGAGTCAATCAGTCACCTCCTCACCTCTCCTTGATTTAGTGATGAACCCTTGTTCGGAACTCGCTTCCATAGTTCATTTCCCGAGAATCATATAATGTCATCTCGTCAATTGTGTTGCACCTCTTCTTCTCAATCCTGAGTCTGAGGTGTCCTGACACCAATCAGATGTGAAATAGATATGCTGGTTGGAACATTTTCCAAAAGTCATAGCATTGATCTTTATATACCTCGGTAATGTGATGTCATGCCTAGCACACCTGACCGTAGGACCTATTGTTATAATTTTCCTTTTAGCAATACTAACCATTCTTCCATGAGGAAATTGTAAGACTTATTCTATAAGTTGTTCTTGATGAATCCTTTGTATATCCAAGTCCGACCTTTGCTTGAAGACCATGTCAATGCTATCTCAAAGCATGTCTGTGGCACTCCAATTTTCAATAAGAGCATTGAAAGCGCAATGCTAAATGTTTCTCGCTCAATTATCCAAACACCATTGTATGGATAATGTCTTGAAATTTCTCTCACCTTACCTAAAGAGTTTTCTACATTATATCATGTCCTAGATATCATGCTCTGTTTGTCCTTGGGAAGGATATACCCCTGAAATTTGTGTTTAAACACATTTTCCTTTTCATTGTTTGGTTTAACCTTTCTTGTGATCTATATAATCTAAGCAGTAATATTCTCCTGCTTATGTAAACACCTCAATGTACAATTCTGCCAGCAAGACCCTGATACTATTGTTAATGACATTCCGGTAGCCACCGATGGACGAGAACCTTGCCTACTAGTCCGCCTCGTTCATCGAGCAGGAAAATGGTTCTCTTCGTCCCTCACCCTTGGTACCGACGTTGTTTCCGACATAATCGATAGGCTACCCTCTGATAGGCCTTGCTTGCATGATCACGCAAGACGTCTTCGCCCTTCCTACTTTTAACCCACATGGTGGGCCCATAACCCACAGTTCCACAGGATCAAAACCTGACTCTCATGTACACCCTGTTGCCAAAGTTATTCCTAGAGCTTGACTTCGTATGTAGTTCACGGGCCACCTGCCTTGTGATCTATTCTGGTAACAGACGCAATACTCAATCTTGTTGCTCTGGACCCCTTTCGCCCGTTGTTTGTAACATCGAACGATTGCCTGCCCGCTCGTAACTTCCCATGATACCTCCTTACATTGCTCTTGATATTTTCTTAATTCAATTCGAGAGTTACTTTCCACCACCTTTCTCGATGTTATCGACCAGATAGTCGACCTTGCAGAGGTCTGTTCTCCCGGAATGCCCACCCTTTATTCTTTCGTAAGTACGATGGAGTTCCCGAAGAAAGGATGCCGACTTCATCATGATGACCTGAAGCAGAGAAATGAAGACATCAATGTATTGGACCGGCCTCTTCGAGAAGAGCAAGCCAGAATGAGAAGACCCGCTAGATTCGTTACCAAACCTTTCCCCCTTTCACTACCTCTTAAATCTCGGGACGAGATTTCTTGTAGTGGAGGAGATTTGTGACGCCCGGGTAATTAAGCTACAGTAATCCCACGCTAATGATGCCACGTCACCATGGTTACTGTTGTTAACCTCGCGATGATTCAAAACCGTTTCAAAATTCAAATTCAAATTTATGTCAACTGTAAAAGTTTCAAACATCAAAACTAAAATGTTCGGAGTGTGCCAAATAATGCCTAGTTATTTAAGGTGAAGGTACCACATTTTTACAAATGCATAAATATTTTAAATTGAATTAAAATAGAAATAGGAAAATAATAAAAGAAAAGGAAAAAAACAAAACTAACAAAAAAGGGAAATAGAAACCCCCTGCCCCCTGGGCTTCGGCCCAGCAGGCCACAGGCCCAATCGAGACGGCCCACCCCGAGCCCTCTGCTTAACCCCTTCCCCCAACCCGAACCCTAGCGCTACTCCCACGTTCCCCACTCTCCCCCTCACGATCTGGATAGGGATCAACCCCAATCCCGTCGCCCCACTCGCCCCCATGTTCGCCTCCTCTCCCCCCCCCCCCCACGATCTGGATCGGGGGGCAACTACTCCAGCGCCCAGCGCTCACCGCCGTCGCCGGACCTCACCGTCGCCCGAAGCCTGTTGGAAATATGCCCTAGAGGCAATAATAAATTAGTTATTATTATATTTCATTGTTCATGATAATCGTTTATTATCCATGCTAGAATTGTATTGATAGGAAACTCAGATACATGTGTGGATACATAGACAACACCATGTCCCTAGTAAGCCTCTAGTTGACTAGCTCGTTGATCAATAGATGGTTACGGTTTCCTGACCATGGACATTGGATGTCATTGATAACGGGATCACATCATTAGGAGAATGATGTGATGGACAAAGATCCAATCCTAAGCCTAGCACAAGATCATGTAGTTCGTATGCTAAAGCTTTTCTAATGTCAAGTATCATTTTCTTAGACCATGAGATTGTGCAACTCCCGGATACCGTAGGAGTGCTTTGGGTGTGCCAAACGTCACAACGTAACTGGGTGGCTATAAAGGTACACTACAGGTATCTCCGAAAGTGTCTGTTGGGTTGGCACGAATCGAGACTGGGATTTGTCACTCCGTGTAAATGGAGAGGTATCTCTGGGCCCACTCGGTAGGACATCATCATAATGTGCACAATGTGATCAAGGAGTTGATCACGGGATGATGTGTTACGAAATGAGTAAAGAGACTTGCCGGTAACGAGATTGAACAAGGTATTGGGATACCGACGATCGAATCTCGGGCAAGTATCGTACCGCTAGACAAAGGGAATTGTATACGGGATTGATTAAGTCCTTGACATCGTGGTTCATCCGATGAGATCATCGTGGAACATGTGGGAACCAACATGGGTATCCAGATCCCGCTGTTGGTTATTGACCGGAGAGTCATCTCGGTCATGTCTGCATGTCTCCCGAACCCGTAGGGTCTACACACTTAAGGTTCGGTGACGCTAGGGTTATAGATATATTAGTATGCGGTAACCCGAAAGTTGTTCGGAGTCCCGGATGAGATCCCGGACGTCACGAGGAGTTCCGGAATGGTCCAGAGGTAAAGAATTATATATAGGAAGTGCTATTTCGGCTATCGGGACAAGTTTCGGGGTCACCGGTATTGTACCGGGACCACCGGAAGGGTCCCGGGGGTCCACCGGGTGGGGCCACCTGCCCCTGGGGGCCACATGGGCTGTAGGGGGTGCGCCTTTGCCTGTATGGGCCAAGGGAACCAGCCCCAAGAGGCCCATGCGCCAAGAGATAAGGGAAAAGAAGAGTCCTAAAAGGGGAAGGCACCTCCGAGGTGCCTTGGGGAGGATGGACTCCTCCCTGGCCGCACCCTTCCTTGGAGGAAGGGCCAAGGCTGCGCCCCCCCCCCCCCCTCTCCCTTGGCCCTATATATAGTGGGGGAAGAGAGGGCAGCAACACCTAAGCCCTGGAGCCTCCCTCTCCCTCCTCCCGCAGCGCTTGGCGAAGCCCTGTTGGAATCCCGCTACTTCCACCACCACGCCGTCGTGCTGCTGGATCTCCATCAACCTCTCCTCCCCCCTTGCTGGATCAAGAAGGAGGAGACGTCGCTGCTCCGTACGTGTGTTGAACGCGGAGGTGCCGTCCGTTCGGCGCTAGGATCATCGGTGATTTGGATCACGACGAGTACGACTCCATCAACCCCGTTCTCTTGAACGCTTCCGCGCGCGATCTACAAGGGTATGTAGATCCACTCCTCCCTCATTGCTAGATGACTCCATAGATAGATCTTGGTGACACGTAGGAAAATTTTGAATTTATGCTACGTTCCCCAACAGTGGTACCTAAGCCCTAGCTATTTAATTTCGAATTAATAATGATTCAGAATATTGCTAAAAACTTGGAAAATCATAATAAATAAACCGTAGCTCGAATGGAAAAACTTTGTACATGAAAGTTGCTCAGAACGACGAGACGAATCCGGATACGCAGCTTGTTCGTGCGCCACGCATCCCTAGCATAGCGAACACACAACTTTCCCCCCTTTGGTTCATCTGTCCGAAAACGCGAAACACCGGAGATATTTTCCTGAATGTTGCCCCCCTTCACCGGTATCACCTCATACCGCGTTAGTGCACCCCTAGCACCGCTACTTGTCATGTCATGCATCGCTATGCATCTGTTTGCTTAATATTTATTGTTTTCCCCCTCTTCTCTCGCTAGACACCGAGACCGACGCCGCTGCTACCCAGTACGACTACGGTGTTGACGACCCCTCTCTCTTGCCAGAGCAACTAGGCAAGCCCCCCCCCCTGATCACCAGATATCGCCTACTCTTCTCTATACTGCTTGCATTAGAGTAGTGTAGCATGTTACTGCTTTCCATTAATCCTATTCTGATGCATAGCATGTCCTTGCTACTACTGTTGTTACCTTTACCTGCAATCCTAATGCTTAGTATAGGATGCTAGTTTATCATCAGTGGCCCTACATTCTTGTCCATCTGCCATGCTATACTATCGGGCCGTGATCACTCCAGAGGTGATCACGGGTATATACTTATACATATATACATGCTATACAGGTGGTGACTAAAGTCGGGTCGGCTCGTTGAGTACCCGCAAGTGATTCTGATGTGGGGGCTGAAGGGCAGGTGGCTCCATCCAAGTAGTGGTGGGCCTGAGTTCCCGACGGCCCCCGACTGTTACTTTGAGGCGGAGCGACACGGCAGGTTGAGACCACCTAGGAGAGAGGTGGGCCTGGCCCTGGTCGGCGTTCGCGGATACTTCAATTAACATGCTTAACGAGATCTTGGTATTTGATCTGAGTCTGGCCACTGGCCTATACGCACTAACCAACTACGGGGGAACAGTTATGGGCACTCGACGTCGTGGTATCAGCCGATACCTTCGTGACGTCAGTGACTGAGCGACGCGCGCCGGGTTGGACCATGTAACGCAACTTCCTTTGTAATGGAGGTTGCTAGGTCTGCTCATCGGTCGCGTTCGCAACGTGCAGGTGTGCAATGGGCGATGGGCCCAGACCCCTGCGCCATAGGATTTAGACCGGCGTGCTGACCTCTCTGTTGTGCCTAGGTAGGCCTGCGACGTGTTGATCTTCCGAGGCCGGGCATGACCCAAGAAAGTGTGTCCGGACAAAGGGGGATCGAGCGTGTTGGGAAATGTGGTGCACCCCTGCAGGGAAGTTAAACTATTCGAATAGCCGTGATCTTAGGTAACAGAACGACTTGGAGTTGTACCTTGACCTTATGACAACTAGAACCGGATACTTAATAAAATACACCCTTCCAAGTGCCAGATACAACCGGTGATCGCTCTCTCACAGGGCGACGAGGGGAGGATCATCGGTTAGGATTATGCTACGCGATGCTACTTGGTGAACTTACCTTCTGCTCTCTTCTACATGCTGCAAGATGGAGGTGGCCAGAAGCGTAGTCTTCGATAGGACTAGATATCCCCTTCTTATTCCGGCATTCTGCAGTTCAGTCCACATATGATACCCTTATTCCATTTGATACCAATGCATACATTTGTAGTGTAGCTCCTTGCTTGCGAGTACTTTGGATAAGTACTCACGGTTGCTTTGCTCCCTCTTTTCCCCATTTCTATACCCAATTGTTGTGACCAGATGATGGAGCCCAGGAGCCAGACGCCACTGTCGATGACGACTACTACTACTCGGGAGGTGCCTACTACTACGTGCAGCCCGCTGACGACGACCAGGAGTAGTTTAGGAGGATCCCAGGCAGGAGGCATGCGCCTTTTTCGATCTGTATACCAGTTTGTGCTAGCCTTCTTAAGGCAAACTTGTATAACTTATGTCTGTACTCAGATATTATTGCTTTCGCTGACTCGTCTATGATCGAGCTCTTGTATTCGAGCCCTCGAGGCCACTGGCTTGTAATGTGATGCTTGTATGACTTATTTTTATTTGTAGAGTTGTGTTGTGATATCTTCCCGTGAGTCCCTGATCTTGATCGTACACGTTTGCGTGTATGATTAATGTACGATTGAATCGGGGGCGTCACAGAATGATGGCCAGGAAAGAAACGGTGTACACCCCGGTGCAGAAGTTCCTCAGCACCACATCCTTCAGTTTTGAAAACTCTATTATGAGCCAGCTGGTCATCGCTCATCAGAGAATTGGGGAAAAGCGTGAGAAGGAGAAGTGGGCCGGAGCAGGAGAAGGAGAAGCGGGGCGAGGTAGGAGAAGGAGAAGCGGGGCAAGGCAAGGCTAATAATGAACCTCCGATGATCCTAAACGAGGCACTAACCTCTGAATTGATGATTGATACGTCCCCAACGTATCTACTTTTCCAAACACTTTTGCCCTTGTTTTGGACTCTAACTTGCATGATTTGAATGGAACTAACCCGGACGGACGCTGTTTTCAGCAGAATTGCCATGGTGTTATTTTTGTGCAGAAATAAAAATTCTCGGAATGACCTGAAACTTTACGGAGAATATTTTTGGAATATATAAAAAATAATGGCGAAAGAATTAACACCAGGGGGGCATCACCTCGGGCTTCAGATCCTCTGAAATCTGTAGGAATAGGGAGACTTTCCTATGTTTCACTATTCACAATTCCTTTGATCCGAACACATCAAAGATGAAAAACCCTGTGGAATTCCTACCTTCAAAGTTTCCTTTAAATTTCCTGTGAACCGAACAGAGCCTTACATTCAAGATGACCCCAAGGGACCATAAATCTGCTCATAAGTACTGGAGCCATACATAATGGTGTTCCTGGATGAGAGAAACATGCTTAATGAACCGGTCCAAGTAGATGACTGGCAAAGGCTTCTCATAGGCCATCAGGAAATACTTGGAAAACAACCACATAAATATCATCTTATGCCACAATAAGCTAAGAACCAACAAGGAGATGCTCAACTAGAAGCAATCATCATCATGTCAACTAATGGTGTACAGTAGTGGCTGTTCTAGAATGTTGGGACTAAGGAGTACTAAGTCAAATCTGAAATTTAATGCTAACTCCAGATAAATTCACTCTAGGTCAAATGTAATGCTAACAACAAACACACATTTATGCTCGTGATCATGACTAGTAGTAGCTAATAAGTGCAGACGAATGGATTTTACAAGATACTTACATACACGATAAATAATGAAACATACCAACGGAGACGAAGGAAATTATTTTGTAAGAAGATCAGCTAGCATGCAAAGATGAAATGTACTCCCTCTGTAAAGAAATATAAAAGCGTTTAGATTTTTACATTTCATGGAGCGTGGCACAGCAGTCTTAGTTGACATGGCATGAGGAAACACAAAATCACAATGTTGAGAGGAAAAAACTCAATCAGAATTCCGATTATACTGATGTAAAACTGATGTGGGTCATAAATGCTAAGAACTAGAACAGTAAAGACCGAAGAAAGTTTCACAAATGACGATAACTGAATTTGTCCCATGTCATCAATTAGGCCTTTGACCTAAGGGTTATTGTTTCTGAGATATGCACTTTTTTTAGCAACATAAAAAGACGCAGCTAGCCAACATCATGCTGAGAGCAAAGCTAATAGAATAGCCTGCTGCCGGCTCTCTTCTCTCTCCTGCGTCCTCTCTCCTCCACATAAGATTTTGCTGATTTGGAATATTTTATAGCCAGCTGACTAGGATATATTGTATTTGCTCTGAAAGAAGCATAACTGTGATCAGCAGTTCAGCACAGGCGTTTTACATCATAAGCTATGTTAGCTGAAGCATGTATTTATGTGGAAAACCATCTAGTCGCTAATTATTTGCAAAAGCTTGCAGAAAACACTGATAACTCGCTTTGCGACGTTTGAAAGTGTTTCCGACAGGTGGGGCCCGCTTGTCAGGAGCTGACTTGGAAAAAAAATCGCCACGTGGACGTTTCTTCTTCCTTCTCCTATCTCCCCCTCTCTTACACATTGCATCAAACAGGTTGTGGGCGTTCACTGGGATGGGTCGGCTCCTTGCCGACGACTTGGAGAACGGCGTTACATGCGTGCTGGCGCCACCAGAACCTACGTCACCTCCTCTGAGCCCGCGCCGCCGCCGCGAGGCGGGAAGCCATCCCTTTCCTTCCCGACGCGCGCTGCCGCCCCACCACACGGGCGTCGATGGGAGGAGGACGAGAAGCATGAGGCGGTAGACGCGGAGGTGGAGAAGGTGGGCCGGCCGAGTGTCCTCGCTCCTACCTCTACGGCTCAGTCGCCGGCCTCGCGCGGCAATGAACTGCCGCTTCCCGTGGGTTCCGGGGCAGTGTCGCTGTCGCACTTGCTGCGGGAAGACGGGGCGGGCTAGCGCTCCAGGCTCACGCTCTCCGGCGGAGGATATCGAGGGCGACGAGTGTTGGCGCCGCCTCCTCGCAGCGCCTGCCTTCTTCTTCCTCGAGCTGCCTCGCACAACTCTCTCTCTCTATCTCTTGGTTTCTCTCACACAAGAACATACACACGCAGTGTAAGACAATAGGCTTTGGGGGGAACCGGCACAACCCTCTAGGGGTGGCCTATCACATATATATATAATGAGGTGGTATACAACGTTACAATATACACATGTAAATACAGTCTAACACCCTCCCTCAATCTTAGCCACTTTCTAATGAATCTAGAAGGGCAAGATTGCGCCTGCAAGTCTCAAACTGTGGCAAAGGCAATGGCTTGGTGAAGATGTCAGCAAGTTGATCCTTGGAAGAAATAAACTTGATCTGTAGTTGCTTCTGAGAGACACGTTCACGCACAAAGTGATAGTCAACTTCAATGTGTTTCGTTCGGGCATGGAATACCGGATTTGCAGAAAGGTATGTAGCACCGATGTTATCACACCAAAGAACAGGAGGCTGTGATTGGGGTATACTTAACTCCTGAAGCAAGGACTGTACCCAGATGATCTCTGATGTGGCATTGGCCACAGCCTTATACTCAGCCTCAGTACTGCTACGCGAGACAGTAGCCTGTTTCCGAGCACTCCAGGCAATCAGGTTAGAGCCAAAGAAGACAGCATAACCCCCCGTGGATCGCCTGTCATCCGGATTGCCAGCCCAGTCTGCATCAGAATATGCTGAAAGACAACCAGAGTCAGACGGCCGAATATGCAAACCATGAGCCACCGTGAAACGAATATAGCGCAAAATCCGCTTAACAGCAGACCAATGAGTGTCACGGGGTGACTGCAGATACTGGCAGACTCGGTTAACAGCATAGGAAATGTCTGGTCGCGTGATCGTCAAGTACTGGAGCCCACCAACAATACTCCTGTACTCTGTCGCATCAGAAGAAGAAAGAAGCACACCATCAACAGCATTGAGCTTATCAGTGGTAGACATGGGTGTAGTCGTCGGTTTGCACTTAAGCATCCCAGCTCGCTGCAACAAATCCAGAGAGTACTTCTTCTGCGTCATAACAAGGCCAGCAGCACGAGAAGTAACCTCCACACCAAGAAAGTAATGAAGCTTCCCAAGGTCCTTGACCGCAAAATCAGCACCAAGTGAGCGAACAAGCGCAGTAGCAGCCGACTGAGAGGAGCTGACCAAAATGATATCATCTACATAGACCAACAAGTACATAGTAACCTCAGGCCTTTGAAGAAGAAACAATGAGGAGTCAGCAGTTGATGATGCAAAACCATGAGCACGAAGAGCCATTGCAAGACGAGCATGCCAAGCACGAGGAGCCTGCTTCAGACCATAAATTGCCTTGGACAGACGACAGAGATGATCAGGGCGATCCGGATCAGAGAAACCCGGAGGCTGGCGCATGTAAACCTCCTCCGCCAAGACACCATGAAGAAAAGCATTTTGAACATCAAGCTGACGAAGAAACCAACCTCGAGTAACAGCCAGAGAGAGAAGAAGTCTGATGGTAGTAGGCTTGACCACTGGACTGAAGGTGTCTTCATAGTCAAGTCCAAAACGCTGTCGAAAACCACGAGCAACCAGACGAGCCTTATAGCGCTCAATGGACCCATCAGAATGCCTCTTCACTTTGAAAACCCATTTGGAATCAATGACATTTACCCGTGATTGTGGAGGAACAAGAGTCCATGTCTGATTGCGAAGAAGCGCTTGATACTCCTGCTCCATGGCCTCTCTCCAATGAGGAATGCGCATAGCAGCTTGATACGTGCGTGGCTCAGAGGATGGATCTGCGAGAGCAGCAGACATGCACGCCGCTAACCAAGCAACTGTGCCATCGTGACGTTGCTTAGGCTGAAAAATGCCACTCCGACTGCGCGTATGTGGACGTAGAGCAGCAGCAGGAGCCGGCGGAGGCGAAGGTGACGGAGACGTGACGGTCGCCGGAGATGCAGGAATCACCTCAGGCGAGCTCGGGACAGACGACTCCGGGCTGCATGGCGAAGACTGGCCCGACGACAGGGGCTCAGAGGCCATGGGCGAACCGAGAGTGGGCGAGGCCAGCTCCGGTGACACCGGCCCAGACGGCCTTGGCGAGGCGAGAGCAGGCGAGGCCGGCCCTGGTGAGAAGGGCCCAGACACCCTGGGCGAGGCAGGGGCGGGCGAGGCCAGGCCTGGTGATGACTGCCCCGACGCCCTGGGCGAGACGGGGACCGAGGAGGCCGGCCCAGTCGGCGGGGTTGCAGGGCGCGACGATGGCGAAGGCAGCCCAGAAGCCAGAGGCGACCGGGCCAGGACGTCGATCGGCCGTGCATGAGCACGGAAACCGAGGCCATGCAGGGGCGCCATGTGCTCCTCATGCACAACAGAAGGTGCCGAGGATGAAGGCGATGGCGACGAAGAGGAAGATGGCACTTCCAGAATCTCCAAACGAGCCCCACGACCAGTGCCTGCACCATGGTTAGGCAACAATAGAGGAGAATATGCAACATCATCAAATTGGTCAGAAGCAACAGAGGATGAATGCATGACAGGTGGCTCGGTAGTGGACACAGGGAGTTTGGCAAAGGGAAAAACATGCTCATCAAACACAACATCCCGAGAGATGTAGACACGATTAGTGGGCACATGAAGACATTTGTATCCTTTATGAAGAGAGCTATAACCAAGAAAAACACACTTCTTGGAACGAAACTCGAGCTTACGCTTGTTATATGGACGGAGATGGGGCCAGCAAGCACACCCAAACACCTTGAGAAAGGTGTAGTCCGGTTGTTCATTAAGGAGAACTTCAATGGGAGTCTTCATATTCAAAACACGAGTGGGAGTACGATTGATGAGAAAACATGCAGTGGTGAAAGCATCACTCCAAAAACGAAACGGAACAGATGCATGGGCCAAAAGAGTCAGACCAGCTTCAACAATGTGACGATGCTTACGTTCTACTGAACCATTCTGCTGATGTGTATGTGGACATGCTAAACGGTGAGTGATCCCAAGCGACTGAAAGAAGGAGTTGAGGTTGCGATACTCGCCACCCCAGTCCGACTGAACATGAACAATTTTGTGCTTGAGAAGGCGTTCAACATGTTTTTGGAACTGAACAAAAATGTCAAACACATCAGATTTACGTTTGATAAGATAAAGCCAGGTAAAGCGGCTGTAAGCATCAACAAAACTGATATAGTAATTATGACCACTAACAGAAGTCTGAGCAGGACCCCATACATCTGAAAACACAAGTTCTAAAGGATGTTTCACCTCACGACTGGACTCCGAAAAAGGAAGTTGATGACTCTTCCCCTGCTGACAAGCATCACACACTGCTACATCTTTATTACTAGACACACTAGGAAGCTCATGACGACGCAAAACATGCCGGACAATAGGTGTGGCCGGGTGACCAAGACGAGCATGCCACTGTGACGGAGATACCCGAACTCCACTGAAGACGCGAGCGACGCCAGGATGCTCCAGACGATAGAGACCTTGGCAGAGCCGCCCACTAAGAAGAATGTCCCTCGTGCCCCGATCCTTAATAAAAAGATCAAAAGGATGAAATTCACAAAGCACATTATTATCACGAGTGAGTTTAGGAACTGAAAGAAGATTACGTGTCACAGATGGAACTCGAAGAACATTGCGAAGTTGAAGACTCCTATTGGCATGTCTAGTGAGAAGTGATGCTTGACCAATATGAGAGATGTGCATACCTGCTCCATTGGCGGTGTGGATCTTGTCGGAGCCATGGTAGGGTTCACGAGTGTGAAGCTTCCCCATCTCACTGGTCAGGTGCTCTGTCGCCCCAGAGTCCATGTACCAGTGGGGATCAATGGAGTAGGACTGAGTGTGTCCCTGTGGCTTCTGCGGCGGCGGACGATCAGCCATGGCGACCTGACGAGCAAAGTTGCGTGTATCCTTCCCGTCATTGCCGAGACCAAGAAAACCCCGCTGGAAGCGCTTGTGACACTTCGAGGCCCAGTGCCCATCGCGACCACAAAGCTGGCACACACGTGGACCGCCAGCCCCTGGTAGCGTCGCAGTAGGAGGAGGGGCCGAGGCGGGTGGTGGTGACTGCCCCGAAGGAGCCCTGGATGAAGCAGAGGAGCGACCACCCTTGGTGGCGGCGTTTGCCGAGAGGGCGCCGTTGCCCCTGGATCGGCGCGTCTCGACTCGTTGCTCAGTAAGCAGGAGGCGTGAAAAGACCTCGTGTGCTGGCATGGGCGTGGAGTTGCCCCTCTCATTGATGATCTCGACTAGGGCGTCATACTCCTCATCAAGACCATTGACAATAAACGAGTTGAACTCGGAGTCGGTGAGGGGCTGTCCAATGGAGGCCAGCGTGTCGGCGAGACTCTTGACTTTGTTGTAGAACTCAGTGGCGGTGGAGTCAAGCTTCTGACACTCCCCAAGTTGGCGACGGAGCCCAGATACACGAGCCTGCGACTGTGCCGCAAACGAGCGCTCAAGAATAGTCCATGCCTCGTGGGACGTCTTGGCGAAGACAACAAGCCCAGCAACGGCCGGAGAGAGCGACCCCTGGATGGAGGAGAGGTTCGCCTGATCCTGCCCTGTCCAGACACGGTGAGCCGGATTATAGACCGGACCGTGCACGCTGTCAACCAGCGCAGGAGGGCAAGGGAGAGAGCCGTCGACATAGCCAAGCAGATAGTGACTCCCAAGAAGCGGAAGAACCTGCGCGCGCCAGAAGATGTAATTGTCCGACGACAACTTGATGGTGATGAGATGGCCGAAGTGAAACGGCGGCGGCGGCTGCGATCCCATCGAGGAGACTGGCTGAGGTGAGACCACCGTGGAGACAGTCAGAGGGGCAGCCGGCGCGGTGACAGAGGGCGCGATGGCCGCGGTTGACGCCGCGAAGCCTGCCAGCGCGACGTCCTCCGCCACCAGCGGCGCAGTGGCCGAGGGCGCGACAGCCGCGGTTGACGGGGCGGCGGCGGTGTGGGCCACAAGCGCCTGCCCGGGCGAAGTAGCAGCCGGCGGGAGCGCGAAGAGGGAGCCGACGCTCCGTGTCCCGATCGGCGCCTGAAGGAAGGCGGCATCCAGCGGCCTCGAGAGAAGTGCCGCGAGGGAGGCCGGCAGAAAACCGGTGGCGGTGGAGCCGGACGCAGCGGCGGACGTCATAGCAGTCGGGCGACGGCGACGGCGGGCGCGGCGGCGGCGGCGGCGGCGGCGGCGGCGGTTTAGGGTTTTTAGGCAAAAGCGGACGTAACCTAGCGTGATACCATGTAAGACAATAGGCTTTGGGGGGAACCGGCACAACCCTCTAGGGGTGGCCTATCACATATATATATAATGAGGTGGTATACAACGTTACAATATACACATGTAAATACAGTCTAACACGCAGGGTGAAACTCTACACATACACACACACACGCAAAGGAAGAAACCAGCACCAGCTTTGCCGAGAGCTCTCTCCCTTGGTGACACAAATGCTACATCTTTGCCCAGCCCTCACGGCCTCACCTTTTCTCATTCATTGGCTGAACTTATATATACACAGGAAGCTAACCATCACGCACCACTCGGAAGCCACATCTGGCCACTAACTCCAAGTCTCTAGGCACTACTCATGCCCACTACCTCCATGCACGCATGCATTCACACCGGCCATCACACTTGACTCGGCCAACACTTGCACATGCACTTATTAACTCATGCACTAACCTTGGTACCAACGGCTAACCTGGTCTTCCTCTCCTAGATTCACTCTAGCGACCCGGCCACTAATTAGCCCAAGCAAATTAACATCACCTATGACTATCAGACTATCCGGCTCAACCGGCTCGACGTATAGCTTGTCATGCACCAACACTGTCACGCCATGCCACTTCTCATGGCATCGCCGTTTCACACGACACCGTCGGCATCTCGTCGCTCTCGCCGCATCGCACGGCCGCGCGGCATCTCGCCTCCTTCATGCGCACAACTCAAGCTTTGCCCTGACAAGCTACTCCCTAAACTACATGCCGAACGACAAAACAAAACATGATACATCATGACAAGATTATTTCTAACAACGA
The DNA here is from genome assembly GCF_018294505.1 of Triticum aestivum. NCBI lineage: Eukaryota > Viridiplantae > Streptophyta > Magnoliopsida > Poales > Poaceae > Triticum > Triticum aestivum. The sequence continues at coordinate 594,902,193 of NC_057794.1, forward strand.
GCTCGTCGATGCCAGCGAAAAGCACGTGCTCCAGAGCTTCACCGCCGGCCCGTGCTCTAGAGCTTCACCACTGGCACGAGGAGATCGAGGCCGGTGTCCTGCAGGCCTCAGCGAACTCTGCCACCACGGCCAAGCTCCGTCGGCGCGCCGGGAGGCATGGCGGCGCACGCTTCCTCCGAGACCACTGGAGGCGCTGTGTGTGCGTGTTGCTTGCTACTGCAGCCTGCCAATTCTATGTGCACAAGGAATCGATCCCGGAGCTCTTTCCTGGCCGCCGCGATGGTCAAGTCAGCTACCCTATTCCAGTAGCCAACAGCAGCATCAGACGCGCTGCGCAGAGCCAACGCGGACGTTGTCGTCGCGTCCGTCGAGGAAGACGTACAGGTACACCAGGCCAACGTGGAGGCAAGGCAAGGCAAGGCAAGGAGACCCGGTGCACACAACCTGTTGGATGCAATGTCTCCTGACGAGCGAGCCCCACCTGTTGTTGGAAACGCGTTCAAAGATCAAACGCGCACGCGGCAAAGCGAGTGATTAGTGCTTTCTGCAAAAAAGTTCACTGGAAATACGGTGGCTTTTGCAAATTGCTTCGAGTAGAGAACGAGAGACAATGTAAAAGTGAACACTAAACTTTGCCGCGTTTGAACAGACACGATGATTGATGATAGGTATATATAGCCCCGAGGGGATGCATCGAACAGACGCGATGGTTCGGAGAGACGCCAGCGAACAGTCGCATCCCTCGTGCATTGGCAAGAAACAAGGAAGATTCTCCTTAATTATTAACACATGGATTAATTAAATCTCAACACAAATAATTAGCAACTAATGATTTGCAAACTTAGCAAAATGTGGTGGCTTTGTGCAATTAACTCATTTATGCGCCTACATCTTAACTATTAAATGTTCTGGGGTTATATGTCCCGATGGATGCTACGATTTAAGTGTTTTTACCTGAAATGAGGACACTAGTTCTCGACTGGTATTGTGCTGAAGGAACAAGAAAACAAGTGCGAATGACAAGCTGCATAGCAATAGCTTGAACTTGTTCTTGTATCATACTCGGACAAGCACTCCCTGAAACAGCCATTGCCAAATATAATACAGAAATTTAGGTTACCACTGAAATTTAGGCAACCCAGCAAAAAACCATCGCGAAATATACGAGAGGGACTGAAGCCCTGCCCTGACGGATTCAGACCTGTGTTATCGGGCAAAAACAAGCCCAGGCTCCTTCATAAAATTTGAAAATTGTACAAGAGTATGACAGGCTGTGTACTTTATTAAAAACAAACAGAAAACCTATGTGGCTAGCATAGTGTTACCACATAAAACTGCCCACGAGGGAACATGGCAGTGCACCCGAACAACATGGCAAGACACAGCTTTTAAACAAGCTTAGCATTACAGCAACTAAAAATCTTTTCGAAACAAGCTTAGCATGTAGCACGTTCAGCATAACTGCAAATTTAGCACCACCAGGCTAGATGTTTGCAAGGGGAAACATAGAACACAAACAGACCATCCATGAGCAAATTTCGACGAGCAAAAGCAGCCTCGAGACCATCCTTGAGCTACTTCACAGGAAAACCTGTCCTTGAGCTAATATACACATGCAAAACACCCCAGGGTCGAAATCCCCCCAGGTTGAGTGCTCAGAGTATCTGTGTTTAGTGTGAACACTAATACCACAGCTGTACAAAATTAGTCTAGGGTTTGCTGACATCTACACCATACAGAACCTTAGCAATTGAACACTTCTGTCTTCAGTGACTTGTATTGCCTACCATCAGCAATTCAGAAACGCTACCCCCAACTGCTTCAGCATGAAGCTTCCTCCAACCTGAGAGCAAAAATAGAGAAACTGAAAGGATTAGTACAGGCAGGATCTATGGTCTCTGTATGTGTACTACGTCAAACACCAAATAGTATTGGTGCCTGAAAACATCTGTATGCAAAGACATCATCAATTAACAAAGCAGCATGTTCTAAAACTTTTGATGCTTAAGCAATATGAACCCAGCAGCACATTTGTACAAGCATATAATTTAGACTCAAATCATTATATAAAATTATGTGTTCTGAAAGCATGCTAATAACCAGAAAACAAAAAGCACCGACCTAAGGAAACGAAAATGACAAACCAACCCGAGGATATCTCCAAAAATCCTTTAAATCAACCTCCGATGCAAAATGAAGACTGCCCTTGCCAGCGAACTTCTTAGAGATAAGAGCATTGACAGTTTTATCATTACCAATACGCCCTTTGATATTGAATGTGGGGTCAAAAGTGTGACCAATTCCGCCAATCAATTTCCATTGATTGGTCAGATAGCTATAGCTAGCCAGGCCACCTAATACAGTGCTTGTATTGAGAATATTGCTGCAGAAAGTATAATCAAACTGAACAGGTTGTTTACTGCAAAAAAAACACAATAAGGTAAAATTCACATTCAGCATTGCACAGTGAAATATCAGAATAGGAAGAAAACAAAGAGATGATACAATAGTTTTACACCCTTCGGACAAGTTTATTAAAGATGAAATATTAGATAACTACAGTAATAGCCAGAAAACAAAGAGATGATAGTTTCACACCCTCCGGACAAGTTTATTAAAGATCAGACGCTCATTAAAGAGTGAGATACTGTAAGAACAAATAGCTACAAAAGTAAAAACAGTAATGGAAAGGAATTGGACATAAGCATATTGAAGACACAACTTACAAAGTTAGGCCAGCACTGAACAATTCAGCACGGACTGACAACCCAGCAGAAACACTGAACCATGACTTGGACTCGTTTATTTTCAATTGGCCCCCAAAAGCAAGGCTGTCAACACCTCCCAAACAGATATCCTGCAGGCCACATAAGCTCGAAACAGATATGCAAGGCATCCTTTCGTTGTTCAAACCAATGCTAAGAACAGACCCATCATAAGGTTGATGTAGCTGGAATTCAACCTACATTCCCAAGATAAAAGCATGAAAAATCTTAAACAAACCTATATAGTAAGATGCTATTAAAAAACTCAAACTTACTTTTGCTTTTTTAAGAGAGTAGGGCAGATATAACATTGTATTCACATCAGGACCAACAATCTTCTCCACCAATAACTGTGCAGAATTAGGCTGGTAAAAAAAGTTTTATCAATCAAACACAAAAATTCAAACAAAAAAAATTTTTGAACCAGCTGGAGATGACTCACTTACATCTTCCATATCAGGAATGTCATTGACAGCCACATCATGTTCTGGGTCATTTACAGGAACATCTTCAAGGGGATCGATAACAGAAGCTTTGAAACACATGAAGGAGCCATCATTCTTGAAACTCAACATCAATTTCTTCACCAATTTTTGGCTAGTTGTAAATTCACTGCCACATATCAGAGACTGGAATAAAGTATTAAGCATGTTAGAGCGATGAAACTATAACAAAATAACAAAAAAGAAATAGTAGCAGGTCCAAATAGTACTCACAGATTTACGACCAGAATTCCAAACATGGTTTTGTAGGTAAAAAGGATCCCTGATCAGTTCTGAATCAAAATAGAATATCAATACACATTCAAAAACAAAATAAGTGCTGAAAATATTAAGTGAAATAGGTCATTTACCTAATGCCTCTTTCCCGACATCATGAAAATATCCTGGGCCATCAGATTTAGATACACGGTACGCAGCTCCTACAATTTACAGTTTCAGTAAAGATCACTGACATTTACAGAGCAGCTACAAACAGCAAGTTAAGACAACAGACTGCAGTTTGTATTGCGCTAACAGAACAGCTAAATAGCAAGTTATGAAAGATTTGTTTATTACCAGTAATGGTTATAACAGAATGGAATGAACCACCAAAAGCTATAATCTTGTCTGATAGAGAACTAAAGTCTGGTAGTTTCAGTCTCTTCTTCAATCCATTCAATGTAAAAATGCGGGTTCCATTTCGAGAGACGGCCCTTGAAGTACACTTGCCCAGCTCATCTATTTTGAAAACCAGGTCCCGTGCACAGTCTGGGGCAATCAGATTTCTTCTAACAGCATCATGAATGAAAGCCTTGATTTCCTGGGTGGATTGTTGAATAACCTGCACGTGCTCCGCATTGTTTGGCATTATCTCCCCCCTCACACTGGTACCCTGACTGATTTGAGGACTTTCACATGCATTCCTAGACGCAGCACCTAGAACAATTGCCGATATGGTCTTCAAGCCTGGGCCACTGGAAGACTCCTGAGTAACTGGTGGGACAGTATCTTGGCACCCGTATTCATCCTCGACATCCTCAGCAGAAGAACCTAATGCAGATTTCACTTCATTAAGAACACATTCAAGGTAGTTGTTTATCCTTTCAAATTCAGACCTGTTGAAGAGGGAAAAACAACTTTACAGGTCAAGAAATGGACCAGAAAAAACACAAACAGTTACATAGTGACAGAAAAACAACAAATACAGAGCATATCAGGTAGGCACCACATGCAAATTATAGTTTGAACAGGTTTTAGACCATCAGCCTATAATGACAAAATATATCAGATAAGAAGAAACCAGAGTAGAGTACAACACTTCCAACCATTTTGGACAATGAACAAAATATTGTGACATCCTTGGTACTTTGGTGGGTTTAAACAAATTCAAGCATGCAAATATATTAAATAATACAGTTAAATAAAAATTACATAGAGACAGCAAAACACTGAATACAGAGTATTTTAGATGGACTAGTTGGAGATGGGCACCAGATGAGAACTGCTGTTATAGAAATCTTCTGAAAATGGAATATCAAATAGGAGTATAGTATATCAGCAGTAAACAGGGTAGAGCACAGTAGTTTCCAAAGTTGTGGATGATCAAAATACTGTAATTACTAAGACTTCGTTTGTTTACATCCTTTGTTGCCTTGGTGGGCTTTAACAAATTCAACCATGCCAAGTACATTAAATAAACACAGATAAGCTAACAACCTAACGCTTCCCTATGTTAAGGGTTAAATAAAAACAGTGAAGCTAACAACCCTAATGTTCCCTCGGCTTTCCCCAATGTGATCACTACGACAGGTGGGTACTCCTAGCCCTAACCTAGCAGCGTGTTTGGTTCGGTGGAATTTGAGGCAAAAAGAGATTCCTTTGTTTGTTTAGGTGGATTGGGTATTCAACACAGAAGAGCAAGGGGAATTCACGTGTAGAGGTCCCACATATCTAGGTCCCACATATCTATTAACTGTGGGAGGGCTTGTAATTGAGATGGGTTAAGGGAATTAGAGTTAAACTCCCATTCCCCTTCCATTAGTTTGCCAAACAGGCAGTAGGAGTTAAAAAGAAGCTTTAAACAGTACTGCCAGTTATGGCCTAGCAGAGAGGACATCCAGACTCGACCCTAGTTTGAGAAGGTACAGCAGAGAGCACATCCAGATTTCAAACCGCAGACAAATAGCAGGTGTCAGGATTTTGGAGGTTATAGGATTTACCTTGAGAGGTACCCCTCAGAGGTGACAACAACCCCCAACAACGGATCAACAGTTCCCTGCTTCAATGCACCAGAAGAATGTTGGCTCAATGTGAAAGCATGCCTCAATGGACCAGAAGGGTCGCCATGGGACTTGATCCCAAGCGCCACCAGCGTCCTTGTGTACCAGGGCACAGGGCAATCAGCTTCCATGCCGTGGCCCTCCTTCCCAGATCTGCAAGGAATGGAAGATATCGGATATGGGGGTGGGGGGGGGGGGGGGGATTAGAAGGGTGAAATGGAACAAAAATCGCTCCAGCCATGAAAATTGATAACAAGCTTACATCACAGCAATTCATAAGCATAACAAATGGAGAAGCGCGATGTAAGAAATTATGTAATTCATCACACAGCCTGTCACATAAATGAAACAAAAACACTAGGAGCAATGAAATCCAAGACCAAGTTCTCAATTAAACAGAATATTTCACTACATGTAACATTACACTTGGAGCAGACCACAATAAGCCAACCACATACAAAACTTTACCTTGTGTAAATGTCAGATTCTCTATCTGGCAATTAAACAGAACAACTGAACCATGATCTGGTTAAACACCTAGTTCGTCCACAGATAAAAACAACAAGAGAACAAGACGTAATGGCAGGAAGAGCACTAGACCTATGATCAAATACAACCCCGAGCTGCATTCTAGTGCAAAGACGACGAGATCCACTAGACATCAGACGAAATGCAACCCCAAGCTGCATTCTAGTGCAAAGACGGCGAGATCCACTAGACATCAGACGAAATGCAACCACAAGCTGGATTATAGTGCAAAAACGGCGAATCCACTAGACATCAGATGAAATGCAACCATGACACGGATTCCAGTGCAGAACCTCGAAATCCACTACACATGAGATGAATCGCTACCAAGTGCTAGATTCTAGTGCAGAACGACGACGACATCATCTCGTTCTCAGATGAAACGCTACCACGTGCTTGATTCTACTGCAAAACGACGAGATCACCAAGGCCATATCCATGGTCTACGGTCAGAAAGCACCAATCCCAGAGTATACCGGCCCACATGGAGCAATATCGTCGAGAAACTGGGCGGGGAAAGGGGTTTCGCGATCTTACCGTCCATGGGTCGAGGTTGGAGCGGCCGGTGGTGGCGTCGGTGGTGCACGGCCCGTCGGACCTCCTCCTCCTCCCGCCTCACCTCCTCCTCCCTCACCAGGGTTACCTTCTCCCGCCATTGGAGGCATCCTGCGAATTCAAGCGGGTAAGACGAAGAGAAACAGGGCACCAAATCCGGGACGAGGAGGGGAAGAGGCGGCACCTTCGCCTGGCGCAGGCGGCGTTGGAGGAGAGGGGTGGCGGAGGGGAGGGGGAGGGGCTCGCCGACGGGTGCGAAATGGGGACGGGGAGGCGGTGGCAGGTGGGCGTCTAAAACCCCAGCGCACTGGGTGGGCGAGGAGGCGGCCGAGTGTTTCGCAGGCAGGATGCGGCCCTCCATTGGGCTGACGGCACGCCTGGGCCGGCTGCCAGCGGCCCACTAACGGAGAGGTGGCCCAAGACGCGCGTGCGCCTGCATTACACAGAGGATGAACCCATCAGCCATCAGGTTACTGAAAAATCCCCATCTGTTCCAAATTCAGATGAATTCATCATACAAAAAGGACAGACCCGAGTGGATCTTGACACGCTGGGTTATGCGTAATCCCCTTGGGCAAAGAATGGATCTGCAAAAATTCCATGGGTCAGTCAGTACAGAGGAAACCGATGAAGTTTGGATCGGTGAGGCGGTAGATCGAGCCAAGATTCGTCTTCTTCTCCGTCCACGGTGCGGCCGGACGAAGGTCTCCCATGGCCGGAGTTGTTGCTGTTGTGTGCTTGAGAGAGAGAGAGAGAGAGAGAGGGAGGGAGGGGATAAGAGAGACGAGGGGGCGGCTCGGGTAGGGTTGGTGGAGGGGAAAGAGGGCAGGCACCGAGCGAGCTTATATAGGGCCAGGCAGCTGCGCAGATTCAGCTGAGCCGCAGCTGATTCAGTAGCCTCCTCACTCCCTGGCCCACGCGCCAGCGAGAGACGCTTGCGATATGACCGCCGCGGTTTCCTCCTCCTCCTCCTTTTTCTCCGGGACAGAAACGATTTACTTACCCATTGGTAATTAATTAAATTAATTAACGCGGCGATTGCAATTTCGATTTCGAGTAGTAACTGACCGGTAGAAACGCTCGCGTCCTCTCCTCGTCTCCTAGTAATCGTTGGATCGGGCTTGCCTGCTCTCATCTCATCCAACGACTGTTTTTTTTTCTTTTTTCTTTCTAATCTAATCATTTCCCCCCCTGATTTTAAGGGGGTGAGGCCGGGTCTTATTTTGTTTCAATCAAATCAAGCCACGTATGCGGGAGCACGGATGGGCACACAGGAGGGGAGCAGGCAAGTCTCGTCCGTAATCGTCGACGCTGCCTTCCTCACTCCCTGGCCCACGCGCCAGCGAGAGAGATTTCTACGTGGCCGCTGCAACAATTACTGGAGTACGTGATTGTTTTTGGCAGGCGTTAAACCCGCGGTTTCCGTTTCCTAATTTACTGTTGACCTCGTCACTTTCCTCTTCCACGGAGAGGGAGGGAGAGAGAGAGGGGCGCGCACGTCCGTTTCCGCTACTATAGCTCAACCTGGGAAGTTTGCCCCTTCCAGCTCAAGGCCGCCGCTGTACAGCGCAGGTGACGCACCCCAACCAAGCAACATACGGGCATACGGACAAACGAACAGATCGTTTTCCTCTCGTCCCTGTTTTCCTCTCGCCCCTGGCGGCTGAAACCCTAGCCGCCGCCAAGGGAGGCCAATCTTCCAACGCCGCTCTCCGACGGCTCCCCTCCATCAGCGACCTCTGTCGTCGGTGGTGAAGGAAGCCGCCGGATCCACGCATGTGGATCGTTTTTACTCTCGTAGTCTAGGTTTTTAGGTTGTTCATCGTCTTTGCTTCGGCGGAGACGATGACAACGCTGAATAAAGATTCTTCGGATCCTTCCCTGACGAGGCCATCGGTCCTATGGTTGGGGATAGATTTGGAAACCAGACTGTTCAAGCAAGGATGGCGTGGCGGCAGCGGCATCCTCGTGGTGGAACTGTGTCCTCGGGCTCCGCCGTTGCGACGGCGTTTGCTCCAGCGTCGGCGCGGAGCTTGGGAGGTAGTCCAGGAGCGGATGCAGATTGTGGTCTGCATCGATGATATCTGGAAGACGGAGCATGTGCTGGGCTCGTGGTTCGTGGATGGCAGATATGGTTTCCTCCTTCGGCGTTTTAGTCGTGGTGGGGTGCTAGATCTGGAGTTCGATGGCGTGTCCGGGGTGTTGCCCCGATCTGATTCGTTCAACGGTAAAGGCTTCACTTTTGGTGAGCCACCTTGGAGGTCCGCAAAGTTGCATATCAGCGATGGAGCCGCGTCGAGCTCGGGTGAGAAGGTGATTCGTCATTCTTTTCTTCGGTGGCTACTGTGGTGGTGCCGGAGGCAGATGACGGGCGTTGGTGTCAAGCTAAGAGATGTTCTGCTATCTTTTCAGTTTTGTCATGTCGGTCTTTATGTGACTTGTACTTTGTTTTTTATGATATGAATGAGACACATATTACCATGCAAAAAAAACATACAGGCATACAGCAAGCGGTAGAAAGGTGGTGGTACTACTACTATCACGTCACACGATCTAGATAGCCTCCTCCCCTCAGGAAAAAAAAAAGAGATCTAGATAGCCTGCTGGAAATTGTGAGGCCAACTCCAACGCGTCCAAGTGTTCCAAAAAAAACTCCAACGCGCCCACACGGTCTGCCCGAATTTTGTCTAGTAAATATTTTCTTGCACAAGTAGACCTAGTTTATGCCTCTCAAGTCTCAACCATAGTTCATGCCAGCATATGTGTCAACAGCCGGTATACATGTCAGCCTACAAAAAAACACCTCTCTGCCATAGTTCGTGGTGGTATACGTGTCAGCAACCAATATACATGTCAGCCTACAAAAAACCGCCTCTCGACTAATTCACCCGTCTGGACCATAGTTCATGCCGACATTCAACCATAAATCATGCTAGCTCGAGCATCTCCTTTTGGTTCTTGAACCAACAAAACCATCTTCCTTGGGACACTTTGCTCAAGTCGACCAACATGATCTCCACTTCCTTCGAAATTAGCGAGAGCTTCGCCTCATTTGATTTTGTACGGACAACTCTCTTCTTGATCTCGAGCTTCTTCTTTTGCATGGTCTCCTCGATCTCGAGCTTCTTCTTTTCTATGTCAAAAGTATGTCTTCATTCGCTCTTGGCGCTTTCTCTCCTCCCTTGCTTCCTTTGCGTCATGGACCCCTTCAATTTCTTGCAAGGCAAGTGTTGATGCATCACGCTTGTCATCCAATTTGGAGTTGGTCTTCCCCCTCGATCGCTTCTCACCTTCGCTCTTGGTTCGGCCACCGCTGAAGGTCCCCCACCTTTCTTTTAGGCGACATATCTCTCCTTGAACTTTGGGCACTCGCAAAATCGTCGGCTAACAATAGGGTCAAGGTGAATGACTTGTTTGTATTTTGGGCCTTGAAAGTTTCCAAAGTTTGAAAAACGTACAAATGAGGATGAAAGCAAGATGATTCAGATGCGTAGGACAATGGCAAGTGCTCATATGAACAAGCGAGAAATTGTATGCCGTGTCTTTGACGCCAAGTACACTCACGGGCCGACTGGTGACGCCAAGATGATTCAACTTTTAAATAAAAAAGGCCGCGGCCGATTATGCCAGCGGCCATGTCTCATGTCGGCACCATGTCAGCTCCGGCATACAATGCCGGCTTCAGAAAATACCACAGTTCATGCTGGCGCACTCACCAGCCGGCCGGCACACATGCGAGCATACAAAAAATGATGGGACTTGAGTTCGACCACGCCATCGCGGCTCCCGTGGTCATGCCGGCACACCTGCTGGCATACAAAAAAGATGGCCCTCGACGCCATAGATCACTCGTCGTCGAATTTGAGCATGTCGGCCTGCATCTTCTCGAACCACGGCATCTTTCTTGGCGACAAGGTGTTGAGATCCACCTTCATGGTCTCCACCCTGGTCATCATGCTTGTAAGAGCCACTTCTTTCGCCTTTGTCTTGGCGTTGGCGGCCCCGATCTCTAACATCTTGGCTTGCTTCTCCGTCTCGAGCTCGAACATCTTGACTTGCTTCTCGGCGTCAAGATCAAGCCTCCTCCTTTGGATCTCCATGAAAGTATCTATTTGCTCCGCTTAAAACGTCGGCGCTCCTCCCTTGAGTCCTTCTTATTCATCATGCCGTCCACGCTTGCGATCAAGGCGTTGGTGGCCGCATCTCGCTTGTCCTCCTTCTTGGAGTTGGTCTTCCCCCGCGGACGCCCTGGCTCGCCCTCCCCAACATCCTCCATGGCGCTCTTCCCCCCACGTGCCTTGAGTGCGGCATATTGTGCCTTGAACTTCTCTTCGTCCTTGATGACCCGATAGCAATGGGAGAGGTTGAAGCACTTGCCATTGTGTTGAACCTTGAATGCCTCCAAAGCTTGAAATGCTTACAAAATGTTTCCATGCAAACATATGGGCAAGTGATAGCAAATGAAGACGTAAAAGGATGATCTTGATGGCACAAAAGAGGGCGGCTTGCTTGCTATCATACCATGTCTTGCATGCCGATGCCGCTCACAGGGCGAGCCTTGACGCTCTCAAGGGTGGCGCAAAACTTGTTGCACTCTTCTTGGATCACCCTCCACCGCTTGGAAATGGAGACCCACCCGCGCGTGCTCACAAATTGGTAAGGTGGAAACTTCTTGCGCTCATGAAACTCACGGTGCACACGAGTCCAAAAGGTCGAATGCTTTTGCTCGGCTCCCGTCTTTGGATCTTGTCCAATGTCTCGCCAACACTCGCAAAGAAGCTTGTCCTCGGCAGCTGTTTACGCCTTCGTGCTCTTGCTCTTGCACTTCGGCTTAGGACCGGCGGTTTGGTTGGCGAGCTCGTCCTCGAACAAAGGCTCCACTTCGATGTCGCACTCGTCCTCTTCCTCTAGCCCATAGTCCTTCGGGAACTCGTGGTCGAGGGGGAAGCCGTCCAGATCGATGCCGACCTGATCACGCATGAAGGCCGCCTGATCGGGATCATAGCCAGCGGCCGGCGTGAACGCCCCGCAGCCGTCCTGGCTTTGTGTCTCGTCGGGATCGTAGCCAGCGCCCGGCGCACCAGCCTCGAAGATGAGGTTTTGCATGTAGTCCTTGTCGACGGAGGACGACATTTTCTCGAACAGGTTACGGGCGTTCGGGAGCCCGTCGGCCGGCGTCTGTCGCGCGCGTTTCCTCGTGCCGCCGGACGACGAGCCACCGACCACCGGGGTGGCGTTGAGGTCGATGGGCGTGGGCGCGGGCGTGGAAGGCGCAACCACGCTCACGTCGGGTGAGCACTCCTCGGAGAGGCGGGAGGCCTGCGGGTAGATGTGGAAGCCCGGGGACCGGGTTGCAAGCCGACGCGCGGGGTGAGTCGGGCAGCACCATCTGAGGAAACGCCGACGAGCCGGTGCTGGCCGCGGCGACGGCGGCTTGGAGGACACTATGCTAGCTAGAGTTTACCCCTAGCATGTAGAGTGCCTCCCTCGTTGCCGCGGCGATGCGAGCGTTGGTGAACTCCTGCTGCGCGGCGGCGACGGCGGCGGCCTGTGCGGCGGCCTCATTCCTCGCGTCTGCGGCGTGCCTTCGACCCTTCCTCTTGGGCGACTCCCTTGCCCGCTGTTCGGGCGTCAGCGCCCTCTTCGGCATGGTCGCGGCGGCGGTCTTGCGCGGGGCACGAGACTTGCCTTTCCCGGAGGGGGCGACGGCGCCGGACGAGGCGAGGGAGGCGAGGCCGGCAGCGGTGTCAAGGTCGAGGTCGATGGCGTTCTTCATGGCTGGTTGAGGGGCGGGGCCGCGCGCGGGCGGGAGCGTTTTTGAGGAAAATGGGGGGAAATGTTGGTGGCTGCCACCGATCGGCGGGACCGAGGAAAGGAGTAGGCGCGCGCACGCGTCCGTCTCGTGTCCGCGCCGACGCAAATCCGGCTCAAAATTAGGCCTGAAATGGGTCGCCTGCGGACAGAAAACGGACGCGCGTCCGTTTGGGTCGGCGCGTTGGGCCGCCACTTTTGTCCGTGTCGACCCAAACGGACGCGGCGGACGAATTGGAATTGCTCTAAGAAAACTAACCTCACCTAGTACTAGTACAAGACAAGAAATGGAGTAAAATGCATGTAGAACGAACGGCGTCAATACGATCCTGGAAGTTGGAAATACAACAGCGATACATGCGGTCCTCCAACTTGGGCAACTGGTCCTGAGATACGTCTCCGTGTACGTTCGCGTACTGCCGCTGCCACGTCGGCAGACGGACAACTTGGTTGCTTCAATTCCTGGTCAAATTCCCCAATTGCAGCCCCGCGACGCAATCCTCCACGCTCCCGCATCGAGCTCCATAGGCGGTGCCAGCTTGACGGACAGCCCTGTCTCCGCTCTCCGGCGACTGCGGCATTCTCGTCGCCGCCGCTCGCTCGAGCCGCATCATCCTTGGGCCAAGGGTTCCGCAGGAGGTGGCGGCCCTGTCTCCTCCCGCCGACGGGCCATGCCCTCGCCTTCCATGGAGGCGCTGGAAACGCGCTACAGTGGGCGCGTGCTGATGGCGTCGGCGCTCGGAGATGGCAGCGATGCGGTGACGCCGGCAGCACTTGTGGCCGCCATCGAGAAGCGTGCGGTGTCCTCCCCTCCGAGGTGGCCACCGAGGTCTTGTGCCCCCCCTGCACGACCCGTGGCCGTCATTCTCGACGCCGGAGCAGTGCACAAGTGTTGCCGCCGGTGGACTTAGTTCACCCCTGTTCTGGCCGGGCAAGGCTGATGGCTCGGGCTAGTTTGCTGTTGTGTAGTGAACTTGTGAGCTGTGTCTTGTTTGTTGAGTGGACATGGCCGTGAGCTGCTGATTGTGTAGTGAGATTCATTGCCGAGTGAGCTTGGTGCTGTGTAGTGAGCTTTATGGGTGTCGTAACTTCAGTACAATTGAAGCAATGTGTTGTGGATTCATACAGTGAAATGTGGTTGCATCAACAATATTTTTGACAACATTTTTCTGAATTTTCAGAGAGGAACATATAAACTGGTCTTCTGACTAAATTTGGGTATATTTTGACAGCATTTTGACTAAGAGGAAAATATAGCTGTAATTTGGGCACACATCCGACTAAATACGGGCTCATTTTGACAGCATTTCTCTGAATTCTCAGAAACTGAGACAACATACAACTGAAAATGCTTGAAAGGTAGCACTGTTTAACTGAAGATAACAGAAAATACATCTAACTGAATTTTGTTTGACTGAATGACATATATGTATGACTGAATCTGCATGAAACACAACACATATCAACTGAGAATTCATGAAACAACATCATATATCAAGAGAAGTACATATATATTACCGAATCGCCATCCAACAGTATATAAAAGCATAGTTTGTGCTTTATGTACAAGCGAAAGTCAGAATCACTTCTAGTTCATTAACAAAATGATCTAACCATTACAAGTTATCACACGACATTCAGCCACCCCTTAGCTCATCTTCTTGGCTTTTAAAACCTGGACCTTGGCTGATAGGAAGGTGCTCTCTTTGATGTATTTGTCTGAACTTGCCCTTGTTTCATGATGTCCTCAGCCCTTCCCTTCACTTTGCTTCTTCCTCGTTATTTTTCTCATTGATCTCCTTGGCTTGCTGCTTTGCTAGATTTGCTTCCTCAACTCTTGTCTTTCTCTCCTCCCAGTCAGCAATCCTTTGTGTGTCCTGAGCATGACTCTGCCACTCCCAAGCTTCTTGCCTTGCAGCCTCACCAGCCTCCTTGAAATGGTCCCAACTCTGCCTCCTTTCCTCCTCCTCTGCTTGATGAATAAGAAAGTATGCTTCGTCTTTCTGCAAAGTTGTGCGGGCAATCATTCTCTTCTCATCAGCAATTCTTTTCCTATTTTCAGCCTTCCTTTGTTTCGCTATCTCTGCATTTCTTTTTCTTTCAACCGTGTTTTACCTTCTCTTCTCTGCCATTTGTAAGTTTCTCCTCTTGGGATTTTTTCTTTTTCTCCTCACTAGCTTTTCTTTTATCTTCTGCAACAATTGTTATCGTCAACAATGCTCCGATCACTTTTGCTTTGTTCTTCAACTACACCAATGCTTTCCTTCTTAGGGCTGAAAACAGTTGGTCATGATCCACATAAAACATCAAGAATTTGTGCCCATTATTTACCACTCTCACAATGCTCTCACTTTCTTCATCATTGGACAACAACCTAGCACCATCTTCATTTAGTTGACACCCAAGCAGCAATCAATACAGATTTATCCTACCAGTAGTTTCATAACCGATTTCTCCTTGGAGTCGCCATCTTTGGAGTCCTGTTGGCAGTTGTAGGACTGTCTTGCTCTAGATGGAGTTGGGTATGTGGTGTCGTCGGTGGAGGTGTGTGGGGTTGGTGGTGGTTCCGATGGGTGAGGGTTGGTTCGACGGCGGTGCCTTTGGACGCTGGTGTGCTCGGTGAAGTGATCCGGGTGTAGACTCGACTCCTTGATGCCCTTCGGTTTCGCTGACGGTGCCGTTGTTGTGTTGTAGCCTCGGTTGCGTGTGACTCTTGTTGGGGCTGGACAGCAACAATGCGCTGCACAAATTCACCGATACGACAAATATGCACACTACACAGCCCCCTTCACTTGTGATGAACTTTGAGGACAGCTTCAACCAACAAGTAAGCAGCGGAATAACACAAACAACATGCACAAGTGACATAGGATTTAACGTGGAAAAACCTCCTCAACTTGAGGAGTAAAAAACCACGGCTGTGGACCGACCGGTCCACACAACTTCACTATGAGAATGATGAGTACAAAGTCTTCTCTAGAACCTCTAGAGAGATTTACAACACACTCTCCATGTTGCCAACCGGCAACAGCAACAACAGCCACAAGAGGCAAGATTTCAGCAAAGCAGAGTTTACACAACTTCTGTACTCTCCAGTGTTTTGCAAACTGCTCTTAAACCGCTGAACCAAACAGCACCAAGTTTGGCTGACAAGTAGACACACGAGTTCCTGAGATCCCCTCCAAAATTCAGCTCAATCGGACATCGTTTGCCTACCCAAACTGTTCGTCTCCCAAAACTACTCTGTTCTGAAACTGCAGCAGTCAGAGCTGACAAAACCACTCTCAAATCTGATGCTCCACTGACCCAATCCTTAAACCAGCTAACCAGATCGAAGTACTCAAAGTAAGGAACGAGCTCACCAAGTTTGGGGTCGATCCAAGCACGTTTGAGCCTCCAACCACTAGCTTGAACACTGTCTAGTCAGATGCAGCAAATCTGGACAGAACCTCTGCTTCTTCTTCTTCCTCTCTCAGGTTGTGTTTTCTCTTGTGTGCTCTCTCTCACACTCTCACGAAATGGCAGCCACCACCAGCAAGAGGTGGAGTGGCTAGGGTTTTCTTCTTGCTTAACTTCCCTTGGAAGCGCTCTCAACCGTCGGATACATCGCAGATCAACGGCTGACATGTGTTGAGCTTATGGGCTGATGTTGGGCTGCCAACACACCTCCATGTGGAGGGACTTAGCCCAACAACTCTTCGTCCGGGTGTGGACTCGGTCGCTCGTTGCCCTTCGGCTGCACCAATAGCCTTAAGGCATCATGGACAGTCTCGGTTGATTGGAGCTCTTCATCTACGATGGTGGTCTTCTCGTGCGGCTCAGGTTGATGGATGCCGGAGCGGCGGCTCCGGACGTTGGATGTGTGCCGAGGCGGCGGCCTCGGATTGCAATGCATTCACAACTCCATGGGGCAGGGTCGCGCCTTTGCATTGTGTGGGTGGCGACCTGGTGTTGCGTGGGTAGCAAGTTCGTCGACCCTGTCATTATCAGGAGGAGCTTATATCATGACTGAGTCTTTCTAGTACATCCTCTTACTTCCCAAGGCAATGGCCTGTTAAGGAACAAGTGGATGGATTAGACAGGCAAAGCACTAACAGCGGCACAGAACCGGAGAAAAAACAGAGGTTTGACACATCATCAGCAACTTAGCCATAGCAAGTGTAATAATTACTTAATGCTCCTGATAATAAAGCATCAAGGACTTGGACTTGTTAATCCCCGAGAAAACTATAAAATATACGTATGTTTGTTTCCCACACTGAATTTAATATCACGACTCAATCTTTCTCTGGTGGTAACTCTCTGACATGCAAATTCGTGACTCTGCATTTCTCTTTTCCTTTGATAATAAAGCATCAAGGACTTGGACCCATGTTAATCCCCGAGAAAAAGATACAAGGGCTTGCAAGTCCGTGACTCTGCATTTCTCTTTTCCTTGATGGAATATATGTGTTTTTTTTTGGAACTCGCTGAATTTAGGACATCATGGAATCGAATGTGGTTGCCAAGTTCAGTTAGTATTTGTTCATTGCTTTGCGTTGCAGTATCATCGTCTCTTAGCTGGAAACGGATGCTGCTAACTTTTTTTCGAGCTTGCGTATCATCTCATTATGTACCATGTTCACGTCTCTGGTTTGTGTCATGTGTTGTACCACTGGATGCTGCTAGCTGGAGCCCAAAAAAGACAGCAGCAGCAAACAACGAGAAAGTCCATTTATTCAGAGCGTATGTACAGCGCAGCCGCTGTGTCACCTGCGTGTGAAGCACTCAAGTGGTTTACAAATATGTGAGCTGACATCTTTCTTTTTTCTTATTTTTTTCTAATAAATGTACTTCGATATATAAAAACACAAAGCCGAATACAGCCGGACGGCAATGGATCAGTAGAGGGAGGTATCACTTGTTTTGTTGTCAAAGACGGCAATGGATCAGTAGTGCGCTTGGTCTGGCACACGCATCCACAACAACAGTCGGGATTATTCCTCTCAGACATTTGCGACTGTGGGTGATGGTCGCTACTCTTCCTTCCCCTAGTGCATAACAAAGGCGACCCCATGACAACAGTCGACATCCTTCTTTCAAGAACAGACACAAAGTTACACAAGGAGCCCCGACAGAATGACAGTCAACCCGTTACATATATCGAGTACTGACATAAAAAAAATTACTTATTGTTTGCCGGAATGTCATTTAGTTCCTGTTCTGGCAAATCACGGACACTCGATATTTCCTACTTTATAGCACAAGTCAGCTAAAATTCACGAAAAAATCCGGCATGACCTTTGCTAAAATAGGACATATCGAGCGCCTGAAATTTGCCGGAACGGAAATGAATCAACACTCCGGCAAAACATAGGCCACTCGGATTTTCCCTGTGATACAAAGATGTCCATACACACTGTCACAACTACTTATCTACTACTAGTACATCTACGAAACCACATAGACCATGTTTACTCACTATAGACGATGGTTGTCGACCGAGCGAGTGGGTGTCGTCGGTGATCTTCTGGGCGTTGTCGACCGGCTCGTCGGTGATCTACGTACCCTGCGCCACATGAGCATTCAAACTTGATGCCCATTGCATTTCAATGGTTCAAATTATTAACAAAATCAATTTCAATATATCTTATAATATGAACATTTCATTCAGACAAGAAGCATAACTAAATAGGACCATCATACACTTACTAAATACCCTAGTTGTACTCTAGCTCTACTCTATTCAACACTTACTAAAAATTTCATTCGGACAATATAGGTCTCTCTCTCTCTCTCTAAATTTGGCAATGTGATGTTGACATAACTAAATACCCTAGTTCTACTCTATTCAACACTTACTAAAAATTTCTATTACTAAAATTGCTATACCTAAATTTTCTTACTACAAACTTCTATTCCTAAATTTAATACCTAGAAATTTCTATTATTAAAATTTCAAAAACAGAGGGAGGTGGAGGGAGCAGGAACGAAGGGAGGGGTGAGTGAGGGAGGGACAGAGGAGGAGGACGGATGAGGCAGGGAGGAGGAGGACGGACGAGGTAGGTAGGGAGGTGGGAGGGGGGAGGCAGGAGGGAGAGGGAGGTGGAAGAAGGGAGGGAGGGATCGAGAGGTGAAGGGGGGAGGAGGGGAGGAAGGTGGAAGGAGGAGGGAGGGAGATGGAAGGAAGAGGGAGGAGCTACCTCGGTGGAGGAGGAGCAGGAGTGTCGGCGACGACGGTGGTCGGGAAGGGCCGGTGCGGGGGAGAGTGAGAGTGGAGTAGAGAGAGGGAGTGAGGGCGGCCGCGCGGAGAAGATAGGATGGGTTTAGCAGCGGCACGTGTTAGGGGACGACGCTCCTGCTAAAGCCATAGCCGTAGCACGGGTTTGGGCGCACACGCTACTGCTAAATTGGGCCCACAAGCCATGAACATAAGAGCGGTAGTGGTAGCATTGTTCGGTGTAGCCGTGCTACTGCTATTAGTTTAGCAGTAGCGTGTTTTACCCAGGACGCGCTACTGTTACGGGTAGCCCCGGAGGGTTAGGTCGGGACCACTTAGCAGCAGCGTTGGGCGGGCGGCCATCGCTACTTCTATAGGATTACTTGTAGCTTCGGTTTACACCCAGCAGTACTGATACGTCTCCGTCGTATCTATAATTTTTGATTGTTCCATGCCAATATTCTACAACTTTCATATACTTTTTAGCAACTTTTTATACTATTTTTGGGACTAACATATTGATCCAGTGCCCAGTGCCAGTTCCTGTTTGTTGCATGTTTTATGTTTAGCAGAATATCCATATCAAACGGAATCCAAATGGGATAAAAACGGACGGAGCTTATTTTTGGAATATTTGGAAAATTCCGGAAGAAGAATCAACGCGAGACGTGTTGGGGAACGTAGCAATAATTCAAAATTTTCCTACGTGTCACCAAGATCAATCTATGGAGTCATCTAGCAACGAGGGAGGAGTGGATCTACATACCCTTGTAGATCGCGCGCGGAAGCGTTCAAGAGAACGGGGTTGATGGAGTCATACTCGTCGTGATCCAAATCACCGATGATCCTAGCGCCGAACGGACGGCACCTCCGCGTTCAACACACGTACGGAGCAGCGACGTCTCCTCCTTCTTGATCCAGCAAGGGGGAAGGAGAGGTTAATGGAGATCCAGCAGCACGACGGCGTGGTGGTGGAAGTAGCGGGATTCCAACAGGGCTTCGCCAAGCGCTGCGGGAGGAGGGAGATGTGTCACGGGAGGGAGAGGGAGGCGCCAGGGCTTAGGTGCAGCTGCCCTCCCTTCCCCCCACTATATATAGGGCCAAGGGAGAGGGGGGGGTGCGCAACCTTGGCCCTTCCTCCAAGGAAGGGTGCGGCTAGGGAGGAGTCCCTCCTCCCCAAGGCACCTCGGAGGTGCCTTCCCCCTTTAGGACTCTTCCTTTCCTTATCCCTTGGCGCATGGGCCTCTTGGGGCTGGTGCCCTTGGCCCATATAGGCCAAGGCGCACACCCCTACAGCCCATGTGGCCCCCCGGGGCAGGTGGCCCCACCCGGTGGACCCTCGGGACCCTTCCGGTGGTCCCGGTACAATACCGGTGACCCCAAAACTTGTCCCGATGGCCGAAATAGCACTTCCTATATATAATTCTTTACCTGCGGACCATTCCGGATCTCCTCGTGACGTCCGGGATCTCATCCGGGACTCCGAACAACATTCGGGTTACCGCATACTAATATCTCTATAACCCTAGCGTCACCGAACCTTAAGTGTGTAGACCCTACGGGTTCGGGAAGTATGCAGACATGACCGAGACGTTCTCCGGTCAATAACCAACAGCGGGATCTGGATACCCATGTTGGTTCCCACATGTTCCACGATGATCTCATCGGATGAACCACGATGTCGAGGATTCGATCAATCCCGTATACAATTCCCTTTGTCTAGTGGTATGATACTTGCCCGAGATTCGATCGTCGGTATCCCGATACCTTGTTCAATCTCGTTACCGGAAAGTCTCTTTACTCGTTCCGTAACACATCATCCCGTGATCAACTCCTTGATCACATTGTGCACATTATGATGATGTCCTACCGAGTGGGCCCAGAGATACCTCTCCGTTTACATGGAGTGACAAATCCCAGTCTCGATTCGTGCCAACCCAACAGACACTTTCGGAGATACCTGTAGTGTACCTTTATAGCCACCCAGTTACGTTGTGATGTTTGGCACACCCAAAGTATTCCTACGGTATCCGGGAGTTGCACAATCTCATGGTCTAAGGAAATGATACTTGACATTAGAAAAGCTTTAGCATACGAACTATATGATCTTTGTGCTAGGCTTAGGATTGGGTCTTGTCCATCACATCATTCTCCTAATGATGTGATCCCGTTATCAATGACATCCAATGTCCATGGTCAGGAAACCGTAACCATCTATTGATCAACGAACTAGTCAACTAGAGGCTTACTAGGGACATGGTGTTGTTTATGTATCCACACATGTATCTGAGTTTCCTATCAATACAATTATAGCATGGATAATAAACGATTATCATGAACAAGGAAATATAATAATAACTTATTTATTATTGCCTCTAGGGCATATTTCCAATAGTCTCCCACTTGCACTAGAGTCAATAATCTAGTTCACATCGCCATGTGATTAACACTCACAGGTCACATCGCCATGTGACCAACATCCAAAGAGTTTACTAGAGTCAATAATCTAGTTCACATCACTATGTGATTAACACTCAATGTGTCCTGGGTTTGATCATGTTGCTTGTGAGAGAGGTTTTAGTCAACGGGTCTGCATCATTTAGATCCGTATGTACTTCGCAAATCCCTATGCTATATTTGGAGCCATTTCAAATAGTTGTTCTACTTGGAGCTATTCCAAATCGTTGCTCCATTATACGTATCCGGTATCTCTACTCAGAGCTATCCGGATAGGTGTTAAGCTTGCATCGACGTAACCCTTTACGACGAACTCTTTTACCACCTCCATAATCGAGAAAATTCCTTAGTCCACTAGTTACTAAGGATAACTTTGACCGCTGTCCTGTGATCCATTCTTGGATCACTCTTGTACCCCTTGACTGACTCATGGCAAGGCACACTTCAGGTGCGGTACACAGCATAGCATACTGTAGAGCCTATGTCTTAAGCATAGGGGACGACCTTCGTCCTTTCTCTCTATTCTGCCGTGGTCGAGCTTTAAGTCTTAACTTCATACCTTACAACTCAGGCAAGAACTCCTTCTTTGACTGATCCATCTTGAACACCTTCAAGATCATGTCAAGGTATGTGCTCATTTGAAAGTACCATTAAGCGTTTTGATCTATCCTTATAGATCTTGATGCTCAATGTTCAAGTAGCTTAATCCAGGCTTTCCATTGACAAACACTTTCCAAATAATCCTATATGCTTTCCCGAAATTCTACGTCATTTCTGATGTCAACAACATATACTCATCAGAAATTCTATAGTGCTCCCACTCACTTCTTTGGAAATACAAGTTTCTCATAAACTTTGTATACACCCAAAATCTTTGATCATCTCATCAAAGCATACATTCCAACTCCGAGATGCTAACTCCAGTCCTTAGAAGGATTGCTGGAGCTTTGCATACTTATTAGCATATTTCAGGATTGACAAAACCTTCTGGTTGTATCACATACAACCTTTCCTCAAAAATCGTCGAGGAAACAATGTTTTGACATCCTATCTGCAAGATTTCATAAATGATGCAGTAATTGCTAATATAATTCCAACAGACTCTTAGCATCGCTACGAGTGAGAAAGTCTCATCGTAGTCAACTCCTTGAACTTGTCGGAAAACATCTTAATGACAAGTCGAGCTTTCCTAATGGTGACATTTACCATCATTGTCTGTCTTCCTTTTAAAATCCATCTATACTTAACAGCCTTTCGACCATCGAGCCATTCTGCCAAAGTCTACACTTTGTTTTCATACATGGATCCTCTCTCGGATTTTATGGCCTCGAGCCATTTATCGGAATCCGGGCCCACCATCACTTGTCCATAGCTCGTAGGTTCATTGTTGTCTAGCAACATGACTTTCAAGATAGGATTACGTACCACTCTGAAGTAGTACGCATCCTTGTCATCCTACAAGGTTTGGGAGTGACTTGATCCGAAGTTTCATGATCAATATCATAAGCTTCCACTTCAATTGGTGTAGGTATCAGAGGAGACGGTTTAATAACCTCATCAAGTCTCCACCATCCTCCCACTCAATTCTTTCGAGAGAAACTTTTCCTCGAGAAAGGACCCGATTCTAGAAACAATCCCTTATTGCTTTCGGATCTGAGACAGGAGGTATACCCAACTGTTTTGGGTGTCCTATGAAGATGCATTTATCCGCTTTGGGTTCGAGCTTATCAGCCTGAAACTTTTCCATATAAGCGTCGCAGCCCCAAACTTTTAAAAAATGACAGCCTAGGTTTCTCTAAACCATAGTTCATACGGTGTCATCTCATCGGAATTACGTGGTGCCCTATTTAAAGTGAATGTGGTTGTCTCTAATGCCTAACCCATAAACTATCGTGGTAATTCGATAAGAGACATCATGGTATGCATCATATCCAATAGGGTGAAGTTATGATGTTCGGACACACCATCACACTATGGTGTTCCAGGCTGTATTAGTTGTGAAACAATTTCCACAATGTCTTAATTCTGTGCCAAACTCGTAATTCAGATATTCATCTCTATGATCATATCATAGATCTTTTATCCTCTTGTCACGATGATCTTTCAACTTCACCCTGAAATTACTTGAACCTTTCAAAAATTCAGACTCGTGATTCATCAAGTAAATATACTCAACATCTACTCAAATCATCTGTGAAGTAAGAACATAACGATATCCACTACACGCCTTAGCACTTATTGGACAGCACACATCAAAATGTATTACTTCCAACAAGTTGCTTTCTAGTTCCATTTTACTGAAAACGAGGCTTTCAGTCATCTTGCCCATGTGGTATGATTTGCATGTCTCAAGTGATTCAAAATCAAGTGAGTCCAAATGGTCCATTTGCATGGAGTTTCTTTATGCATATCTACCAACAAACATGGTTCGCATGTCTCAATCCTTTCAAAAATGAGTGAGTCCAAAGATCCATCAACATGGAGCTTCTTCATGCGTTTTATACTGATATGACTTAAGTGGCAGTGCCACAAGTAGGTGGTACTATACTATATCTTTTGGCATGAACATGTGTATTGTTGGGGAACGTAGTAATTTCAAAAAATTTCCTACGCACACGCAAGATCATGTGATGCATAGCAACAAGGGGGAAGAGTGTTGTCTACGTACCAACGCAGACCGACTGCGGAAGCGATCACACAACGTAGAGGAAGTAGTCGTACGTCTTCACGATCCAACCGATCAAGCACCGAAACTACGGCACCTCCGAGTTCGAGCACACGTTCAACTCGATGACAATCCCCGGACTCCGATCCAGCAAAGTGTCGGGGAAGAGTTCCGTCAGCACGACGGCGTGGTGACGATCTTGATGAACTACAGTAGCAGGGCTTCGCCTAAGCTCCGCTATAGTATTATTGAGGAATATGGTGGCAGGGGGCACCGCACACGGCTAAGGAATAGATCACGTGGATCAACTTGTGTGTCTTTGGGGTGCCTCTACCTCAGTATATAAAGGAGCCAAGGGGGGAGGGGGCACCGGCCAGGAGGAGAGGGCGCAGGAGGAGTCCTACTCCTTCCGGGAGTAGGACTCCCCCCCAATCCTATTCCAACTAGGATTCCCCAAAGGGGGAAAGAGGGAGAAGGGTGGCCGGCCACCTCTCCTAGTCCTAATAGGACTAGGGGAAGGGGGGAGGCGCGCAGCCCTTGTGGGCAGCCCTTTCACCTTTCCACTAAGGCCCATGAAGGCCCATATGGCTCCCAGGGGGGTTCCGGTAACCTCCCGGTAACCCGGTAAAATCCCGATTTCACCCGGAACACTTCCGATATCCAAATATAGGCTTCCAATATATCAATCTTTACATCTCGACCATTTTGAGACTCCTCGTCATGTCCGTGATCACATCTGGGACTCCGAACAACCTTGAGTACATCAAAATGCATAAACTCATAATATAACTGTCATCGTAACCTTAAGCGTGCGGACCCTACGGGTTCGAGAATAATGTAGACATGACCGAGACTCGTCTCCGGTCAATAACCAATAGCCGGACCTAGATGCCCATATTGGCTCCTACATATTCTACGAAGATCTTTATCGGTCAGACCGCATAACAACATACGTTGTTCCCTTTGTCATCGGTATGTTACTTGCCCGAGATTCGATCGTCGGTATCCAATACATAGCTCAATCTCGTTACCGGCAAGTCTCTTTACTTGTTCCGTAATACATCATCTCACAACTAACATATTAGTTGTAATGCTTGCAAGGCTTATGTGATGTGTATTACCGAGAAGGCCCAGAGATACCTCTCCGACAATCGGAGTGACAAATCCTAATCTCGAAATACGCCAACCCAACATCTACCATTGGAGACACCTGTAGTACTCCTTTATAATCACCCAGTTACGTTGTGACGTTTGGTAGTACCCAAAGTGCTCCTCCGGTAAACGGGAGTTGCATAATCTCATAGTCATAGGAACATGTATAAGTCATGAAGAAAGCAATAGCAACATACTAAACGATTGGGTGCTAAGCTAATGGAATGGGTCATGTCAATCAGATCATTCAATTAATGATGTGACCTCGTTAATCAAATAACAACTCTTTGTCCATGGTTAGGAAACATAACCATCTTTGATTAACGAGCTAGTCAAGTAGAGGCATACTAGTGACACTCTGTTTGTCTATGTATTCACACATGTATTATGTTTCCGGTTAATACAATTATAGCATGAATAATAAACATTTATCATGAAATAAGGAAATAAATAATAACTTTATTATTGCCTCTAGGGCATATTTCCTTCAGTCTCCCACTTGCACTAGAGTCAATAATCTAGTTCACATCGCCATGTGATTTACACCCATAGTTCACATCGATATGTGATCAACACCCAAAGGGTTTACTAGAGTCAGTAATCTAGTTCACATCGCTATGTGAATGACACCCAAAGAGTACTAAGGTGTGATCATGTTTTGCTTGTGAGATAATTTTAGTCAACAGGTCTGTCACATACAGATCTTTAAGTATTTTGCGAATTTCTATGTCAACAATGCTCTGCACGGAGCTACTCTAGCTAATTGCTCCCACTTTCAATATGTATCCAGATTGAGACTTAGAATCATCTGGATCAGTGTCAAAAACTTGCATCGACGTAACCCTTTACGACGAACCTTTTTGTCACGTCCATAATCGAGAAACATATCCTTATTTCACTAAGGATAATTCTGACCGCTGTCCAGTGATCTACTCCTAGATCACTATTGTACTCCCTTGCCAAATCAGTGCAGGGTATACAATAGATCTGGTACACAGCATGACATACTTTATAGAACCTATGACCAAGGCATAGGGAATGACTTTCATTCTTTTTCTATCTTCTGCCGTGGTCGGGCTTTGAGTCTTACTCAACTTCACACCTTGTAATACAGGCAAAAACTCTTTCTTTGACTGCTCCATTTTGAACTACTTCAAAATCTTGTCAAGGTATGTACTCATTGTAAAAACTTATTAAGCGTCTTGATCTATCTCTATAGATCTTGAAGCTCAATATGTAAGCAGCTTTACCGAAGTCTTTCTTTGAAAAACTCCTTTCAAACACTTCTTTATGCTTTACAGAATAATTCTACATTATTTTCGATCAACAATATGTCATTCACATATACTTATCAGAAATGTTGTAGTGCTCCCACTCACTTTCTTGTAAATACAGGCTTCATCGCAAGTCTGTATAAAACTATATGCTTTGATCAACTTATCAAAGCGTATATTCCAACTCCGAGATGCTTGCACCAGTCCATAGATGGATCGCTGGAGCTTGCATATTTTGTTAGCACCTTTAGGATTGACAAAACCTTCTGGTTGTATCATATACAACTCTTCTTTAATAAATCTATTAAGGAATGCAGTTTTGTTTATCCATTTGCCAGATTTCATAAAATGCGGCAATTGCTAACATGATTCGGACAGACTTAAGCATAGATACGAGTGAGAAACTCCCATCGTATTCAACACCTTGAACTTGTCAAAAACCTTTTGTGACAATTCTAGCTTTGTAGATAGTAACACTACTATCATCGTCCGTCTTCCTCTTGAAGATCCATTTATTTTCTATGGCTTGCCGATCATCGGGCAAGTCAACCAAAGTCCATACTTTGTTCTCATAAATGGATCCCATCTCAGATTTCATGGCCTCAAGCCATTTTGCGGAATCTGGGCTCACCATCGCTTCTTCATAGTTCGTAGGTTCATCATGATCTAGTAGCATGACTTCCAGAAAAGGATTATCGTACCACTTTGGCGCGGATCTTACTCTGGTTGATCTACGAGGTTCAGTAGTATCTTGTTCTGAAGTTTCATGATCATCATCATTAGCTTCCCCACTAACTGGTGTAGGTGTCACAGAAACAGTTTTCTGTGATGTACTACTTTCCAATAAGGGAGCAGGTACAGTTACCTCGTCAAGTTCTACTTTCCTCCCACTCACTTCTTTCGAGAGAAACTCCTTCTCCGGAAAGTTTCCGAATTTAGCAACAAAAGTCTTGCCTTCAGATCTGTGATAGAAGGTGTATCCAATAGTTTTCTTTGGATATCCTATGAAGATGCACTTCTCCGATTTGAGTTTGAGCTTATCAGGATGAAACTTTTTTATATAAGCATCGCAACCCCAAATTTAAGAAACGACAGCTTAGGTTTCTTGCCAAACCATAGTTCACATGGTGTCGTCTCAACGGATTTAGATGGTGCCCTATTTAACGTGAATGCAGCTGTCTCTAATGCATAACCCAAAACGATAGTGGTAGATCGGTAAGAGACATCATAGATTGCACCATATCTAATAAAGTACGGTTATGACGTTTGGACACACCATTACATTGTGGTGTTCCAGGTGGCATGAGTAGTGAAACTATTCCACATTGTTTTAATTGAAGACCAAACTCGTAACTCAAATATTTTACCTCTGCGATCATATCGTAGAAACTTTTATTTTCTTGTCACGATGATTTTCCACTTCACTCTAAAATTCTTTGAACTTTTCAAATGTTTCAGACTTATGTTTCATCAAGTAGATATACTCATATCTGCTCAAATCATCTGTGAAGATCAGAAAATAATGATACCTGTCGCGAGCCTCAGTATTCATCGGACCACATACATCAGTATGTATGATTTCCAACAAATTTGTTGCTCGCTTCATTGTTCCGAAGAACAGAGTCTTAGTCATCTTGCCCATGAGGCATGGTTCGCAAGCATCAACTGATTCATAATCAAGTGATTCCAAAATCCCATCAGTATGGAGTTTCTTCATGCGCTTTACACCAATATGACCTAAATGGCAGTGCTAGAAACAAGTTGCACTTATCATTATTAACTTTGCATCTTTTGGTTTGAATATTATGATTATGTGTATCACTACGATCGAGATCCAACGAACTATTTTCATTGGGTGTGTAACCATATAAGGTTTTATTCATGTAAACAAAACAACAATTTATTCTCTTACTTAAATGAATAACCGTATTACAATAAACATGATCAAATCATATTCATGCTCAACGCAAACACCAAATAACACTTATTCAGGTTCAACACTAATCCCGAAAGTATAGGGAGTGTGCGATGATGATCATATCAATCTTGGAACCACTTCCAACACACATCGTCACTTCACCCTTAACTAGTCTCTGTTTATTCTGCAACTCCCGTTTCGAGTTACTAATCTTAGCAACTGAACTAGTATCAAATACTGAGGGGTTGCTATAAACACTAGTAAAGTACACATCAATAACATGTATATCAAATATACTTATGTTCACTTTGCCATCCTTCTTATCTGCCAATCACTTGGGGTAGTTCCGCTTCCAGTGACCAGTCCCTTTGCAGTAGAAACACTTAGTCTCAGGCTTAGGATCAGACTTGGGCTTCTTCACTTGAGCAGCAACTTGCTTGCTGTTCTTCTTGAAGTTCCCCTTCTTCCCTCTGCCCTTTTCTTGAAACTAGTGGTCTTGTCTACCATCAACACTTGATGTTTTTCTCGATTTCTACCTTCGTCAATTTCCGCATTACGAAGAGCTTGGGAATCGTTTCCGTTATCCCTTGCATATCATAGTTCATCACGAAGTTCTACTAACTTGGTGATGGTGACTAGAGAATTCTGTCAATCACTATCTTATCTGGAAGATTAACTCCCACTTGATTCAAGCGATTGTAGTACCCAGACAATCTGAGCACATGCTCACTAGTTGAGCGATTCTCCTCCATCTTTTAGCTATAGAACTTGTTGGAGACTTCATATCTCTCAACTCGGGTATTTGCTTGAAATATTAACTTCAACTCCTGGAACATCTCATATGGTCCATGACGTTCAAAACGTCTTTGAAGTCCCGATTCTAAGCCATTAAGCATGGTGCACTAAACTATCAAGTAGTCATCATATTGAGCTAGCCAAACGTTCATAACGTCTGCATCTGCTCCTGCAATAGGTCGTCACCTAGCGGTGCATCAAGGACATAATTCTTCTGTGCAGCAATGAGGATAAACCTCAGATCACGGATCCAATCCGCATCATTGCTACTAACATCTTTCAACACAATTTTCTCTAGGAACATATCAAAATAAACACAAGGAAGCAACAACGCGAGCTATTGATCTACAACATGATGTGCAAAATACTACCAGGACTAAGTTCATGATAAATTTAAGTTCAATTAATCATATTACTTAAGAACTCCCACTTAGATAGACATCCCTCTAATCCTCTAAGTGATCACGTGATCCAAATCAACTAAACCATGTCCGATCATCACGTGAGATGGAGTAGTTTCATTGGTGAACATCACTATGTTGATCATATCTACTATATGATTCACGCTCGACCTTTCGGTCTCCGTGTTCCGAGGCCATATCTGTATATGCTTGGCTCGTCAAGTATAACCTGAGTATTCCGCGTGTGCAACTGT
Source organism: Triticum aestivum (assembly GCF_018294505.1). Taxonomy (NCBI): domain Eukaryota; kingdom Viridiplantae; phylum Streptophyta; class Magnoliopsida; order Poales; family Poaceae; genus Triticum; species Triticum aestivum. The sequence goes on from NC_057794.1 coordinate 594,931,728, forward strand.
TTTGCACCCGTTGTATTTGAACGTAGAGCCTATCACACCCGATCATCACGTGGTGTCTCAGCACGAAGAACTTTCGCAACGGTGCATACTCAGGGAGAACACTTCTTGATAATTTAATGAGAGATCATCTTATAATGCTACCGTCAATCAAAGCAAGATAAGATGCATAAAAGATAAACATCACATGCAATCAATATAAGTGATATGATATGGCCATCATCATCTTGTGCCTGTGATCTCCATCTCCGAAGCACCGTCATGATCACCATCGTCACCGGCGCGACACCTTGATCTCCATCGTAGCATCGTTGTCGTCTCGCCAATCTTATGCTTCTACGACTATCACTACCGCTTAGTAATAAAGTAAAGCATTACATCGCGATTGCATTGCATACAATAAAGCGACAACCATATGGCTCCTGCCAGTTGCCGATAACTTCGGTTACAAAACATGATCATCTCATACAATAAAATTCAGCATCATGCCTTGACCATATCACATCACAACATGCCCTGCAAAAACAAGTTAGACGTCCTCTACTTTGTTGTTACAAGTTTTACGTGGCTGCTACGGGCTTAAGCAAGAACCAATCTCACCTACGCATCAAAACCACAACGATAGTTTGTCAAATAGACTCCGTTTTAACCTTCGCAAGGACCGGGCGTAGCCATACTTGGTTCAACTAAAGTTGGAGAGACAGTCGCCCGCAAGCCACCTGTGTGCAAAGCACGTCGGGAGAACCGGTCTCGCGTAAGCGTACGCGTAATGTTGGTCCGGGTCGTCTCGTCCAACAATACCGCTGAACCAAAGTATGACATGCTGGTAGGCAGTATGACTTGTATCGTCCACAACTCACTTGTGTTCTACTCGTGCAAATAACATCAACATATATAACCTAGGCTCGGATGCCACCGTTGGGGAACGTAGTAATTTCAAAAAATTTCCTACGCACACGCAAGATCATGTGATGCATAGCAACGAGGGGGAAGAGTGCTGTCTACGTACCAACGCAGACCGACTGCGGAAGCGATCACACAACGTAGAGGAAGTAGTCGTACGTCTTCACGATCCAACCGATCAAGCACCGAAACTACGGCACCTCCGAGTTCGAGCACACGTTCAGCTCGATGACAATCCCCGGACTCCGATCCAGCAAAGTGTCGGGGAAGAGTTCCGTCAGCACGACGGCGTGGTGACGATCTTGATGAACTACAGCAGCAGGGCTTCGCCTAAACTCCGCTACAGTATTATCGAGGAATATGGTGGCAGGGGGCACCGCACACGGCTAAGGAATAGATCACGTGGATCAACTTGTGTGTCTTTGGGGTGCCTCTACCTCAGTATATAAAGGAGCCAAGGGGGGAGGGGGCGCCGGCCAGGAGGAGAGGGCACAGGACGAGTCCTACTCCTTCCGGGAGTAGGACTCCCCCCAATCCTATTCCAACTAGGATTTCCCAAAGGGGGAAAGAGGGAGAAGGGTGGCCGGCCACCTCTCCTAGTCCTAATAGGACTAGGGGAAGGGGGGAGGCGTGCAACCCTTGTGGGAAGCCCTTTCACCTTTCCACTAAGGCCCATGAAGGCCCATATGGCTCCCGGGGGGGTTCCGGTAACCTCCCGGTAACCCGGTAAAATCCCGATTTCACCCGGAACACTTCCGATATCCAAATATAGGCTTCCAATATATCAATCTTTACGTCTCGACCATTTCGAGACTCCTCGTCATGTCCGTGATCACATCCGGGACTCCGAACAACCTTCGGTACATCAAAATGCATAAACTCATAATATAACTGTCATCGTAACCTTAAGCGTGCGGACCCTACGGGTTCGAGAACAATGTAGACATGACCGAGACTCGTCTCCGGTCAATAACCAATAGCGGGACCTGGATGCCCATATTGGCTCCTACATATTCTACGAAGATCTTTATCGGTCAGACCGCATAACAACATACGTTGTTCCCTTTGTCATCGGTATGTTACTTGCCCGAGATTCGATCGTCGGTATCCAATACATAGCTCAATCTCGTTATCGGCAAGTCTCTTTACTCGTTCCGTAATACATCATCTCACAACTAACATATTAGTTGTAATGCTTGCAAGGCTTATGTGATGTGTATTACCGAGAGGGCCCAGAGATACCTCTCCGACAATCGGAGTGACAAATCCTAATCTCGAAATACGCCAACCCAACATCTACCATTGGAGACACCTGTAGTACTCCTTTATAATCACCCAGTTATGTTGTGACGTTTGGTAGTACCCAAAGTGTTCCTCCGGTAAACGGGAGTTGCATAATCTCATAGTCATAGGAACATGTATAAGTCATGAAGAAAGCAATAGCAACATACTAAACGATCGGGTGCTAAGCTAATGGAATGGGTCATGTCAATCAGATCATTCAATTAATGATGTGACCTCGTTAATCAAATAACAACTCTTTGTCCATGGTTAGGAAACATAACCATCTTTGATTAACGAGCTAGTCAAGTAGAGGCATACTAGTGACACTCTGTTTGTCTATGTATTCACACATGTATTATGTTTCCGGTTAATACAATTATAGCATGAATAATAAACATTTGTCATGAAATAAGGAAATAAATAATAACTTTATTATTGCCTCTAGGGCATATTTCCTTCATGTATCACTACGATCGAGATTCAATAAACCATTCATTTTAGGCGTAAGACCATTGAAGGTATTATTCAAATAAACAGAGTAACAATTATTCTCCTTAAATGAATAACCGTATTGCGATAGTCATAATCCAATCATGTCTATGCTCAACGCAAACACCAAATAACAATTATTTAGGTTTAACACCAATCTCGATGGTAGAGGGAGCGTGCGATGCTTGATCATATCAACATTGGAAACACTTCCAACACATATCGTCAGCTCACCTTTAGCTAGTCTCCGTTTATTCCGTAGCTTTTATTTCGATTTACTAACACTTAGCAACTAAACCGGTATCTAATACCCTGGTGCTACTAGGAGTACCAGTAAAGTACACATTATAATGCGTATCCAATATACTTCTGTCGACCTTGCCAGCCTTCTCATCTACCAAGTATCTTGGGTGGTTCCGCTTCAGTGACTGTTCCCCTTATTACAGAAGCACTTAGTCTCGGGCTTGAGTTCAACTTTGGGTTTCTTCACTAGAACAGCAACTGATTTGTTGTTCCATGAAGTATCCCTTTCTTGCCCTTGCCCTTCTTGAAACTAGTGGTTTTACTAACCATCAACGATTGATGCTCCCTTTTGATTTCGACTTTTGTGGTGTCAAACATCGTGAATATCTCAAGGATCATCATATATGTCCCCGATATATTATAGTTCATCACGAAGCTCTAGCAGCTTGGTGGTAATGACTTCGGACAAACATCACTATTTCATCTGGAAGATCAACTCCCACTCGATTCAAATGATTGTTGTACTCAGACAATCTGAGCACAAGCTCAACAATTGAGCTTTCCTCCCTTAGTTTGCAGGCTAATAAAATCGTCGGAGGTCTTATACCTCTTGACGTGGGCACGAGCCTGAAATCCCAATTTCAGCCCTCGAAACATCGCATATGTTTCGCGACGTTTCAAAACGTCTTCGGTGCCTCAACTCTAAACCGTTTAACTGAACTATCACGTAGTTATCAAAATGTGTATGTCAGATGTTCGCAACATCAACAGACGACATTCGAGGTTCAGCACACTGAGCGGTGCATTAAGGACATAAGCCTTCTATGAAGCAATGAGGACAATCCTCGGTTTACGGACCTGGTCCGCATAATTGCTACTATCAACTTTCAACTAAATTTTCTCTAGGAACATATCTAAACAGTAGAACTGAAGCGCGAGCTATGACATAATTTGCAAAGATCTTTTGACTATGTTCAGGATAATTAAGTTCATCTTATGAACTCCCACTCAGATAGACATACCTCTAGTCATCTAAGTGATTACATGATCCGAGTCAACTAGGCCGTGTCCGATCATCACGTGAGACGGACTAGTCATCATCGGTGAACATCTTCATGTTGATCGTATCTACCATACGACTCATGCTCGACCTTTCGGTCTCTTGTGTTCCGAGGCCATGTCTGTACATGCTAGGCTCGTCAAGTCAACCTAAGTGTTTGCATGTGTTCCGAGGCCATGTCTGTACATGCTAGGCTCGTCAACACCCGTTGTATTCGAACGTAAGAATCTATCACACCCGATCATCATGTGGTGCTTCGAAACGACGAACTTTCGCAATGGTGCACAGTTAGGGGGAACACTTTCTTGAAATTTTAATGAGGGATCATCTTATTTACTACCGTCGTTCTAAGCAAATAAGATGCAAAAACATGATAAACATCACATGCAATCAAATAGTGACATGATATGGCCAATATCACTTTGCTCCTTTTGATCTCCATCTTCGGGGCTCCATGATCATCATCGTCACCAGCATGACACCATGATCTCCATCATCATGATCTCCATCATCGTGTCTTCATGAAGTTGTCTCGCCAACTATTACTTCCACTACTACAGCTAACGGTTAGCAATAAAGTAAAGTAATTACATGACGTTTATGTTGACACGCAGGTCATAAATAAATAAAGACAACTCCTATGGCTCCTGCCGGTTGTCATACTCATCGACATGCAAGTCGTGATTCCTATTACAATAACATGATCATCTCATACATCACATATCATTCATCACATTCTTCTTGGCCATATCACATCACATAGCATACCCTGCAAAAACAAGTTAGACGTCCTCTAATTGTTGTTTGCATGTTTTACGTGGCTGCTATGGGTTTCTAGCAAGAACGTTTCTTACCTACGCAAAGACCACAACGTGATATGCCAATTGCTATTTACCCTTCATAAGGACCCTGTTCATCGAATCCGATCCGACTAAAGTGGGAGAGACAGGCACCCGCTAGCCACCTTATGCAACTAGTGCATGTCAGTCGGTGGAACCAGTCTCACGTAAGAGTACGTGTAAGGTCGGTCTGGGCCGCTTCATCTCACGATGCCGCCAAATCAAGATTGGACTAGTAACGGTAAGCATATTGAAAAAAATCAACGCCCACAACTACTTTGTGTTCTACCCGTGCATAGAAACTACGCATAGACCTAGCTCATGATGCCACTGTTGGGGAACGTAGCAATAATTCAAAATTTTCCTACGTGTCACCAAGATAAATCTATGGAGTCATCTAGCAACGAGGGAGGAGTGGATCTACATACCCTTGTAGATCGCGCGCGGAAGCGTTCAAGAGAACGGGGTTGATGGAGTCGTACTCGTCGTGATCCAAATCACCGATGATCCTAGCGCCGAACGGACGGCACCTCCGCGTTCAATACACGTACGGAGCAGCGACGTCCCCTCCTTCTTGATCCAGCAAGGGGGAAGGAGAGGTTAATGGAGATCCAGCAGCACGACGGCGTGGTGGTGGAAGTAGCGGGATTCCAACAGGGCTTCGCCAAGCGCTGCGGGAGGAGGGAGATGTGTCACGGGAGGGAGAGGGAGGCGCCAGGGCTTAGGTGCGGCTGCCCTCCCTTCCCCCCACTATATATAGGGCCAAGGGAGAGGGGGGGCAGCCTTGGCCCTTCCTCCAAGGAAGGGTGCGGCTAGGGAGGAGTCCCTCCTCCCCAAGGCACCTCGGAGGTGCCTTCCCCCTTTACGACTCTTCCTTTCCTTATCCCTTGGCGCATGGGCCTCTTGGGGCTGGTGCCCTTGGCCCATATAGGCCAAGGCGCACACCCCTACAGCCCATGTGGCCCCCCGGGGCAGGTGGCCCCACCCGGTGGACCCCCGGGACCCTTCCGGTGGTCCCGGTACAATACCGGTGACCCCGAAACTTGTCCCGATGGCCGAAATAGCACTTCCTATATATAATTCTTTACCTCCGGACCATTCCGGAACTCCTCGTGACATCCGGGATCTCATCCGGGACTCCGAACAACATTCGGGTTACCGCATACTAATATCTCTATAACCCTAGCGTCACCGAACCTTAAGTGTGTAGACCCTACGGGTTCGGGAAGTATGTAGACATGACCGAGACGTTCTCCGGTCAATAACCAACAGCGGGATCTGGATACCCATGTTGGTTCCCACATGTTCCACGATGATCTCATCGGATGAACCACGATGTCGAGGATTCGATCAATCCCGTATACAATTCCCTTTGTCTAGTGGTACGATACTTGCCCAAGATTTGATTGTCGGTATCCCGATACCTTGTTCAATCTCGTTACCGGCAAGTCTCTTTACTCGTTCCGTAACACATCATCCCGTGATCAACTCCTTGATCACATTGTGCACATTATGATGATGTCCTACCGAGTGGGCCCAGAGATACCTCTCCGTTTACACGGAGTGACAAATCCCAGTCTCGATTCGTGCCAACCCAACAGACACTTTCGGAGATACCTGTAGTGTACCTTTATAGCCACCCAGTTACGTTGTGACGTTTGGCACACCCAAAGTATTCCTATGGTATCCGGGAGTTGCACAATCTCATGGTCTAAGGAAATGATACTTGACATTAGAAAAGCTTTAGCATACGAACTATATGATCTTTGTGCTAGGCTTAGGATTGGGTCTTGTCCATCACATCATTCTCCTAATGATGTGATCCCATTATCAATGACATCCAATGTCCATGGTCAGGAAACCGTAACCATCTATTGATCAACGAACTAGTCAACTAGAGGCTTACTAGGGACATGGTGTTGTTTATGTATCCACACATGTATCTTTGTTTCCTATCAATACAATTATAGCATGGATAATAAATGATTATCATGAACAAGGAAATATAATAATAACTTATTTATTATTGCCTCTAGGGCATATTTCCAACAAGACGGTGCCCGAGGTGGCTGATAACCCACAAGTATAGGGGATCGCAACAGTTTTCGAGGGTAGAGTATTCAACCCAAATTTATTGATTCGACACAAGGGGAGCCAAAGAATATTCTCAAGTATTAGCAGCTGAGTTGTCAATTCAACCACACCTGGAAACTTAGTATCTGCAGCAAAGTGTTTAGTAGCAAAGTAATATGATAGTGGTGTGGTAACGGTAACAAAAGAGTAGTGCAAGCAATAGTAAATATTTTTGGTATTTTGTAGTGATTGTAACAATAACAACGGGAAAGTAAATAAGCGAGAACCAGTATATGGAAAACTCGTAGGCACCGAATTAGTGATGGATAATTATGCCAGATGCGGTTCATCATGTAACAGTCATAACATAGGGTGACACAGAACTAGATCCCATTCATCAATGTAATGTAGGCATGTATTCCGAATATAGTCATACGTGCTTATGGAAAAGAACTTGCATGACATCTTTTGTCCTACCCTCCCGTGGCAGCGGGGTCCTAATGGAAACTAAGGGATATTAAGGCCTCCTTTTAATAGAGAACCGGAACAAAGCATTAGCACATAGTGAATACATGAACTCCTCAAACTACGGTCATCACCAAGAAGTATCCCGATTATTGTCACTTCGAGGTTGTCGGATCATAACACATAATAGGTGACTATGGACTTGAAAGATAGGATCAAGAACTCACATATATTCATGAAATCATAATAGGTTCAGATCTGAAATCATGGCACTCGGGCCCTAGTGACAAGAGCTTTAAGCATAGTAAAGTCATAGCAACATCAATTTTAGAACATAGTGGATACTAGGGATCAAACCCTAACAAAATTAACTCGATTACATGATAAATCTCATCCAACCCATCACCATCCAGCAAGCCTACGATGGAATTACTCACGCACGGCGGTGAGCATCATGAAATTGGTGATGGAGGATGGTTGATGATGACGACGGCGATGAATCCCCCTCTCCGGAGCCCCGAACGGACTCCAGATCAGCCCTCCCGAGAGGTTTTAGGGCTTGGCGGCGGCTCCGTATCGTAAAACGCGATGATTTCTTCTTTCCTATTTTTTTCTCCCCGAAAGCCAATATATAGAGTTGGAGTTGGCGTCGGAAGGTGTCCAGGGGGCCCACGAGGTAGGGGGCGCGCCCTAGGGGGGGCGCGCCCCCCACCCTCGTGGACAGGGTGTGGGCCCCCTGGTCTTCATCTTTGGCGAGGATTTTTTTTATTTTTTATAAGACATCTCGTGGAGTTTCAGGTCATTCCGAGAACTTTTGTTTTCTGCACATAAAACAACATCATGGCAATTCTGCTGAAAACGCGTCAGTCCGGGTTAGTTTCATTCAAATCATACAAGTTAGAGTCCAAAACAAGGGCAAAAGTGTTTGGAAAAGTAGATATGACGGAGACGTATCAACTCCCTAAGCTTAAACCCTTGCTTGTCCTCAAGCAATTCAGTTGAGAAACTGAAAGAAAGAAAGAAAAACTTTTACAAACTCTGTTTGCTCTTGTTGTTGTAAATATGTAAAGCCAGCATTCAGGTTTTCAGCAAAGATCATAACTAACCACATTTGCAATAATTCTCAGGTCTCACAATTACTCATATCAATAGCATAATCAACTAGCGTGTCATAATAATAAATCTCGGATGACAACACTTTCTCAAAACAATCATAATATGATATATGGTATCTCGCTAGCCCTTTCTGAGACCGCAAAACATAAATGCAAAGCACCTTTAAAGATCAAGGACTGACTAGACATTGTAATTCATGGTAAAAGAGATCCAATCATAGTCATACCCAATACAAATTAATAGTGATGAATGCAAATGACAGCTGTGCTCCCCAACTAGTGCTTTTAATAAGAGGGTGATGACTCAACATAAAAGTAAATAGATAGGCCCTTCGCAGAGGGAAGCAGGGATTTGTAGAGGTGCTAGAGCTAGGTTTTGAAATAGAGATAAATAATATTTTGAGAGGTATACTTTCATTTTCAACATAAGAACTAAGAGATGGCGATATCTTCCATGCCACACACATTATAGGTGGTTCCCAAACAGAATGGTAAAGTTTATACTCCCCCTCCACCAACAAGCATCAATCCATGGCTTGCTCGAAACAACGAGTGCCTCCAACATACATCAGGTCCCAGGGGGAGTTTTGTTTGCAATTAATTTTGATTTAGTTTGCATAAAGCATGGGACTGGGCATCCCGGTGACCAGCCATTTTCTCGTGATTGAGGAGCGGAGTCCACTCCTGTTGAGAATAACCCGCCTAACATGGAAGATAAAGACAGCCATAGTTGATAATGAGCTATTCGAGCATACAAAATAGAATGTTTATTTGAAGGTTTGGAGTTTGGCACATACAAATTTACTTGGAACGGCAGATAGATACCGCATATAGGAAGGTATAGTGGACTCATATGGAATAACTTTGGGGTTTAAGGGATTGGATGCACAAGAAGTATTCCCGTTTAGTACAGGTGAAGGCTAGCAAAAGACTGGGAAGCGACCAACTAGAGAGCGACAACAGCCATGTACACGCATTAAAATTAATAAACATTGGATGCAAGCATGAGTAGGATATAATCCACCATGAACATAAATACCGTGAAGGCTATGTTGATTTGTTTTAACTACATGCGTGTGCTGGGTAACGTTGCAGAAAATAAAAATTTTCCTACTCGTTTCACCAAGATCATCTAGGAGTTCATCTAGCAACGAGTCATTGGATGCATCTACGTACCTTGTAGATCGCGAGCGGAAGCGTTCAAAGAACGGGGATGATGTAGTCGAACACGACGTGATTCGAATCACCGGAGATCCTAGCACCGAACGGACGGCACCTCCGCGTTCAACACACGTACGGAACAGCCACGTCTCCTCCTTCTTGATCCAGCAAGGGAGGGAGGAGAGGTTGAGGGAGATGGCACCAGCAGCAGCACGACGACGTGGTGTTGATGGAGCTGCAGTACTCCGGCAGAGCTTCGCTAAGCAATAAGGAGGTGGAGGAGATGTTGGGGAGGGAGAAGGAGGCAACCAAAGGCCAAGGACTCAAGGTATGAAGTCCCTCCTCTCCCCCACTATATATAGGGGTGCCAAGGGGGGTGGCCGGCCCTAGGAGATCCAATCTCCTAGGGGGTGCGGCGGCCAAGGGGGTTTCCCTCCCCCCCAAGGCACCTAGGAGGTGCCTTACCCTCCTAGGACTCTTTCCCCCTTGAACCCTAGGCGCATGGGCCTATGTGGGGCTGGTGCCCTTGGCCCAAGCAGGCCAAGGCGCACCCCCTACAGCCCATGTGGCCCCCGGGGATGGGTGGCCCCACCCGGTGGGCCCCCGGGACCCCTCCGGTGGTCCCGGTACAATACCGATAACCCCGAAACTTGTCCCGATGCCCGAAATAGGACTTCCCATATATAAATCTTTACCTCCGGACCATTCCGGAACTCCTCGTGACGTCCGGGATCTCATCCGGGACTCCGAACAACATTCGGGTTACTGCATATACATATCCCTACAACCCTAGCGTAACTGAACCTTAAGTGTGTAGACCCTACGGGTTCGGGAGACATGTAGACATGACCGAGATCGCTCTCCGGTCAATAACCAACAGCGGGATCTGGATACCCATGTTGGCTCCCACATGCTCCACGATGATCTCATCGGATGAACCACGATGTCGAGGATTTAATCAACCCCGTATGCAATTCCCTTTGTCAATCGATATGTTACTTGCCCGAGATTCGATCGTCGGTATCCCAATACCTCGTTCAATCTTGTTACCGGCAAGTCACTTTACTCGTACCGTAATGCATGATCCCGTGACCAAACACTTGGTCACTTTGAGCTCATTATGATGATGCATTACTGAGTGGGCCCAGTGATATCTCTCCGTCATACGGAGTGACAAATCCCAGTCTCGATCCATATAAAACAATAGATACTTTCGGAGATACCTGTAGTGCACCTTTATAGTCACCCAGTTACGTTGTGACGTTTGATACACCCAAAGCACTCCTACGGTATCCAGGAGTTATACGATCTCATGGTCGAAGGAAGAGATACTTTGACATTGCAAAAACTCTAGCAAACGAACTATACGATCTTGTGCTATGTTTAGGATTGGGTCTTGTCCATCACATCATTATCCTAATGATGTGATCCCGTTATCAATGACATCCAATGTCCATAGCCAGGAAACCATGACTATCTATTGATCAACGAGCTAGTCAACTAGAGGCTTACTAGGGACATGTTGGTGTCTGTTATTCACACATGTATTACGATTTCCGGATAACACAATTATAGCATGAATAAAGACAATTATCATGAACAAAGAAATATAATAATAATGCTTTTATTATTGCCTCTAGGGCATATTTCCAACAGTCTCCCACTTGCACTAGAGTCAATAATCTAGTTACATTGTGATGAATCGAACACCCATGGAATTCTGGTGTTGATCATGTTTTGCTCTTGGGAGAGGTTTAGTCAACGGATCTGCTACATTCAGGTCCGTATGTACTTTACAAATCTCTATGTCTCCATCTTGAACATTTTCACGGATGGAGTTGAAGCGACGCTTGATGTGCCTTGTCTTCTTGTGAAACCTGGGCTCCTTGGCAAGTGCAATAGCTCCAGTGTTGTCACAGAAGAGCTTGATCGGCCCCGACGCATTGGGTATGACTCCTAGGTCGGTGATGAACTCCTTCACCCATATTGCTTCATGTGCTGCCTCCGAGGCTGCCATGTACTCCGCTTCACATGTAGATCCCGCCACGACGCTCTGCTTGCAACTGCACCAGCTTACTGCCCCACCATTCAAAATATACACGTATCCGGTTTGTGACTTAGAGTCATCCAGATCTGTGTCGAAGCTAGCGTCGACGTAACCTTTTACGACGAGCTCTTCGTCACCTCCATAAACGAGAAACATTTCCTTAGTCCTTTTCAGGTACTTCAGGATATTCTTGACCGCTGTCCAGTGTTCCTTGCCGGGATTACTTTGGTACCTTCCTACCAAACTTACGGCAAGGTTTACATCAGGTCTGGTACACAGCATGGCATACATAATAGAACCTATGGCTGAGGCATAGGGGATGACACTCATCTCTTCTATCTCTGCTGCCGTGGTCGGACATTGAGCTGAGCTCAATTTCACACCTTGCAAAACAGGCAAGAACCCTTTCTTGGACTGATCCATTTTGAACTTCTTCAAAATCTTATCAAGATATGTGCTTTGTGAAAGACCTATGAGGCGTCTTGATCTATCCCTATAGATCTTGATGCCTAATATATAAGCAGCTTCTCCAAGGTCCTTCATTGAAAAACTCTTATTCAAGTAGGCCTTAATGCTGTCCAAAAGTTCTATATCATTTCCCATCAAAAGTATGTCATCTACATATAGTATGAGAAATGCTATAGAGCTCCCACTCACTTTCTTGTAAACACAGGCTTCTCCATAAGTCTGTGTAAACCCAAACGCTTTGATCATCTCATCAAAACGAATGTTCCAACTCCGAGATGCTTGCACCAGCCCATAAATCGAGCGTTGGAGCTTGCACACCTTGTCAGCATTTTTAGGATCGACAAAACCTTCCGGCTGCATCATATACAATTCTTCCTTAAGGAAACCATTAAGGAATGCCGTTTTGACGTCCATTTGCCAAATTTCATAATCATAAAATGCGGCAATTGCTAACATGATTCGGACGGACTTCAGCTTCGCTACCGGTGAGAAAGTCTCATCGTAGTCAACCCCTTGAACTTGTCGATAACCCTTAGCGACAAGCCGAGCTTTATAGATGGTCACATTACCATCCGCGTCTGTCTTCTTCTTAAAGATCCATTTATTTTCTATGGCTCGCCGTTCTACGGGCAAGTCAGTCAAAGTCCATACTTCGTTTTCATACATGGATCCTATCTCGGATTTCATGGCTTCTAGCCATTTGTCGGAATCCGGACCCGCCATCGCTTCTTCATAGTTCGAAGGTTCACCGTTGTCTAACAACATGATTTCCAAGACAGGGTTGCCGTACCACTCTGGTGCGGAACGTGTCCTCGTGGACCTTCGAATTTCAGTAGGAGCTTGATCAGAAGTATCTTGATCATTATCATTAACTTCCTCTCTAGTCGGTGCAGGCACCTCAGGAACATTTTCTTGAGTTGCGCCATTTTCCGGTTCAAGAGGTAATACTTCATCAAGCTCTACTTTCCTCCCACTTACTTCTTTCGAGAGAAACTCTTTCTCCAGAAAGGACCCATTCTTGGCAACAAAGATCTTGCCTTCGGATCTGAGGTAGAAGATATACCCAACAGTTTCTTTAGGGTATCCTATGAAGACGCATTTTTCCGATTTGGGTTCGAGCTTTTCAGGTTGAAGTTTCCTGACATAAGCATCGCATCCCCAAACTTTTAGAAATGACAGCTTAGGTTTCTTCCCAAACCATAATTCATACGGTGTCGTCTCAACGGATTTCGACGGGGCCCTATTTAAAGTGAATGCGGCAGTCTCTAAAGCATAGCCCCAAAAAGATAGTGGTAAATCGGCAAGAGACATCATAGATCGCACCATATCTAATAGAGTGCGATTACGACGTTCGGACACACCATTACGCTGAGGTGTTCCAGGCGGCGTGAGTTGTGAAACTATTCCACATTTTCTTAAGTGTGTACCAAACTCGTGACTCAAGTATTCTCCTCCACGATCTGATCGTAGAAACTTGATTTTCCTGTCACGTTGATTCTCAACTTCACTCTGAAATTCCTTGAACTTTTCAAAGGTCTCAGACTTGTGTTTCATTAAGTAGACATACCCATATCTACTCAAGTCATCAGTGAGGGTGAGAACATAACGATAGCCACCGCGAGCCTCAACACTCATTGGACCGCACACATCAGTATGTATGATTTCCAATAAGTTGGTTGCTCTCTCCATTGTTCCTGAGAATGGAGTCTTGGTCATTTTACCCATGAGGCATGGTTCGCACGTGTCAAATGATTCGTAATCAAGAGACTCTAAAAGTCCATCAGCATGGAGCTTCTTCATGCGTTTGACACCTATGTGACCGAGGCGGCAGTGCCACAAGTATGTGGGACTATCACTATCAATCTTACATCTTTTGGTACTTACACTATGAATATGTGTAGCATTACGCTCGAGATTCATAAAGAATAAACCATTCACCATCGGAGCATGACCATAAAACATATCTCTCATATAAATAGAACAACCATTATTCTCGGATTTAAATGAGTAGCCATCTCGAATTAAACGAGATCCTGATACAATGTTCATGCTCAAACTTGGCACAAAATAACAATTATTGAGGTTCAAAACTAATCCCGTAGGTAAATGTAGAGGTAGCGTGCCGACGGCGATCACATCGACCTTGGAACCATTCCCGACGCGCATCGTCACCTCGTCCTTCGCCAGTCTCCGTTTATTCCGCAGCTCCTGTTGTGTGTTACAAATATGAGCAACGGCACCGGTATCAAATACCCAGGAGTTACTACGATTACTGGTAAGGTACACATCAATTACATGTATATCAAATATACCTTTGGTTTTGCCGGCCTTCTTGTCCGCTAAGTATTTGGGGCAGTTCCGCTTCCAGTGACCACTTTCCTTGCAATAAAAACACTCAGTCTCGGGCTTGGGTCCATTCTTTGGCTTCTTCCCGGCAGCTTGCTTGCTGGGCGCGGCAACTACCTTGCCGTCCTTCTTGAAGTTCTTTTTACCCTTGCCCTTCTTGAACTTAGTGGTTTTATTGACCATCAACACTTGATGTTCCTTTCTGACTTCTACCTCTGCTGATTTCAGCATAGCAAATACTTCAGGAATGGTCTTTTCCATCCCCTGCATATTGAAGTTCATCACAAAGCTCTTGTAGCTCGGTGGAAGCGACTGGAGGATTCTGTCAATGACCGCATCATCCGGGAGATTAACTCCCAGCTGAGTCAAGCGGTTATGTAACCCAGACATAGTGAGTATGTGCTCACTGACAGAACTATTTTCCTCCATCTTACAGCTGAAGAATTTGTCAGAGACTTCATATCTCTCGACCCGGGCATGAGCTTGGAAAACCATTTTCAGCTCTTCGAACATCTCATATGCTCCATGTCTCTCAAAACGCTTTTGGAGCCCCGGCTCTAAGCTGTAAAGCATGCCGCACTGAACGAGGGAGTAGTCATCAGAACGTGCCTGCCAAGCGTTCATAACGTCTTGTTCTGCAGGGAGAACAGGTGCATCACCTAGCGGTGCTTGTAGGACATAATCTTTCTTGGCAGCTATGAGGATGATCCTCAGGTTCCGGACCCAGTCCGTATAGTTGCTGCCATCGTCTTTCAGCTTGGTTTTCTCTAGGAACGCGTTGAAGTTGAGGACTACGTTGGCCATTTGATCTACAAGACATATTGTAAAATTTAGACTAAGTTCATGATAATTAAGTTCATCTAATCAAATTATAATGAACTCCCACTCAGATTTGACATCCCTTTGGTCATCTAAGTGTTACACGATCCGAGTCGACTAGGCCGTGTCCGATCATCACGTGAGACGGACTAGTCATCGTCGGTGAACATTCTCATGTAGATCGTATCTTCCATACGACTCGTGTTCGACCTTTCGGTCTCCGTGTTCCGAGGCCATGTCTGTACATGCTAGGCTCGTCAAGTTAACCCTAAGTGTTTTCGCTGTGTAAAACTGTCTTACACCCGTTGTATGTGAACGTAAGAATCTATCACACCCGATCATCACGTGGTGCTTCGAAACGACGAACTGTAGCAACGGTGCACAGTTAGGGGAGAACACTTCTTGAAATTTTGTAAGGGATCATCTTATTTACTACCGTCGTTCTAAGTAAACAAGATGCATAAAACATAATAAACATCACATGCAATTATATAAAGTAGTGACATGATATGGCCAATATCATATAGCTCCTTTGATCTTCATCTTCGGGGCTCCATGATCATCTTGTCACCGGCATGACACCATGATCTCCATCATCATGATCTCCATCATCGTGTCTTCATGAAGTTGTCACGCCAACGACTACTTCTACTTCTATGACTAACGCGTTTAGTAATAAAGTAAAGTAGTTTACATGGCGTTCTTTAATGACACGCAGGTCATACAAAAAATAAAGACAACTCCTATGGCTCCTGCCGGTTGTCATACTCATCGACATGCAAGTCGTGATTCCTATTACAATAGCATGAACATCTCATACATGACATATAGATCATTCATCATTCATCACAACTTTGGCCATATCATATCACAAAGCACTTGCTGCAAAAACAAGTTAGACGTCCTCTAATTGTTGTTTGCAAGTTTTACGTGGCTGAAGTAGGGTTCTAGCAAGAACGTTTTCTTACCTACGTGAAACCACAACGTGATTTGTCAACTTCTATTTACCCTTCATAAGGACCCTTTTCATCGAATCCGCTTCAACTAAAGTAGGAGAGACAGACACCCGCCAGCCACCTTATGCAACTTGTGCATGTTAGTCGGTGGAACCGGTCTCACGTAAGCGTACGTGTAAGGTTGGTCCGGGCCGCTTCATCCCACAATACCGCTGAAGCAAGATAAGACTAGTAGCGGCAAGAAAGTTGACAAATCTACGCCCACAACCAATTGTGTTCTACTCGTGCAAGAAGAACTACGCATAGACCTAGCTCATGATGCCACTGTTGGGTAACGTTGCAGAAAATAAAAATTTCCTACTCGTTTCACCAAGATCATCTAGGAGTTCATCTAGCAACGAGTGAATAGATGCATCTACATACCTTGTAGATCGCGAGCGGAAGCGTTCAAAGAACGGGGATGATGTAGTCGAACACGACGTGATTCGAATCACCGGAGATCCTAGCACCGAACGGACGGCACCTCCGCGTTCAACACACGTACGGAACAGCCACGTCTCCTCCTTCTTGATCCAGCAAGGGAGGGAGGAGAGGTTGAGGGAGATGGCACCAGCAGCAGCACGACGGCGTGGTGTTGATGGAGCTGCAGTACTCCGGCAGAGCTTCGCTAAGCAATAAGGAGGTGGAGGAGGTGTTGGGGAGGGAGAAGGAGGCAACCAAAGGCCAAGGACTCAAGGTATGAAGTCCCTCCTCTCCCCCACTATATATAGGGGTGCCAAGGGGGGGTGGCCGGCCCTAGGAGATCCAATCTCCTAGGGGGTGCGGCGGCCAAGGGGGGTTTCCCTCCCCCCCAAGGCACCTAGGAGGTGCCTTACCCTCCTAGGACTCTTTCCCCCTTGAACCCTAGGCGCATGGGCCTATGTGGGGCTGGTGCCCTTGGCCCAAGCAGGCCAAGGCGCACCCCCTACAGCCCATGTGGCCCCCGGGGATGGGTGGCCCCACCCGGTGGGCCCCCGGGACCCCTCCGGTGGTCCCGGTACAATACCGATAACCCCGAAACTTGTCCCGATGCCCGAAACAGGACTTCCCATATATAAATCTTTACCTCCGGACCATTCCGGAACTCCTCGTGACGTCCGGGATCTCATCCGGGACTCCGAACAACATTCGGGTTACTGCATATACATATCCCTACAACCCTAGCGTAACTGAACCTTAAGTGTGTAGACCCTACGGGTTCGGGAGACATGTAGACATGACCGAGATCGCTCTCCGGTCAATAACCAACAGCGGGATCTGGATACCCATGTTGGCTCCCACATGCTCCACGATGATCTCATCGGATGAACCACGATGTCGAGGATTTAATCAACCCCGTATGCAATTCCCTTTGTCAATCGATATGTTACTTGCCCGAGATTCGATCGTCGGTATCCCAATACCTCGTTCAATCTTGTTACCGGCAAGTCACTTTACTCGTACCGTAATGCATGATCCCGTGACCAAACACTTGGTCACTTTGAGCTCATTATGATGATGCATTACTGAGTGGGCCCAGTGATATCTCTCCGTCATACGGAGTGACAAATCCCAGTCTCGATCCATATAAAACAATAGATACTTTCGGAGATACCTGTAGTGCACCTTTATAGTCACCCAGTTACGTTGTGACGTTTGATACACCCAAAGCACTCCTACGGTATCCAGGAGTTATACGATCTCATGGTCGAAGGAAGAGATACTTTGACATTGCAAAAACTCTAGCAAACGAACTATACGATCTTGTGCTATGTTTAGGATTGGGTCTTGTCCATCACATCATTATCCTAATGATGTGATCCCGTTATCAATGACATCCAATGTCCATAGCCAGGAAACCATGACTATCTATTGATCAATGAGCTAGTCAACTAGAGGCTTACTAGGGACATATTGGTGTCTGTTATTCACACATGTATTACGATTTCCGGATAACACAATTATAGCATGAATAAAGACAATTATCATGAACAAAGAAATATAATAATAATGCTTTTATTATTGCCTCTAGGGCATATTTCCAACAGCGTGAACATGTGCCAAGGCAAGTCACTCAAATCATTCAAAGGAGGATACCACCCCATCATACCACATCATAACCATTTCAATAGCATGTTGGCACGCAAGGTAAACCATTATAACTCATAGCTAATCAAGCATGGCACAAGAAACTATGATCTCTAATTGTCATTGCAAACATGTTTAATCATAACAAGCTGAATCAGGAACGATGAACTCATCATATTTACAAAAAAAGAGGTCGAGTTCATACCAACTTTTCTCATCCCAGTCAGTCCATCATATATCATCATAATTGCCTTTCACTTGCACGACCGAATGGTGTGTATAATAATAAGAGTGCACGTGCATTGGACTAAGCTGGAATCTGCGAGCATTCAATAAACAGGAGAAGACAAAGCAATATGGGCTCTGGGTTAATTCAACAATAATGCATATAAGAGCCACTACAACAATTTAATCATGGTCTTCTCCTACTGGCCCCCAAAGAAAAGAAAGGAAATAAAAGCTATTTACATGGGAAAGCTCCCAACAAGCAAAAGAAGAACGGGAAATATTTTTGGGTTTTCTTTTTAATTATTACTACTACAGCAGAAAAATAGACTACTACTAATTTTTTTGGTTTTTTCTTAAGGTTTAACAAACACACAAGAAGAAAGCAGGAAAAAGGAAAATAAACTAGCATGGATATTACAGTGAAAGAGTATGAGCACCGACATCTAGCAATGAGTGTGTGTGAATATAAATGTAATGTCGGTGAGAAATACGTACTCTCCCAAGCTTAGGCTTTTGGCCTAAGTTGGTCTATTGCCAGGGATAGCCTGGCGGATACCCGTAGGTGTAGCCGGGGTCGTACTGCGATGAAGAATAGCTGGGATCATACTGTAATGCAGCGGTTATCGCCTGCTGAGCTGCAGCGTGGAGTTGGGCTGCCTCCGCTCTCCTCTCGTACTCATTTGCCTCTTCTCTGGTAATAGTGTATCTTCCGTTTGCCTGATAATCAAAGAAGGCAGGAGTAGGGAGAGTAATACGGACAACACGCCGTTTATCAAAGATTAGTCGATATAAGAGAGGTGATTCAGGCCTCTCGACAAACTGGTGCGAAGCCATAGAGTTATAATCTAAATATGCAGGAGGCAACTCCGTATCACCCTCACAAATGTCTATCTCAAGAAAATTAGCTAAGCGGGTTGCATAAATTCCTCCAAAGAAATCTCCATTATATCTATTATGATGCAACATACGAGCTACAATGGCTCCCATATGATAAGATTGGTCTCCTAACACAGCACTCCTGAGAATGCTAAGGTCAGGGACACACATGTGACATGCTTCATCCTTAGCATTTATGCATCTACCTATGAAGAGAGCAAAATAATGTATAGCAGGAAAGTGAATGCTCCCTATGGTAGCTTGCATTATATCTCTAGATTCCCCTACAGTTATACTAGCAAGAAAGTTTCTAAATTCAGATTTAGGGGGATCCCTAACACTACCCCATGATGGAAGTTTGCAAGCAAAAGTGAAATCCTCTAAGTCCATGGTATAAGATTTGTCATAAAGATCAAACATGACTGAAGGAGAATTACGCGAAGATGAATACTCAAACCTCCTCACAAATGAACTTGTGAGATCATGATACTGGGGGCATTTGTCAGCCTCAAAATCCTCAAGACCGGCATTGCGCAAATAGGCTTTGAAGTCTTATTTAATCCTGCTCGATCCATAAAATTTTCCGATGGCCATTCACAAGGCCGCACTAGAGCATCTCTTGGTGGGTCCTTGTCAGCATCACGTATAGCAAGCCTGGGTCCTTGCTTCTTAGAAGAACCACCTTGGACCATCTTCCTAAGCATATTTTTTTTCTCTGAAAAATTTCTGAAATTTTTAGTAACTTCAAACAAAAGTGAACCAACTTCAATAAAACTGATAGCAACTACTCCTACAAGTGCCTAGAGCCTATAGCAAGCATTAGAACTACTTGGAACCATATAAATTTGACATGCAAGCTCAAGAACATGGTCACCTATGCAGCACAAATTTGCAAAGAATAAAGCACTAGAACAAAAATTAATTGGACCAATGGAGGAGTCACATACCAAGGAACAATCTCCCCAAGCAGTTTTGCGAGAGGTGCTTTGAGCAAGGAGATCGAAAATCACAGCAAAAGTGGCTGGAACTCGTGCTTGAGTTGGTTTTTCGTGTTTGTGTGAGGAAGAGGAAGAAGATGGGTGCAGGGATAAGTGGAGGAGGGCCACCATGGGCCCACGAGGCAGGGGGCGCACCCAGGGGGGTAGGGCGCGCCCTCCACCCTCGTGGCCAGGTGGCAGCTCCCCCCGCGGTAATTTTTGCACAGTAAATCCTCAAATATTCCCAAAAAAATCATATTAAATTGGCATGGCATTCTGAGGACTTTTATTTTCGGGATATTTTTATATTGCACGGATAAGTCAGGAAACAGACAGAAAATGCTATTTTTACTTTATTTCTACTAAATAACAGAAAGTATAGAAAGGGTACAGAAGTTTGTGCTTCTAGTTTCATCCGTCTCATGCTCATCAAAAGGAATCCACTAACAAGGTTGATCAAGTCTTGTTAACAAACTCATTCCGATAATCATGAAACCGGAGAAATTTCGAATAACACTAAGTTACCTCAACGGGGATATGCACATCCCCTATAATAAGTATATCATATTTCTTTTTGACAGTAGGAAGAGGAAATTCAAAACCTCCAAATATAATCGATGGAATTTTTCCAATAGAGTTGATACTATGGACTTGAGGTTGTTTCTTCGGAAAGTGTACCGTATGCTCATTACCATTAACATGAAAAGTGACATTGCCTTTGTTGCAATCAATAACAGCCCCTGCAGTATTAATAAAAGGTCTTCCAAGAATAATAGACATACTACCATCCTCGGGATATCAAGAATGACAAAGTCCGTTAAAATAGTAACGTTTGCAACCACAACAGGCACATCCTCACAAATACCGACAGGTATAGCAGTTGATTTATCAGCCATTTGCAAAGATATTTCAGTAGGTGTCAACTTATTCAAGTCAAGTCTACGGTATAAAGAGAGAGGCATAACACTAACACCGGCTCCAAGATCACATAAAGCAGTTTTAATATAATTTCTTTTAATGGAGCATGGTATAGTAGGTACTCCTGGAACTCCAAGTTTCTTTGGTATTCCACCTTTAAAAGTGTAATTAGCAAGCATGGTGGAAATTTCAGCTTCCGGTATCTTTCTTTTATTTTTAATAATATCTTTCATATATTTAGCATAAGGATTAGTTTTGAGCACATCAGTCAATCGCATACGCAAAAAGATAGGTCTAATCATTTCAGCAAAGTGCTCAAAATCCTCATCATCCTTTTTCTTGGATGGTTTGGGAGGAAAAGGCATGGGTTTCTGAACCCATGGTTCTCTTTCTTTACCATGTTTCCTAGCAACAAAGTCTCTCTTATCATAACATTGATTCTTTGATTATGGGTTATCAAGATCAACAGCAGGTTCAATCTCTACATCGTTATCATTACTAGGTTGAGCATCATCATGAACATCATTGTTAACATTTTCACTAGGCTCATGTTCATTACCAGATTGTGTTTCAGCATCAGACATAGAGATATCATTTGGATTATCAGGTGGTCCAGCAATAGGTTCACTAGAAGTTTGCACAGTTCTATCATTTTTATTTTTCTTCCTTTTAGAAGAACTAGGTGCATCAATATTATTTCTCTGAGAATCTTGCTCAATTCTCTTAGGGTGGCCTTCAGGATACAAAGGTTCCTGAGTCATTCTACCCGTTCTAGTAGCCACTCTAACAACCTAATCATTTTTCTTACTATTCATTTCATCAAGCACTTCTTTTTGAGCCTTAAGTACTTGTTCTACTTGAGTGGTAACCATAGAAGCATGTTTGCTAACAAATTTAAGTTCACCTCTAATATTAGCCATATAATCACCCAAGCGTCTAATCATATAAGCATTTTGTTTTAATTGTCTACCAAAATAAGCATTGAAGTCATCTTTCTTAAACATAAAGTTATCAAACTCATCCAAGCACTGACTAGCAATTTTAGTAGGAGGGACTTCAGCTTTATCATATCTATAGAGAGAATTTACCTTTACTACCGGTGTCGGGATATCGGGATCAGGAGGTTCTTCAATAAATAAAGGATAAAGATCATATGTTTCTTCAACAGGCGGTAAATTAAGACCATGTATTTCTTCAACAGGAGGTAAATTCTTAACATCTTCAGCTTTAATACCTTTTTCTTTCATAGATTTCTTTGCCTCTTGCATATCTTCGGGACTGAGAAATAGAACACCTCTCTTCTTCGGAGTTGGTTTAGGAATAGACTCAGTAATTGGAGCAGGAGCTGGCTTAGGAGGTGCCCAATTATTTTCATTTGTCAACATATTATTCAATAGAATTTCAGCTTCATCCGGTGTTCTTTCCCTGAAAAGAGAACCAGCACAACTATCCAGGTAATCTCTGGAAGCATCAGTTAGTCCATTATAAAAGATATCAAGTATTTCATGTTTCTTAAGAGGATGATCAGGCAAAGCATTAAGTAACTTGAGAAGCCTCCCCCAAGCCTGTGGGAGTCTCTCTTCTTCAATTTGCACAAAGTTGTATATTTCCTTTAAAGCAGCTTGTTTCTTATGAGCAGGGAAATATTTAGCAGAGAAGTAATAAATCATATCCTGGGGACTGCGCACACAACCAGGATCAAGAGAATTAAACCATATCTTAGCATCACCCTTTAATGAGAACGAAAATATTTTGAGTATATAAAAGTAGCGAGATCTCTCATCATTAGTAAATAGGGTGGCTATATCATTTAATTTAGTAAGATGTGCCATAACAGTTTCAGATTCATAACCATGGAAATGATTAGATTCAACCAAAGTAATTATATCAGGATCAACAGAAAATTCATAATCCTTATCAGGAACACATATAGGTGAAGTAGCAAAAGCAAGATCAGGCCTCATTTTATCTCTAAGTGATTCTTTGTTCCATTTAACTATTAACCTTCAAAGCTCATCGTTATCATTGCAGGCTAAAATAGCAGCAGAAGCTTCTCTATCAAAAATATAACCTTCAGGAATAATAGGCTTATCCTCATCATCATTTTCATCAATACTTTCAGATTCAATAATTTCTTTCTCGCTAGCCCTAGCAATTTGTCCATCAAGAAATTCACTAAGGGGCACAGTAGTATCAAGCATAGAAGTAGTTTCATCATAAGTATCATGCGTAGCAGAAGTGGCATCATCGATAACATGCGACATATCGGAATGAATAGCAGAAGCAGGTTTAGGTGTCGCAAGCTTACTCATAACAAAAGGTGAATCAAGTGCAGAGCTAGATGGCAGTTCCTTACCTCCCCTCGTAGTTGAGGGATAAATTGTTGTCTTAGCGTCTTTCAAGTGTTGGGTTTCGTAGTAATTTCAAAAAAATTTCTACGCACACTCAAGATCATGTGATGCATAGCAACGAGAGGGGAGAGTGTTGTCTACGTACCAACGCAGACCGACTGCGGAAGCGATCACACAACGTAGAGGAAGTAGTCGTACGTCTTCACGATCCAACCGATCAAGCACCGAAACTACGGCACCTCCGAGTTCGAGCACACGTTCAGCTCGATGACAATCCCTGGACTCCGATCCAGCAAAGTGTCGGGGAAGAGTTCCGTCAGCACGACGGCGTGGTGATGATCTTGATGATCTACATCAGCAGGGCTTCGCCTAAACTCCGCTACAGTATTATCGAGGAATATGGTGGCAGGGGGCACCGCACATGGCTAAGGAATAGATCACGTGGATCAACTTGTGTGTCTTTGGGGTGCCTCTACCTCAGTATATAAAGGAGCCAAGGGGGGAGGGGGCGCCGGCCAGGAGGAGAGGGCGTAGGAGGAGTCCTACTCCTTCCGGGAGTAGGACTCCCCCCAATCCTATTCCAACTAGGATTCCCCAAAGGGGGAAAGAGGGAGAAGGGTGGCTGGCCCTTTCACCTTTCCACTAAGGCCCATGAAGGCCCATATGGCTCCCGGGGGGTTCCGGTAACCTCCCGGCAACCCGCTAAAATCCCGATTTCACCCGGAACACTTCCGATATCCAAATATAGGCTTCCAATATATCAATCTTTATGTCTCGACCATTTCGAGACTCCTCGTCATGTCCGTGATCACATCCGGGACTCCGAACAACCTTCGGTACATCAAAATGCATAAACTCATAATGTAACTGTCATCGTAACCTTAAGCGTGCGGACCCTACGGGTTCGAGAACAATGTAGACATGACCGATACATGTCTCCGGTCAATAACCAATAGCGGGACCTGGATGCCCATATTGGCTCCTACATATTCTACGAAGATCTTTATCGGTCAGACCGCATAACAACATACGTTGTTCCCTTTGTCATCGGTATGTTACTTGCCCGAGATTCGATCGTCGGTATCCAATACCTAGTTCAATCTCGTTACCGGCAAGTCTCTTTACTCGTTCCGTAATACATCATCTCACAACTAACATATTAGTTGTAATGCTTGCAAGGCTTATGTGATGTGTATTACCGAGAGGGCCCAGAGATACCTCTCCGACAATCGGAGTGACAAATCCTAATCTCGAAATACGCCAACCCAACATCTACCTCTGGAGACACCTGTAATGCTCCTTTATAATCACCCAGTTACGTTGTGACGTTTGGTAGCACCCAAGGTGTTCCTCCGGCAAACGGGAGTTGCATAATCTCATAGTCATAGGAACATGTATAAGTCATGAAGAAAGCAATAGCAACATACTAAACGATCGTGTGCTAAGCTAATGGAATGGGTCATGTCAATCAGATCATTCAACTAATGATGTGACCTCGTTAATCAAATAACAACTCATTGTTCATGGTTAGGAAACATAACCATCTTTGATTAACGAGCTAGTCAAGTAGAGGCATACTAGTGACACTTTGTTTGTCTATGTATTCACACATGTATTATGTTTCCGGTTAATACAATTCTAGCATGAATAATAAACATTTATCATGATATAAGGAAATAAATAATAACTTTATTATTGCCTCTAGGGCATATTTCCTTCAGTCTCCCACTTGCACTAGAGTCAATAATCTAGATTACATTGTAATGATTCTACCACCCATGGAGCCTTGGTGCTGATCATGTTTTGCTCGTGGAAGAGGCTTAGTCAACGGGTCTGCAACATTCAGATCCGTATGTATCTTGCAAATCTCTATGTCTCCCACCTGGACTAGATCCCGGATGGAATTGAAGCGTCTTTTGATGTGTTTGGTCCTTTTGTGAAATCTGGATTCCTTTGCCAAGGCAATTGCACCAGTATTGTCACAAAAGATTTTCATTGGACCTGATGCACTAGGTATGACACCTAGATCGGATATGAACTCCTTCATCCAGACTCCTTCGTTCGCTGCTTCCGAAGCAGCTATGTACTCCGCTTCACATGTAGATCCCGCTACGACGCTTTGTTTAGAACTGCACCAACTGACAGCTCCACCGTTTAATGTAAACACGTATCCGGTTTGCGATTTAGAATCGTCCAGATCAGTGTCAAAGCTTGCATCAACGTAACCTTTTACGGTGAGCTCTTTGTCACCTCCATATACGAGAAACATATCCTTAGTCCTTTTCAGGTATTTCAAGATGTTCTTGACCGCTGTCCAGTGATCCACTCCTGGATTACTTTGGTACCTCCCTGCTAAACTTATAGCAAGGCACACATCAGGTCTGGTACACAGCATTGCATACATGATAGAGCCTATGGCTCATGCATAGGGAACATCTTTCATATTCTCTCTATCTTCTGCAGTGGTCGGGCATTGAGTCTTACTCAACTTCACACCTTGTAACACAGGCAAGAATCCTTTCTTTGCTTGATCCATTTTGAATTTCTTCAAAATCTTGTCAAGGTATGTGCTTTGTGAAAGTCCAATTAAGCGTCTTGATCTATCTCTATAGATCTTAATGCCTAATATGTAAGCAACTTCACCGAGGTCTTTCATTGAA
Organism: Triticum aestivum; assembly: GCF_018294505.1. Taxonomy (NCBI): domain Eukaryota; kingdom Viridiplantae; phylum Streptophyta; class Magnoliopsida; order Poales; family Poaceae; genus Triticum; species Triticum aestivum. Next base: position 594,958,109 of record NC_057794.1, read on the forward strand.
AAACTTTTATTCAAGTATCCCTTTATGCTATCCAGAAATTCTATATCATTTCCAATCAGCAATATGTCATCCACATATAATATTAGAAATGCTACAGAGCTCCCACTCACTTTCTTGTAAATACAGGCTTCTCCGAAAGTCTGTATAAAACCAAATGCTTTGATCACACTATCAAAGCGTTTATTGCAACTCCGAGAGGCTTGCACCAGTCCATAAATGGATCGCTGGAGCTTGCACACTTTGTTAGCTCCCTTTGGATCGACAAAACCTTCCGGTTGCATCATATACAACTCTTCTTCCAGAAATCCATTCAGGAATGCAGTTTTGACATCCATCTGCCAAATTTCATAATCATAAAATGCGGCAATCGCTAACATGATTCGGACGGACTTAAGCATCGCTACGGGTGAGAAGGTCTCATCGTAGTCAATCCCTTGAACTTGTCGAAAACCTTTTGCGACAAGTCGAGCTTTGTAGACAGTAACCTTACCATCAGCGTCAGTCTTCTTCTTAAAGATCCATTTATTCTCAATTGCTTGCCGATCATCGGGCAAGTCAACCAAAGTCCATACTTTGTTCTCATACATGGATCCCATCTCAGATTTCATGGCTTCAAGCCACTTTGCGGAATCTGGGCTCACCATCGCTTCTTCATAGTTCGTAGGTTCATCATGATCTAGTAGCATGACTTCCAGAACAGGATTACCGTACCACTCTGGTGCGGATCTTACTCTGGTTGATCTACGAGGTTCAGTAGTATCTTGTTCTGAAGTTTCATGATCATTATCATTAACTTCCTCACTTATTGGTGTAGGTGTCGCAGAAACAGTTTTCTGTGATGTACTACTTTCCAATAAGAGAGCAGGTACAGTTACCTCGTCAAGTTCTACTTTCCTCCCACTCACTTCTTTCGAGAGAAACTCCTTCTCAAGAAAGTTTCCGAATTTAGCAACAAAAGTCTTGCCTTCGGATCTGTGATAGAAGGTGTATCCAATAGTTTCCTTTGGATATCCTATGAAGATACATTTCTCCGATTTGGGTTCGAGCTTATCAGGTTGAAGTTTTTTCACATAAGCATCGCAGCCCCAAACTTTAAGAAACGACAACTTTGGTTTCTTGCCAAACCGCAGTTCATAAGGCGTCGTCTCAACGGATTTTGATGGTGCCCTATTTAACATGAATGCGGCCGTCTCTAGAGCGTATCCCCAAAATGATAGCGGTAAATCAGTAAGAGACATCATAGATCGCACCATATCTAGTAAAGTACGATTACGACGTTCGGACACACCATTACGCTGTGGTGTTCCGGGTGGCGTGAATTGCGAAACTATTCCACATTGTTTCAAATGTACACCAAACTCGTAACTCAAATATTATCCTCCACGATCAGATCGTAGAAACTTTATTTTCTTGTTACGATGATTTTCAACTTCACTCTGAAATTCTTTGAACTTTTCAAATGTTTCAGACTTATGTTTCATTAAGTAAATATATCCATATCTGCTTAAATCATCTGTGAAGGTGAGAAAATAACGATATCCGCTACGAGCCTCAATATTCATCGGACCACATACATCGGTATGTATGATTTCCAACAAATCCGTTGCTCTCTCCATAGTACCGGAGAACGGTGTTTTAGTCATCTTGCCCATCAGGCACGGTTCGCAAGTACCAAGTGATTCATAATCAAGTGGTTCCAAAAGTCCATCAGTATGGAGTTTCTTCATGTGCTTTACACCGATATGACCTAAACGACAGTGCCACAAATAAGTTGCACTTTCATTATCAACTCTGCATTTTTTGGCTTCAACATTATGAATATGTGTATTACTACTATCGAGATTCAATAAAAATAGACCACTCTTAAAGGGTGCATGACCATAAAAGTTATTACTCATATAAATAGAACAACCATTATTCTCTGATTTAAATGAATAACCGTCTCGCATTAAATAAGATCCAGATATAATGTTCATGCTCAACGCTGGCACCAAATAACAATTATTTAGGTCTAATATTAATCCCGAAGGTAGATGTAGAGGTAGCGTGCCGACCGCGATCACATCGACTTTGGAACCGTTTCCCACGCGCATCGTCACCTCGTCCTTAGCCAATCTTCGCTTAATCCGTAGCCCCTGTTTCGAGTTGCAAATATTAGCAATAGAACCAGTATCAAATACTCAGGTGCTACTGCGAGCATTAGTAAGGTACACATCAATAACATGTATATCACATATACCTTTGTTCACCTTGCCATCCTTCTTATCCGCCAAATACTTGGGGCAGTTCCGCTTCCAGTGACCAGTCTGCTTGCAGTAGAAGCACTCAGTTTCAGGCTTAGGTCCAGACTTGGGTTTCTTCTCTTGAGCAGCAACTTGCTTGCCGTTCTTCTTGAAGTTCCCCTTCTTCTTCCCTTTGCCCTTTTTATTGAAACTAGTGGTTTTGTTAACCATCAACACTTGATGCTCCTTTTTAATTTCTACCTCCACAGCTTTCAGCATTGCGAAGAGCTTGGGAATAGTCTTGTTCATCCCTTGCATATTATAGTTCATCACGAAGCTCTTGTAGCTTGGTGGCAGTGATTGGAGAATTCTGTCAATGACGCAATCATCTGGAAGATTAACTCCCAATTGAATCAAGTGATTATTATACCCAGACATTTTGAGTATATGCTCACTGACAGAACTGTTCTCTTCCATCTTGCAGCTATATAACTTATTGGAGACTTCATATCTCTCAATCCGGGCATTTTCTTGAAATATTAACTTCAACTCCTGAAACATCTCATATGCTCCATGACGTTCAAAACGTCGTTGAAGTCCCGATTCTAAGCCGTAAAGCATGGCACACTGAACTATCGAGTAGTCATCAGCTTTGCTCTGCCAGACGTTCATAACATCTGGTGTTGCTCCAGCAGCAGGCCTGGCACCCAGCGATGCTTCCAGGACGTAATTCTTCTGTGCAGCAATGAGGATAATCCTCAAGTTACGGACCCAGTCCGTGTAATTGCTACCATCATCTTTCAACTTTGCTTTCTCAAGGAACGCATTAAAATTCAACGGAACAACAGCACGAGCCATCTATCTACAATCAACATAAACAAGCAAGATACTATCAGGTACTAAGTTCATGATAAATTTAAGTTCAATTAATCATATTTCTTAAGAACTCCCACTTAGATAGACATCCCTCTAATCCTCTAAGTGATCACGTGATCCAAATCAACCAAACCATGTCCGATCATCACGTGAGATGGAGTAGTTTCATCGGTGAACATCATTATGTTGATCATATCTACTATATGATTCACGCTCGACCTTTCGGTCTCCGTGTTCCGAGGCCATATCTGTATATGCTTGGCTCGTCAAGTATAACCTGAGTATTCCGCGTGTGCAACTGTTTTGCACCCGTTGTATTTGAACGTAGAGCCTATCACACCCGATCATCACGTGGTGTCTCAGCACGAAGAACTTTCGCAACGGTGCATATTCAGGGAGAACACTTCTTGATAATTTAGTGAGAGATCATCTTATAATGCCACCGTCAATCAAAGCAATATAAGATGCATAAAAAGATAAACATCACATGCAATCAATATAAGTGATATGATATGGCCATCATCATCTTGTGCTTGTGATCTCCATCTCCGAAGCACCGTCATGATCACCATCGTCACCGGCGCGACACCTTGATCTCCATCGTAGCATCGTTGTCGTCTCGCCAATCTTATGCTTCCACGACTATCACTACCGTTTAGTAATAAAGTAAAGCATTACATCGCGATTGCATTGCATACAATAAAGCGACAACCATATGGCTCCTGCCAGTTGCCGATAACTCGGTTACAAAACATGATCATCTCATACAATAAAATTCAGCATCATGTCTTGACTATATCACATCACAACATGCCCTGCAAAAACAAGTTAGACGTCCTCTACTTTGTTGTTGCAAGTTTTGCGTGGCTGCTACGGGCTTAAGTAAGAACCAATCTCACCTACGCATCAAAACCACAACGATAGTTTGTCAAATAGACTCCGTTTTAACCTTCGCAAGGACCGGGCGTAGCCATACTTGGTTCAACTAAAGCTGGAGAGACAGTCGCCCGCAAGCCACCTGTGTGCAAAGCATGTCGGGAGAACCGGTCTCGCGTAAGCGTACGCGTAATGTTGGTCCTGGTCGTCTCGTCCAACAATACCGCCGAACCAAAGTATGACATGCTGGTAGGCAGTATGACTTGTATCGTCCACAACTCACTTGTGTTCTACTCGTGCATATAACATCAACATAAATAACCTAGGCTCGGATGCCACTGTTGGGTTTCGTAGTAATTTCAAAATTTTTCCTACGCACACTCAAGATCATGTGATGCATAGCAACGAGAGGGGAGAGTGTTGTCTACGTACCAACGCAGACCGACTGCGGACGCGATCACACAACGTAGAGGAAGTAGTCGTACGTCTTCACGATCCAACCGATCAAGCACCGAAACTACGGCACCTCCGAGTTCAAGCACACGTTCAGCTCGATGACGATCCCCGGACTCCGATCCAGCAAAGTGTCGGGGAAGAGTTCCGTCAGCACGACGGCGTGGTGACGATCTTGATGAACTACAGCAGCAGGGCTTCGCCTAAACTCCGCTACAGTATTATCGAGGAATATGGTGGCAGGGGGCACCGCACACGGCTAAGGAATAGATCACGTGGATCAACTTGTGTGTCTTTGGGGTGCCTCTACCTCAGTATATAAAGGAGCCAAGGGGGGAGGGGGCGCCGGCCAGGAGGAGAGGGCGTAGGAGGAGTCCTACTCCTTCCGGGAGTAGGACTCCCCCCCAATCCTATTCCAACTAGGATTCCCCAAAGGGGGAAAGAGGGAGAAGGGTGGCCGGCCACCTCTCCTAGTCCTAATAGGACTAGGGGAAGGGGGGAGGCGCGCAGCCCTTGTGGGCAGCCCTTTCACCTTTCCACTAAGGCCCATGAAGGCCCATATGGCTCCCGGGGGGTTCCGGTAACCTCTCGGTAACCCGGTAAAATCCCGATTTCACCCGGAACACTTCCGATATCCAAATATAGGCTTCCAATATATCAATCTTTACGTCTCAACCATTTCGAGACTCCTCGTCATGTCCGTGATCACATCCGGGACTCCGAACAACCTTCGGTACATCAAAATGCATAAACTCATAATGTAACTGTCATCGTAACCTTAAGCGTGCGGACCCTACGGGTTCGAGAACAATGTAGACATGACCGAGACATGTCTCCGGTCAATAACCAATAGCGGGACCTGGATGCCCATATTGGCTCCTACATATTCTACGAAGATCTTTATCGGTCAGACCGCATAACAACATACGTTGTTCCCTTTGTCATCGGTATGTTACTTGCCCGAGATTCGATCGTCGGTATCCAATACCTAGTTCAATCTCGTTACCGGCAAGTCTCTTTACTCGTTCCGTAATACATCATCTCACAACTAACATATTAGTTGTAATGCTTGCAAGGCTTATGTGATGTGTATTACCGAGAGGGCCCAGAGATACCTCTCCGACAATCGGAGTGACAAATCCTATCTCGAAATACGCCAACCCAACATCTACCTTTGGAGACACCTGTAATGCTCCTTTATAATCACCCAGTTATGTTGTGACGTTTGGTAGCACCCAAGGTGTTCCTCCGGCAAACGGGAGTTGCATAATCTCATAGTCATAGGAACATGTATAAGTCATGAAGAAAGCAATAGCAACATACTAAACGATCGTGTGCTAAGCTAATGGAATGGGTCATGTCAATCAGATCATTCAACTAATGATGTGACCTCGTTAATCAAATAACAACTCATTGTTCATGGTTAGGAAACATAACCATCTTTGATTAACGAGCTAGTCAAGTAGAGGCATACTAGTGACACTTTGTTTGTCTATGTATTCACACATGTATTATGTTTCCGGTTAATACAATTCTAGCATGAATAATAAACATTTATCATGATTATAAGGAAATAAATAATAACTTTATTATTGCCTCTAGGGCATATTTCCTTCATCAAGTTCTTCATAGTGTCCAGCAGATATAAATCCCAAGTGACTCAAAGAATAGAGCTATGCTTCCCGGCAACGGTGCCAGAAAAAGGTCTTGATAACCCTCAAGTATAGGGGATCGCAACAGTTTTCGAGGGTAGAGTATTCAACCCAAATTTATTGATTCGACACGAGGGGAGCCAAAGAATATTCTCAAGTATTAGCAGCTGAGTTGTCAATTCAACCACACCTGGAAACTTAGTATCTGCAGCAAAGTGTTTAGTAGCAAAGTAATATGATAGTGGTGGTAACAGTAACAAAAGAGTAGTGCAAGCAATAGTAAATATTTTTGGTATTTTGTAGTGATTGTAACAATAGCAGCGGGAAAGTAAATAAGCGAGAACCAGTATATGGAAAACTCGTAGGCACCGAATCAGTGATGGATAATTATGCCGGATGCGGTTCATCATGTAACAGTCATAACATAGGGTGACACAGAACTAGCTCCCATTCATCAATGTAATGTAGGCATGTATTCCGAATATAGTCATACGTGCTTATGGAAAAGAACTTGCATGACATCTTTTGTCCTACCCTCCCGTGGCAGCGGGGTCCTAATGGAAACTAAGGGATATTAAGGCCTCCTTTTAATAGAGAACCGGAACAAAGCATTAGCACATAGTGAATACATGAACTCCTCAAACTACGGTCATCACCAAGAAGTATCCCGATTATTGTCACTTCGGGGTTGTCGGATCATAACACATAATAGGTGACTATAGACTTGCAAGATAGGATCAAGAACTCACATATATTCATGAAAACATAATAGGTTCAGATCTGAAATCATGGCACTCGGGCCCTAGTGACAAGCATTAAGCATAGCAAAGTCATAGCAACATCAATCTCAGAACATAGTGGATACTAGGGATAAAACCCTAACAAAACTAACTCGATTACATGATAAATCTCATCCAACCCATCACCGTCCAGCAAGCCTACGATGGAATTACTCACGCACGGCGGTGAGCATCATGAAATTGGTGATGGAGGATGGTTGATGATGACGACGGCGATGAATCCCCCTCTCCGGAGCCCCGAACGGACTCCAGATAAGCTCTCCCGAGAGGTTTTAGGGCTTGGCGGCGGCTCCGTATCGTAAAACGCGATGATTTCTTCTTCCCTATTTTTTTCTCCCTGAAAGCCAATATATAGAATTGGAGTTGGCGTCGGAAGGTGTCCAGGGGGCCCACGAGGTAGGGGGGCGCGCCCTCGGGGGGGGCACCCTCATGGACAGGGTGTCGACCCCCTGGTCTTCATCTTTGGCGAGGATTTTTTTTATTTTTTATAAGACATCCCGTGGAGTTTCAGGTCATTCCGAGAACTTTTGTTTTCTGCACATAAAACAACATCATGGCAATTCTGCTGAAAACAGCGTCAGTCCGGGTTAGTTCCGTTCAAATCATACAAGTTAGAGTCCAAAACAAGGGCAAGAGTGTTTGGAAAAGTAGATACGATGGAGACGTATCAGTGGCCACGAGGCAGGGGGGGCGCGCCCCACCCCCCTGGGCGCGCCCCTGACCCTCGTGGGCCACCCGTAAGGTGTTGATGCCCTTCTTCGGCCGCAAGAAAGCTAATTTTTGGTAAAAAAATCACAGCGAAGGTTTCAATCCAATCGGAGTTATGGATCTCCATATATATATATACGAAACGGTGAAAGGGCAGCAGACAACAACGCAGAAACAGAGAGAGACAGAGAGACAGATCCAATCTCGGAGGGGCTCTCGCCCCTCCCAAGCCATGAAGGCCAAGGACCAGAGGGGAAACCCTTCTCCCATCTAGGGAGGAGGTCAAGGAAGAAGAGGAAGGAGGGGGCCCCTCTCTCCCTCTCCTTCGGTGGCGCCGGAACGCTACCATGGCCGTCATCATCATCACCGCAATCTTCACCAACATCTTCACCAACTCTTCCCCCCTTTATGCAGCGGTGTAACCTCTCTCTTACCCTGTAATCTCTACTTAAACATGGTGCTCAACGCTATATATTATTTCCCAATGACGTATGGCTATCCTATGATGTTTGAGTAGATCCTTTTTGTCCTAATGGCTATTTGATGATCGTGATTGGTTTGAGTTGCATGTTTTATTATTGGTGTGATCCTATTGTGCTCTCCGTGTTGCGCAAGCGTGAGGGATTCCCGCTGTAGGGTTTGCAATATGTTTATGATTTTCTTATAGTGGGTTGCGTGAGTGACTGAAACACAAACCCGAGTAAGTAGGTTGTTTACGTATGGGACAAAGGGGACTTGATGCTTTAATGCTATGGTTGGGTTTTACCTTAATGATCTTTAGTAGTTGCGGATGCTTGCTAGAGTTCCAATCATAAGTGCATATGATCCAAGTAGAGAAAGTATGTTAGCTTATGCCTCTCCCTCAAATAAAATTGCAATAGTGATTACCGGTCTAGTTATCGATTGCCTAGGGACAAATAACTTTCTCGTAACAAAAAGCTCTCTATTAAAACTAATTTAGTTGTGTCTTTATCTAAACAGCCCCTACTTTTTATTTACGCGCTCTTTATATTCTTGCAAACTTATCCAACAACACCTACAAAGTACTTCTAGTTTCATACTTGTTTCCGGTAAAGCGAACGTCAAGCGTGCGTAGAGTTGTATCGGTGGTGGATAGAACTTGAGGGAATATTTGTTCTACCTTTAGCTCCTTGTTGGGTTCGACATTCCTACTTATCGAAAACTGTTGTGATCCCCTATACTTGTGGGTTATCAAAACCTTTTTCTGGCGCCGTTACCGGGGAGTCATATCGTGGGGTGAATATTCTCGTGTGTGCTTGTTTGTTTTATCACTGAGTAATTTTTATTTTTGTTGTTCGTAGTTGTTTTCTATCTTTAGTTATGGGTAGGTAACGCAAAATACCAAAAAAATTAGTTGTACCTACTGAACCCAAGGTTGAAGAACCACTCAAATGTTGGGGAACGTAGCAATAATTCAAAATTTTCCTACATGTCACCAAGATCTATCTATGGAGTCATCTAGCAACGAGGGAGGAGTGGATCTACATACCCTTGTAGATCGCGCGCGGAAGCGTTCAAGAGAACGGGGTTGATGGAGTCGTACTCGTCGTGATCCAAATCATCGATGATCCTAGCGCCGAACGGACGACACCTCCGCGTTCAACACACGTACAGAGCAGCGACGTCTCCTCCTTCTTGATCCAGCAAGGGGGAAGGAGAGGTTGATGGAGATCCAACAGCACGACGGCGTGGTGGTGGAAGTAGCGGGATTCCAACAGGGCTTCGCCAAGCGCTGCGGGAGGAGGAAGATGTGTCGTGGGAGGGAGAGGGAGGCGCCAGGGCTTAGGTATGGTTGCCCTCCCTTCCCCCCACTATATATAGGGCCAAGGGAGAGGGGGGAAGCGCAGCCTTGGCCCTTCCTCCAAGGAAGGGTGCGGCCAAGGGGGGGGGGGAAGGAGTCCATCCTCCCCAAGGCACCTCGGAGGTGCCTTCCCCCTTTAGGACTCTTCCTTTCCCCTCTTCTCTTGGCGCATGGGCCTCTTGGGGCTGGTGCCCTTGGCCCATGTAGGCCAAGGCGCACCCCCTACAGCCCATGTGGCCCCCCGGGGCAGGTGGCCCCACCCGGTGGACCCCCGGGACCCTTCCGGTGATCCCGGTACAATACCGGTGACCCCGAAACTTGTCCCGATGGCCGAAATAACACTTCCTATATATAATTCTTTACCTCCGGACCATTCCGGAACTCCTCGTGACGTCCGGGATCTCATCCGGGACTCCGAACAACTTTCGGGTTACCGCATACTAATATCTCTATAACCCTAGCGTCACCGAACCTTAAGTGTGTAGACCCTACGGGTTCGGGAGACATGCAGACATGACCGAGATGACTCTCCGGCCAATAACCAACAGCGGGATCTAGATACCCATGTTGGCTCCCACATGTTCCACGATGATCTCATCGGATGAACCACGATGTCAAGGACTTAATCAATCCCGTATACAATTCCCTTTGTCTAGCGGTACGATACTTGCCCGAGATTCGATCGTCGGTATCCCGATACCTTGTTCAATCTCGTTACCGGCAAGTCTCTTTACTCGTTCCGTAACACATCATCCCGTGATCAACTCCTTGATCACATTGTGCACATTATGATGATGTCCTACCGAGTGGGCCCAGAGATACCTCTCCGTCACACGGAGTGACAAATCCCAGTCTTGATTCGTGCCAACCCAACAGACACTTTCGGAGATACCTGTAGTGTACCTTTATAGCCACCCAGTTACGTTGTGACGTTTGGCACACCCAAAGCACTCCTACGGTATCCGGGAGTTGCACAATCTCATGGTCTAAGGAAATGATACTTGACATTAGAAAAGCTTTAGCATACGAACTACACGATCTAGTGCTATGCTTAGGATTGGGTCTTGTCCATCACATCATTCTCCTAATGATGTGATCCCGTTATCAATGACATCCAATGTCCATGGTCAGGAAATCGTAACCATCTATTGATCAACGAGCCAGTCAACTAGAGGCTTACTAGGGACATGGTGTTGTCTATGTATCCACACATGTATCTGAGTTTCCTATCAATACAATTCTAGCATGGATAATAAACGATTATCATGAACAAGGAAATATAATAATAACTAATTTATTATTGCCTCTAGGGCATATTTCCAACAGTCTCCCACTTGCACTAGAGTCAATAATATAGTTCACATCGCCATGTGATTAACACTCACAGTGTTCTGGGTTTGATCATGTTGCTTGTGAGAGAGGTTTTATAGTCAACGGGTCTGAACCTTTCAGATCCGTATGTGCTTTACAAATCTTTATGTCATCTCCTAGATGCAGCTACCACGCTCTATTTGGAGCCATTTCAAATAACTGTTCTACTTGGAGTTATTCTAAATTGTTGCTCCATTATACGTATCCGGTATCTCTACTTAGAGCTATCCGGATAGGTGTTAAGCTTGCATCGTCGTAACTCTTTACGTCGAACTCTTCATCACCTCCATAACCGAGAAAAATTCCTTAGTCCACTAGTTACTAAGGATAACTTTGACCGCTGTACTGTGATCCATTCTTGGATCACTCTTGTACCCCTTAACTGACTCATGGCAAGGCACACTCCAGGTGCGGTACACATCATAGCATACTGTAGAGCCTATGTCTTAAGCATAGGGGATGACCTTCGTCCTTTCTCTCTATTCTGCCGTGGTCGAGCTTTAAGTCTTAACTTCATACCTTACAACTCAGGCAAGAACTCCTTCTTTGACTGATCCATCTTGAACACCTTCAAGATCATGTCAAGGTATGTGCTCATTTGAAAGTACCATTAAGCGTTTTGATCTATCCTTATAGATCTTGATGCTCAATGTTCAAGTAGCTTAATCCAGGCTTTCCATTGAAAAACACTTTCCAAATAACCCTATATGCTTTCCAGAAATTCTACATCATTTCTGATCCATAACATATACTCATCAGAAATTCTATAGTGCTCCCACTCACTTCTTTGGAAATACAAGTTTCTCATAAACTTTGTATAAACCCAAAATCTTTGATCATCTCATCAAAGCGTACATTCCAACTCCGAGATGCTTACTCCAGTCCTTAGAAGGATTGCTGGAGCTTTGCATACTTATTAGCATCTTTCAGGATTGACAAAACCTTCCGGTTTGTATCACATACAACCTTTCCTGAAAAAAAACGTCGAGGAAACAATGTTTTGACATCCTATCTGCAAGATTTCATAAATAATGCAGTAATCGCTAATATAATTCCAACAGACTCTTAGCATCGCTACGAGTGAGAAAGTCTCATCGTAGTCAACTCCTTAAACTTGTCGGAAAACATCTTAACGACAAGTCGAGCTTTCTTAATGGTGACACTTACCATCATTGTCCGTCTTCCTTTTAAATCCATCTGTACTCAACAGCCTCATGACCATCAAGTAGTTCTTCCAAAGTCTACACTTTGTTTTCATACATGGATACTCTCTCGGATTTTATGGCCTCGAGCCATTTATCGGAATCCGGGCCCACCATCACTTCTCCATAGCTCGCAGGTTCATTGTTGTCTAGCAACATGATTTCCAAGACAGGATTACGTACCACTCTGAAGTAGTACACATCCTTGTCATCCCACGAGGTTTGGTAGTGACTTGATCTGAAGTTTCATAATCACTATCATAAGCTTCCACTTCAATTGGTGTAGGTGCCACAGGAACAACTTCTTGTGCCCTGCCACACACTAGTTGAAGAGACGGTTCAATAACCTCATCAAGTCTCCACCATCCTCCCACTCAATTCTTTCGAGAGAAACTTTTCCTCGAGATAGGACCCGATTCTAGAAACAATCCCTTATTGCTTTCAAATCTGAGACATGAGGTATACCCAACTGTTTTGGGTGTCCTATGAAGATGCATTTATCCGCTTTGGGTTCGAGCTTATCAGCCTGAAACTTTTTCACATAAGCGTCGCAGCCCCAAACTTCTAAGAAATGACAGCTTAGGTTTCTCTAAACCATAGTTCATACGGTGTCATCTCATCGGAATTACGTGGTGCCCTATTTAAAGTGAATGTGGTTGTGTTTAATGCCTAACCCATAAACTATCGTGGCAGTTCGATAAGAGACATCATGGTATGCATCATATCCAATAGGATGCAGTTATGATGTTCGGACACACCATCACACTATGGTGTTCCAGGCTGTATTAGTTGTGAAACAATTTCCACAATGTCTTAATTCTGTGCCAAACTCGTAATTCAGATATTCATCTCTATGATCATATCATAGATATTTTATCCTCTTGTCACGACGATCTTTCAACTTCACCCTGAAATTACTTGAACCTTTCAATAATTCAGACTCGTGATTCATTAAGTAAATATACTCAACATCTACTCAAGTCATCTGTGAAGTAAGAACATAACGATATCCACTACATGCCTCAGCACTCATTGGATTGCACTCATCAAAATGTATTACTTCCAACAAGTTGCTTTCTAGTTCCATTTTACTGAAAAATGAGGCTTTCAGTCATCTTGCCCATGTGGTATGATTTGCATGTCTCAAGTGATTCAAAATCAAGTGAGTCCAAACGATCCATCTGCATGGAGTTTCTTCATGCATATACACCAATAGACATGGTTCGCATGTCTCAAACTTTTCAAAAACGAGTGAGCCCAAAGATCCATCAGCATGGAGCTTCTTCATGCATTTTATACCGATATGACTTACGTGCTAGTGCCACAAGTAGGTGGTACTATCATTACTATCTTTTGGCATGAACATGTGTATCACTACGATCGAGATTCAATAAACCATTCATTTTAGGTGTAAGACCATCGAAGGTATTATTCAAATAAATGGAGTAACCATTATTCTCCTTAAATGAATAACCGTATTGCGATAGACGTAATCCAATCATGTCTATGCTCAACGCAAACACCAAATAACAATTATTTAGGTTTAACACCAATCTCGATGGTAGAGGGAGCGTGCGATGCTTGATCATATCAACATTGGAAACACTTCCAACACATATCGTCAGCTCACCTTTAGCTAGTCTCCGTTTATTCCATAGCCTTTTGTTTCGAGTTACTAACACTTAGAAACCGAACCGGTATCTAATACCCTGGTGCTACTAGGAGTACTAGTAAAGTACACATTATAATGCATATCCAATATACTTCTATCGACCTTGCCAGCCTTCTCATCTACCAAGTATCTTGGGTAATTCTGCTCCAGTGGTTGTTCCCCTTATTACAGAAGCACTCAGTCTCGGGTTTGGGTTCAACCTTGGGTTTCTTCACTAGAGCAGCAGATGATTTGCCGTTTCATGAAGCATCCCTTTTTGCCCTTGCCCTTCTTGAAACTAGTGGTTTCACAAACCATCAACAATTGATGCTCCTTCTTGATTTCTACTTTTGTGGTGTCAAACATCGCGAATATCTCAAGGATCATCATATATGTCCCCGATACATTATAGTTCATCATGAAGCTCTAGCAGCTTGGGGGTAATGACTTCGGAGAACCATCACTATTTCATCTGGAAGATCAACTCCTACTCGATTCAAGCGATTGTTGTACTCAGACAATCTGAGCACAAGTTCAACAATTGAGCTTTTCTCCCTTAGTTTGCAGGCTAAGAAAATCGTCGGAGGTCTTATACCTCTTGACGTGGGCACGAGCCTGAAATCCCAATTTCTGCCCTCGAAACATCTCATATGTTTCGCGACGTTTCAAAATCGTCTTCGGTGCCTCAACTCTAAACCGTTTAACTGAACTATCATGTAGTTATCAAAAATGTGTATGTCAGATGTTCGCAACATCCACAGACGACGTTCGAGGTTCAGCACACTGAGCGGTGCATTAAGGACATAAGCCTTCTATGAAGCAATGAGGACAATCCTCGGTTTACGGACCTGGTCCGCATAATTGCTACTATCAACTTTCAACTAAATTTTCTCTAGGAACATATCTAAACAGTAGAACTGAAGCGCGAGCTATGACATAATTTGCAAAGATCTTTTGACTATGTTCAGGATAATTAAGTTCATCTTATGAACTCCCACTCAGATAGACATCCCTCTAGTCATCTAAGTGATTACATGATCCGAGTCAACTAGGCCGTGTCCGATCATCACGTGAGACGGACTAGTCATCATCGGTGAACATCTTCATGTTGATCGTATCTACCATACGACTCATGCTCGACCTTTCGGTCTCTTGTGTTCCGAGGCCATGTCTGTACATGCTAGGCTCGTCAAGTTAACCCTAAGTGTTTTGCATGTGTAAAACTGTCTTACACCCGTTGTATGTGAACGTAAGGATCTATCACACACGATCATCACGTGGTGCTTCGAAACGACGAACTTTAGCAACGGTGCACAGTTAGGGGAGAACACATTCTTGAAATTGTAATGAGGGATCATCTTATTTACTACCGTCGTCCTAAGCAAATAAGATGTATAAACATGATAAACATCACATGCAATCAAATAATAGTGACATGATATGGCCAATATCATATAGCTCCTTTGATCTCCATCTTGGGGCTCCATGATCATCTTGTCACCGGCATGACACCATGATCTCCATCATCATGATCTCCATCATCGTGTCTTCTTGAAGTTGTCTCGTCATCTATTACTTCTACTACTATGGCTAACGCTTTAGCAATAAAGTAAAGTAATTACATGACGTTTAAGTTGACACGCAGGTCATAAATAAATAAAGACAACTCCTATGGCTCCTGCCGGTTGTCATACTCATCGGCATGCAAGTCGTGATACCTATTACAAGAACATGATCAATCTCATACATCACATATATCATTCATCACATCCTTTTGGCCATATCACATCACATAGCATACCCTGCAAAAACAAGTTAGACGTCCTCTAATTGTTGTTTGCATGTTTTACGTGGCTGCTATGGGTTTCTAGCAAGAACGTTTCTTACCTACGCAAAAACCACAACGTGATATGCCAATTGCTATTTACCCTTAATAAGGACCCTTTTCATCGAATCCGATCCGACTAAAGTGGGAGAGACAGACACCCGCTAGCCACCTTATGCAACTAGTGCATGTCAGTCGGTGGAACCAGTCTCACGTAAGAGTACGTGTAAGGTCGGTCCGGGCCGCTTCATCCCACGATGCCACCGAATCAAGATAAGACTAGTAACGGCAAGCATATTGAACAAAATCAACGCCCACAACTACTTTGTGTTCTACTCGTGCATAGAAACTACGCATAGACCTAGCTCATGATGCCACTGTTGGGGAACGTAGCAATAATTCAAAATTTTCCTACGTGTCACCAAGATCTATCTATGGAGTCATCTAGCAACGAGGGAGGAGTGGATCTACATACCCTTGTAGATCGCGCGCGAAAGCGTTCAAGAGAACGGGGTTGATGGAGTCGTACTCGTCGTGATCCAAATCACCGATGATCCTAGCGCCGAACAGACGGCACCTCCGCGTTCAACACACGTACGGAGCAGCGACGTCTCCTCCTTCTTGATCCAGCAAGGGGGAAGGAGAGGTTTATGGAGATCCAATAGCACGACGGCGTGGTGGTGGAAGTAGCGGGAATCCAACAGGGCTTCGCCAAACGCTGCGGGAGGAGGAAGATGTGTCGTGGGAGGGAGAGGGAGGCGCCAGGGCTTAGGTATGGTTGCCCTCCCTTCCCCCCACTATATATAGGGCCAAGGGAGAGGGGGGAGGCGCAGCCTTGGCCCTTCCTCCAAGGAAGGGTGCGGCCAAGGGGGGGGGGAAGGAGTCCATCCTCCCCAAGGCACCTCGGAGGTGCCTTCCCCCTTTAGGACTCTTCCTTTCCCCTCTTCTCTTGGCGCATGGGCCTCTTGGGGCTGGTGCCCTTGGCCCATGTAGGCCAAGGTGCACCCCCTACAGCCCATGTGGCCCCCCGGGGCAGGTGGCCCCACCCGGTGGACCCCCGGGACCCTTCCGGTGGTCCCGATACAATACCGGTGACCCCGAAACTTGTCCCGATGGCCGAAATAGCACTTCCTATATATAATTCTTTACCTCCGGACCATTCCGGAACTCCTCGTGACGTCCGGGATCTCATTCGGGACTCCAAACAACTTTCGGGTTACCGCATACTAATATCTCTATAACCCTAGCGTCACCGAACCTTAAGTGTGTAGACCCTATGGGTTCGGGAGACATGCAGACATGACCGAGATGACTCTCCGGCCAATAACCAACAGCAGGATCTGGATACCCATGTTGGCTCCCACATGTTCCACGATGATCTCATCGGATGAACCACGATGTCAAGGACTTAATCAATCCCGTTTACAATTCCCTTTGTCTAGCGGTACGATACTTGCCCGAGATTCGATCATCGGTATCCCGATACCTTGTTCAATCTCGTTACCGGCAAGTCTCTTTACTCGTTTCATAACACATCATCCCGTGATCAACTCCTTGATCACATTGTGCACATTATGATGATGTCCTACCGAGTGGGCCCAGAGATACCTCTCCTTCACACGGAGTGACAAATCCCAGTCTTGATTCGTGCCAGCCCAACAGACACTTTCGGAGATACCTGTAGTGTACCTTTATAGCCACCCAGTTACGTTGTGACGTTTGGCACACCCAAAGCACTCCTACGGTATCCGGGAGTTGCACAATCTCATGGTCTAAGGAAATGATACTTGACATTATAAAAGCTTTAGCATACGAACTGCACGATCTAGTGCTATGCTTAGGATTGGGTCTTGTCCATCACATCATTCTCCTAATGATGTGATCCCGTTATCAATGACATCCAATGTCCATGGTCAGGAAACCGTAACCATCTATTGATCAACGAGCCAGTCAACTAGAGGCTTACTAGGGACATGGTGTTGTCTATGTATCCACACATGTATCTGAGTTTCCTATCAATACAATTCTAGCATGGATAATAAACGATTATCATGAACAAGGAAATATAATAATAACTAATTTATTATTGCCTCTAGGGCATATTTCCAACATCAAAATCTATCACAATCCTGAAGCTTTTTACTTGGATCATCTTCGATCCCTATGTGCTCGGGCTGAAACCCCAACTAGCTTAGTTGAGGGCAAATCTTTAGATGAGCATGCTTGTTATGTGCGACACCGAATATCTGAAAAAGGGAAATTCTATTGGGTCAAATTCATCGTTTGCAATGCTATGCTTGGAATTTATGTGAAATATATGATATCACTTGTTGTTCTGAAAACCCTAAGAAACACCTTCCCTATCAATGTGAGTTTAGTGATAATGGAATCGTATCTTCTTATGCTAAAGGTGTTTAAGTTACTATGATATTCAACAAATTGAAGAATTTGTTGCTTTTAAGGGTGCTTACGAAATTGCTTCTTTGATTCAAACGTATGATGCTACTTTTCACAAATCTGAAAATTTTGCCATACTTAAATATTGCTATGATAATTATGCTTCTAATGCCTATGTTGAACCATATATTGAGGATTACCCCGCTGTCCAAGAAGAGATTAATATTTTGCAGGAGTCTATGGAAGAAGAAATTACTGAAAATGTGAGCTCATTGGATGAAAAAGATGATGAGAAGAGCGAAGAACAAAAGGAGGAAGAGCGGATTAGCTACCCGTGCCCACCTTCTAATGAGAGTAACTCTTCAACTCATACATTGTTTAATTTCCCTTCGTGCTTACCAAAGGATGATTGCTATGATGACTATTATGATCCCGTTGATTCATTTGAAATATCCCTTTTTGATGATGCTTGCTATGCTTGTGGCCAAGATGCCAATATGAATTATGCTTATGGAGATGAACTTGCTATAGTTCCTTATGTTAAACATGAAATTGTTGCTATTGCACCCACACATGATAGTCCTATTATCTTTTTGAATTCTCCCGAATATACTATATCGGAGAAGTTTGCCCTTATTAAGGATTATATTGATGGGTTGCCTTTTACCGTTGCACATGATGATTTTGATGAATATAATATGCATGTGCTTGCTGCTCCTACTTGCAATTATTATGAGAGAGGAACTATATCTCCACCTCTCTATGTTTCCAACACGATAAAATTGCAAGAAACTGTTTATACTATGCATTGGCCTTTACTAGGTTTGCATGAATTGTTCTTTTATGACATGCCGATGCATAGGAAGAGAGTTAGACTTCGTCATTGCTTGATATATGTTACTTTGTGCTCACTACTAAATTACAAATCATTGTTAATTAAAATTGGCTTTGATATACCTTGGGATCCGGGTGGATTCATTACTTGAGCACTATATGCCTAGCTTAATGGCTTTAAAGAAAGAGCTGCCAGGGAGACAACCCGGAAGTTTTAGAGAGTCATTTATTTCTGTTGAGTGCTTTCATATAGTTTAAAAACAACAAAAATAAAGAGGGGAACCCAAAACTTTTTCAAAAAGGAAAGTGAAAGTGAGAAAGACAAGCATTGTTGAAGTGGGAGAGCTCCTTGAACTTTGTTCATGCTCACGGCAACTTTGTGAATCTTGATTACATAAACTTTTCAACAAAAATAATTATACCCTTGTACAATTCCATTGTATTATAAAAATAATGTGCCAAGGTTTGCCTTTAGGATGTTTACAATACTTGTTGGTTTGTGCGGTGCAGGACAAAAACTTTGGCTGTAGTGCGTGATTTTTAATTTTTTGCTGCAACGTCAATTGGTTCTGATTCTTTTCGCACTGTCTTTCTATACAAATCTTTTATTTTTCCTAATTTTGGCATAATTTTTCAAGTACCAGAAGTATGGTGAGTGTTCAGATTATTACAGATTGTTCTGTTTTAGACAGATTCTGTTTTTGATGCATAGTTTGCTTGTTTTGATGAAACTATCAATTTATATCAGTGGATTAAGCCATGAAAAAACTATATTACAGTAGCTACAATGAAAAAACAAAATATGAATTTGTTTGCAACAATACTTAGAGTAGTGATTTGCTTTATTATACTAACGGATCTTACTGAGTTTTCTGTTGTAGTTTTGTGTGGATGAAGTGTTCGATGATCGAGGAGGTCTCGATGTGAGAAGAAGGAAGAGAGGAAAAAGCTCAAGCTTGGGGATGCCTGAGGCACCCCAAGTAAATATTCAAGGAGAGTCAAGCGTCTAAGCTTGGGGATGCCCCGGAAGGCATCCCCTCTTTCTTCAACAAGTATCGGTATGTTTTCAGATTCGTTTCGTTCATGCATTATGTGCAAATCTTGGAGCGTCTTTTGCTTTAGTTTTCACTTTTTCTTTTATGCACCATGCTGGTATGAGATAGTCCTTTGGTTGATTTATAGAATTCTCATTGCACTTCACTTAAATCTTTTGAGTATGGCTTTATAGAATGCTTCATGTGCTTCACTTATATCATTTGAAGTTTGGATTGCCTATTTCTCTTTACATAGAAAACCGCCATTTGTAGAATGCTCTTTTGCTTCACTTATATTTGTTAGAGCGTGGGCATATCTTTTGAAGAAAGAATTAAAACTCTCTTGCTTCACTTATATCTATTTAGAGAGATGACAGGAACTGGTCATTGACATGGTTAGTCATAAAATCCTACATAAACTTGTAGATCACTGAATATGATATGTTTGATTCCTTGCAATAGTTTTGCAATATAAAGATGGTGATATTAGAGTCATGCTAGTGGGTAGTTGTGGATTGTAGAAATACTTGTGTTGAGGTTTGTGATTCCCGAAGCATGCACGTATGGTGAACCGTTATGTGATGAAGTCGGAGCATGATTTATCTCTTGATTTCCATCCTTTGTGTTGAGGTCGGGGGCGCGCGATGGTTAACTCCTACCAACCTCCCCCCTAGGGGCATGCGTCTAATACTTGGTTTCGATAGCTTCTAAATTTTTGCAATAAGTATGTGAGTTCTTTATGACTAATGTTGAGTCCATGGATTATACGCACTCTCACCCTTCCACCATTGCTAGCCTCTCTAGTACCGCGCAACTTTCGCCGGTGCATTACACCCACCATATACCTTCCTCAAAACAACCACCATACCTACCTATTATGGCATTTCCATAGCCATTCCGAGATATATTGCCATGCAACTTCCATCATCATCGTATACATGACTTGAGCATTCCTTGGCATATTGCTTTGCATGATCATAAGATAGCTAGCATGACGTTTTCATGGCTTGTCTGTTTTTTGATGTCATTGCTATGCTAGATCATTGCACATCCCGGTACACCACCGGAGGCATTCATATAGAGTCATATATTGTTCTAGATATCGAGTTGTAATATTGAGTTGTAAGTAAATAAAAGTGTGATGATCATCATTATTAGAGCATTGCCCCGGTGAGGAAAGGATGATGGAGACAATGATTCTCCCACAAGTCGGGATGAGACTCTGGACTTTACAAAATAATAACAAAGAGGCCAAATAAGCCCACCAAAAAAAAGAAAAAAAAAGAAAAAAAAAGAAAAAAAAGAAAAAAAAGAGAGAAAAAGAGAGAAGGGGCAGTGCTACTATCCTTTTACCACGCTTGTGCTTCAAAGTAGCACCATGTTCTTCATAGAGAGAGTCTCCCATGCTTTCACTTTCATATACTAGTGGGAATTTTCATTATAGAACTTGGCTTGTATATTCCGATGATGGGCTTCCTCAAATGCCCGAGGTCTTCATGAGCAAGCAAGTTGGATGCACACCCACTTAGTTTCCAGTTTGAGCTTTCATACACTTATAGCTCTTAGTGCATCCGTTGCATGGCAATCCCTACTCACTCATATTGATATCTATTGATGGGCATCTCCATAGCCCGTTGATACGCCTAGTTGATGTGGGACTATCTTCCTCCTTTTTGTCTTCTCCACAACCACCATATTCTATTCCAACTATAGTGCTATGTCCATGGCTCACGCTCATGTATTGCATGAAAGTTGAAAATGTTTGAGAACACTAAAGTATGAAACAATTGCTTGGATAATTCTGGGGTTGTGCAGGATTGAAATATTTTGTGTGGTGAAGGTGGAGCATAGCCAGACCATATGATTTTGTAGGGATGGCTTTCTTTGGCCATGTTATTTTGAAAAGACATGATTGCTTTATTAGTATGCTTGAAGTATTATTGTCTTAATGTCCAATGATAGACTATTTCTTTGAATCACTCGTGTCTTAATATTCATGCCATGATTAGACATATGATCAAGATTATGCTAGGTAGCATTCCACATCAAAAATTATCTTTTTTTATCATTTACCTACTCGAGGACGAGCAGGAATTAAGCTTGGGGATGCTGATACGTCTCCGTCTTATCTATAATTTTTGATTGTTCCATGCCAATATTCTACAACTTTCATATACTTTTTGGCAACTTTTTATATTATTTTTGGGACTAACATATTGATTCAGTGCCCAATGCCAGTTCCTGTTTGTTGCATGTTTTATGTTTCGCAGAATATCCATATCAAACGGAATCCAAACGGGATAAAACGGATGGAGCTTATTTTTAGAATATTTGGAAAATTCCGGAAGAAGAATCAACGCGAGACGGTGCCCGAGGTGGCCACGAGGCAGGGGGGCGCGCCCCTAACCCTCGTGGGCCACCCGTAAGGTGGTTGATGCCCTTCTTCGGCCGCAAGAAAGCTAATTTTTGGTAAAAAATCACGGCGAAGGTTTCAATCCAATCGGAGTGACGGATCTCTATATATATACGAAACGGTGAAAGGGCAGCAGACAACAACGCAGAAACAGAGAGAGACAGAGAGACATATCCAATCTCGGAGGGGCTCTCGCCCCTCCCAAGCCATGGAGGCCAAGGACCAGAGGGGAAACCCTTCTCCCATCTAGGGAGGAGGTCAAGGAAGAAGAGGAAGAAGGGGGGCCCTCTCCCCCTCTCCTCCGGTGGCGCCGGAACGCTACCGTGGCCGTCATCATCATCACCGCAATCTTCACCAACATCTTCACCAACTCTTCCCCCCTCTATGCAGCGGTGTAACCTCTCTCTTACCCGCTGTAATCTCTACTTAAACATGGTGCTCAACGCTATATATTATTTCCCAATGATGTATGGCTATCCTATGATGTTTGAGTAGATCCTTTTTGTCCTAATGGCTATTTGATGATCGTGATTGGTTTGAGTTGCATGTTTTATTATTGGTGTGGTCCTATGGTGCTCTCCGTGTCTCACAAGCGTGAGGGATTCCCGCTGTAGGGTTTGCAATATGTTTATGATTTGCTTATAGTGGGTTGCGTGAGTGACTGAAACACAAACCCGAGTAAGTAGGTTGTTTATGTATGGGACAAAGGGGACTTGATGCTTTAATGCTATGGTTGGGTTTTACCTTAATGATCTTTAGTAGTTGCGGATGCTTGCTAGAGTTCCAATCATAAGTGCATATGATCCAAGTAGAGAAAGTATGTTAGCTTATGCCTCTCCCTCAAATAAAATTGCAATAGTGATTACCGGTCTAGTTATCGATTGCCTAGGGACAAATAACTTTCTCGTAACAAAAAGATCTCTACTAAAACTAATTTAGTTGTGTCTTTATCTAAACAGCCCCTACTTTTTATTTATGCGCTCTTTATATTCTTGCAAACTTATCCAACAACACCTACAAAGTACATCTAGTTTCATACTTGTTTCCGGTAAAGCGAACGTCAAGCGTGCGTAGAGTTGTATCGGTGGTCGATAGAACTTGAGGGAATGTTTGTTCTACCTTTAGCTCCTCGTTGGGTTCGACACTCCTACTTATCGAAAACTGTTGTGATCCCCTATACTTGTGGGTTATCAGGTACGGGTAAGTAGCAGTAGCGGCGGCCCTGTACCCCACGCTACTGTTAAGGTTCTACCTATAAGGTATTTCCTAGTAGTGCATCCCCCATTCGTTCCCGCTAGTTTCTTTCCTCCCTCCTGAGCTCACACCAGGCGATTCTAGTTGACCCAGCACCAAAGGCGGCGGTAGCTGGCTGGCGACGAGCTCCTCCTCCTCACCAACGTCCCCTCCCTGCCCAACCTAGCTCATCTCCTATTCTTTCTCCTCTGAAGATCTCATATTGTCATATTCATCACCTCCAGAGGGCTCCTCCTGTTGAACATCGTGTTGTTCCTACGAATCTAAGGGCACCATTGTGGGGCCATGTCACAATTATAGAGAAATCACCTGGAGGGGGCAACACTCCAGGTGATTTCTCTATAATTGTGACATGGCCCACATTAGCCAGCCAAACTCCGCACGATGGAGTATTCAACGGCGTTGTTTACTTTTGCTCAACCCAGGAACGGTTCGATGTGCTTCATCGTGCGACAATCATCCAGAATCCGTCGTGTGTGTAGTAGCACTCAAATGGAAATGTAACTACAGTGGTCATGTTCCTTTGAGTAGCTACTCTAGAGTTTTTGCTCGTTTGCTGAAGGAGGCAGTGAGCCATGGAATACAAAGGTCACAGTTGGCATTATGAATGCAATTCTATACTTTTTAATTAAAAATAGTACAACGTATCATATCAGCGTTTCGTAGTCCACTTCTTCAAAATGGCAAATTTACGAATCTGTATTGGTGCTTCGTAGTGGTTCATCATAGTTCTATGTGCAGAAGAGATTTTAAACAAAAGATTTGTCTACGTAATTCATTTCTTGTATACATTTTGGTGAAAAGAAGCAGCAACCAGGAGTTTAAATACAAGCCAACATGTTAGGAAATAGCGATAACAGGCGCAAACATCTATCAACCAGCATGTACTAAGTAATTTGTTGGCAATAAACTGCAATAACCTATAAATAATTTGAACAATGCATAGCAAATAGCAAACCTTTGCTTCAAAGACATGCTAAAAAATAGGAAACTCCAAAGTGTAACACAAGAAAAGCAGGCAGAATTGCATGGAAATATTATAATAGCAATCATGTAGTGAAGGAACATTTTGCGTCTTGGCCTATATCCCTGAAGAGGCCTGGCACTTGACGGAATTTTTACATTGTTTTGGTTGCAGCCTTGGAAAACCCCACAAAACTAATGAACTGCTCTATATGGCCACGGAAAAGATGCAGCATACTACCAAATTCTATGACCTTAGAACCCAGATGGTTGTAGTGCATACAAGGCGTTGCATCTCCTCTAAACTTTTATATTTATGTATAACTTAATTCTATGGTCTTAGCGAGTATATTGTTGCTAAATTATTAGTTATTAGGTTTTTCTTATACATTTGTATTATGTATCGTTATGAAATACACCCGCGTTGTGCTCAATTTAAGTTTTATTTTGTACAGAACTCTCCTTACATTATTGTTGAAAATTTTGCATATAAACTATATAGTGTGATTGTGTGTGTATTCATATATGTATTCTAATATTGTTAAATATCACAATGGAGAACTGTAAAGCGTATAATAAAATAAATATGTTAATAGCTGCTTCTAGTGTATAACTAGTTAATCATGTTTACAGAAACTTCTTGAGTATAAGTTGAACAATTGGCATTGGTTTTTTAACGCTATTAAAAGTGCATCTCCATTATGTACCATAGTGAGTTTTGATGGTTTATGAAAAAACCATGTTACATGACTAACAATTTACATTAGTTTATTACATAAATGTGGACTAATTTTCATTTATAGGTTCTTGTCTATTAATGGAAGGTCATTAATGACCCCGGAAAACAACTTTTCTAGTTGTTTTCCTCCTCGAGTGCTTAGTATGTTTTTTGTAGGGTTTAATCCAAGATTCGCATTGAGTATAGGACAATTGTTCTATGAAGAGGGGCAGAAGCAAACACTTTCCTTTGAACTCCAAGAACAGATTCCAAGACAAACTTATCCAAAATCCACTCCCTAGAAAAAAAATGTATGTATTTCTCTAAGTTTCTATACCTCTGAAGTTTTGTTGTAGGTCCTACAGAGAAACACAAGGTTATTTGTACTTAGAGTTAGAGATCAAATCCAGGTACAACAATTCGAAATAACCATTCATTTTGTTCCAGAACATCAGAGCCAATTCCTTTTGAAGGAAATGTGCCCTAGAGGCAATAATAAAGTTGTTATTTATATTTTCTTATATCATGATAAATGTTTATTATTCATGCTAGAAGTGTATTAACCGGAAACTTAGTACATGTGTGAATATATATACAAACTAAGTGTCACTAGTATGCCTTTACTTGACTAGCTCGTTGAATCAAAGATGGTTAAGTTTCCTAGCCATAGACATGAGTTGTCATTTGATTAACGGGATCACATCATTAGAGAATGATGTGATTGACTTGACCCATTCTGTTAGCTTAGCATTTGATCGTTTAGTATATTGCTATTGCTTTCTTCATGACTTATACATGTTCCTATGACTATGAGATTATGCAACTCCCTAATACCGGAGAAACACTTTGTGTGCTACCAAACGTCACAACGTAATTGGGTGATTATAAAGGTGCTCTACAGGTGTCTCTGAAGGTACTTGTTGGGTTGGCATAGATCAAGATTAGGATTTGTCACTCCGATTGTCGGAGAGGTATCTCTGGGCCCTCTCGGTAATGCACATCACTATAAGCCTTGCAAGTAATGCAACTAATGAGTTAGTTGCGGGATGATGTATTACGGAACGAGTAAAGAGACTTGCCGGTAACGAGATTGAACTAGGTATTGAGATACCGACGATCGAATCTCGGGCAAGTAACTGTTGGGTTTCGTAGTAATTTCAAAAAAATTCCTACACACACGCAAGATCATGGTGATGCATAGCAACGAGAGGGGAGAGTGTTGTCTACGTACCCTCGTAGACCGCAACGGAAATGTTGACGCAACATAGAGGAAGTAGTCGTACGTCTTCCTGATCCGACCGATCCAAGCACTGTTACTCCGGCACCTCCGAGTTCTTAGCACACGTACAGCTCGATGATGCTCCCCGGGCTCCGATCTAGCAAAGCTTCGGGGATGAGTTCCGTCAGCACAACGGCGTGGTGACGATGATGATGTTCTACCGACGCAGGGCTTCGCCTAAGCACTACAATGATATGATCGAGGTGGAATATGGTGGAAGGGGGCACCACACACGGCTAAGGAACGATCTTGTTGATCAATTGTGTGTTCTAGGGTGCCCCCTTGCCTCCGTATATAAAGGATCCAAGGGGGAGGGGTTCGGCCGGCCCTATGGAGGCGCAGGAGGAGTCCTACTCCTACCGGGAGTAGGACTCCCCCCCTTTTCCTAGTCCAAATAGGATTGGTGGAGAAGAGAGGGAAAGAGGGGGGGGGCGCCCCTCCCTCCTTGTCCAATTCGGACTAGGGAGAGAGGGGGCACGCGGCCTGCCCTGGCAGCCCCTTTCTCTTCACCACTTTAGGCCCATAAGGCCCATTAACCCCCCGGTGGGTTCCGGTAACCCCCCGGTGCTCCGGTTTTATCTGATACTTCTCCGGAACCCTTCCGGTGTCCGAATATAGTCATCCAATATATCAATCTTTATGTCTCGACCATTTCGAGACTCCTCGTCATGTCTGTGATCACATCCGGGACTCCGAACTAACTTCGGTACATCAAAATGCATAAACTCATAATAACTGTCATCGTAACGTTAAGCGTGCGGACCCTACGGTTTGAGAACAATGTAGACATGACTGAGACAAATCTCCGGTCAATAACCAATAGCGGGACATGGATGTCCATATTGGCTCCTACATATTCTACGAAGATCTTTATCGGTCAGACCGCATAACAACATACGTTGTTCCCTTTGTCATCGGTATGTTACTTGCCCGAGATTCGATCATCGGTATCCAATACCTAGTTCAATCTCATTACCGGCAAGTCTCTTTACTCGTTCTGTAATACATCATCTCACAACTAACTCATTAGTTGTAATGCTTGCAAGGCTTATGTGATGTGCATTACCGAGAGGGCCCAGAGATACCTCTCCGACAATCGGAGTGACAAATCCTATTCTCGAAATACGCCAACCCAACATCTACCTTTGGAGACACCTGTAGAGCTCCTTTATAATCACCCAGTTACGTTGTGACGTTTGGTAGCACACAAAGTGTTCCTCCGGCAAACGGGTGTTGCATAATCTCATAGTCATAGGAACATGTATAAGTCATGAAGAAAGCAATAGCAACATACTAAACGATCGGGTGCTAAGCTAATGGAATGGGTCATGTCAATCAGATCATTCACCTAATGATGTGATCCCGTTAATCAAATAACAACTCTTTGTTCATGGTTAGGAAACATAACCATCTTTGATTAACGAACTAGTCAAGTAGAGGCATACTAGTGACACTAAGTTTGTCTATGTATTCAGACATGTATTATGTTTTCGGTTAATACAATTCTAGCATGAATAATAAACATTTATCATGATATAAGGAAATAAATAATAACTTTATTATTGCCTCTAGGGCATATTTCCTTCAGTAACATACCGATGACAAAGGGAACAACGTATGTTGTTATGCGGTTCGACCGATAAAGATC
Source organism: Triticum aestivum (assembly GCF_018294505.1). NCBI lineage: Eukaryota > Viridiplantae > Streptophyta > Magnoliopsida > Poales > Poaceae > Triticum > Triticum aestivum. Next base: position 594,986,107 of record NC_057794.1, read on the forward strand.
TTCGTAGAATATGTAGGAGCCAATATGAGCATCTAGGTTCCGCTATTGGTTATTGACCGGAGATGAGTCTCGGTCATGTCTACATAGTTCTTGAACCCGTAGGGTCCGCACGCTTAACGATCGCTAATATGAGTTTATGTGTTTTGATGTACCGAAGGTAGTTCGGAGTCCCGGATATGATCACGGACATGACGAGGAGTCTCGAAATGGTCGAGACATAAAGATCGATATATTGGATGACTATGTTTGGACTTCAGAAAGGTTCCGGGCAAGTTCAGACAAATACCAGAGTACCGGCGGGTTACCGGAACCCCCCGGGGAGTGTAATGGGCCTATTGGGCCTTAGTGGAGAAGAGGAGGGGCGGCCAGGGCAGGCCGTGCGCCCCCTCCCCCTCTAGTCCGAATTGGACAAGGAGGGGGGCGCCCCCCTTTCATTCCCCCTCTCTCCTCCTTCCCTCTCTCCTACTCCTACTCTTGGAAGGGTTGGAGTCCTACTCCCCCTTGGGGCGCGCCTAGGAGGGCCGGCCCCTCCCCCTCCTCCACTCCTTTATATATGGGGGAGGGGGCACCCCATAGACACACAAGTTGATCAGTTAATCTTTTAGCCGTGTGCGGTGCCCCCCTCCACCATAATCCACCTCGGTCATATCGTAGCGGTGCTTAGGCGAAGCCCTGCGTCGGTAGCATCATCATCACCGCCATCACACCGTCGTGCTGACGGAACTCTCCCTCGAAGCTCTGCTGGATCGGAATTCGTGGGACGTCACCGAGCTGAACGTGTGCTGAACTCGGGGTGCCGTGCGTTCGGTACTTGGATCGGTCGGATCGGTGAAGACGAACGACTACATCAACCGCGTTCTCATAACGCTTCTGCTTACGGTCTACGAGGGTACGTGGACGACACTCTCCCCTCTCGTTGCTATGCATCACCATAATCTTGCGTGTGCGTAGGATTTTTTTTTGAAATTACTATGTTCCCCAACACCTTTCAATACCTGGTCTCTTTGTTGTGCCATTTTCGTGCACAACATTTTTCACCAGCACTTCTGAGCCGTCTCAACTTGCTTCTCTATGGGTCATAGCATAAGTCCGGTACATCTGATTTTTTTGTCTGGTACTTCTGAGCTGTGGCTTAGCGCTTTTCTGCAAATTCATATAGTCAAGTAACTGCTCTATTTGGAGCAGTAGTACAGAGCAATTGCTCTTTATTGGTACTTCTGAGCTATTCTATCCTCATAGAAAAGGTGCTAGATTTTTGTGTTAGGTACTTCCGGTTACTATATTTTTTCCAGGTTCCTGAACATTGCATTAGTTGTTCAAAATTATTTGATTTGATTTGGTAGTTTCGGCTAGTTTTCTACTTGTGCTTCTGACCCATTGTTACTTTTCAGTAATAGGTAGAATTTTTACCCTCGCTACCTCTCCATAATCTCTACCATGCTTGTTTGTGGTTGCGACCATTTAGTAATTTCTCAAGTCATTCCACCCACTCATTTCATTCACTGCCAGCTCCACAAACATCCCATTTGACTCCACTCCATCGATCACCTCCATGGAGGAGAGATCCAAGGAAAGAAAAGAAGAAGGAATTGTTGGGTGATTCCTGATATGCCAAAAAAATATCTATACTTTTTGCTATATTCGTGCTACTTGTACCATTATTACATAGTTTCAACATGTTTTATACTAATATATTGCACTAACTTATTAATCCAATGCACAACGACATTTGTTGTTTTCTACTTATTTTTAGAATTTATAGAAAAATATTTCTCAGGAGAAAAAATAAAATTAAAATATGTCACGAAGTTTCAACACAAAAAGGTCGCCATGGGCAGGAGCACCTGGGGGAGTCCCATGTCGTCTACGAGGCATCACCACTTGAGAAAGGCCTTGGTCGTGCCAACAGGCCACCTGAAGCCACTGGATATCACCTCTGCCAGCTCCCCCCGCTATATATACTCAAAAAGAATTGCCATATTTTTACGTGCCCCCCCCCCCACTCCCCACTTGCCGATTCGAGGCAATATCCGTTCATCCTTATTTTGGCACTATGCTAGATATGGAATTCACCATATTTTACCTCTCGATTGACCCCTTGTTTCTCCCATGATAATGCGGGAGTAGTCCTCTCTCGAGGATGAGGGTTTGTAGTAGTAGCTATGTATTCTATGTTTCGTTCTCTCTCCCTTGATCATGTAAGCCTCCAATCTTTATTGTGATCATGGGATTTGATATTGAAGTTGAACCATGCATGTGATGTATCCCATCCTATTCTATCCTATTCTCATTGTGTTGGATTGAATCTTGATCATCCTATGAGTTTCCTGTATTGGATAGAATCTTTTGGGAGTCTGTGAGACTTTATAGGATGCATATGTAATATAATTTTTTGAGACACCTGTAGTGACATTGGGTGTGAACCTATGTATTTACATTAGAACGATAAATATCAGGAGGTGTTTTTCTAATACTGTTTCTTAGGCTTCCCGAGGTTACATAGGAGTGTGCCCTATCGATGTTGAGAGTTGGCACTAGAAAAACTATGAACCCTAAGTCTTGTTTACAAGGATTGACATCATTTTAGTCACGTTCACTTGTTGTTACCTTGTTATTTTATTTGTTTATTCATAAAATACAAAAATACTTTTACCATCCATACTATCCATTTATCATATTATTTTCGCCAAACTAGTGGACCTATGCAGTTGACAACTCTATTAGGCGCATTGTGGCACCGGAGACTAATTGTATCTTGATTGCACGGTAGTTTGTGAGGGAATACTTTCCAGCTACACCTTCCACAAATTGATAAACGTTCGGTCATTCACTTGAGGGTAATTGATGTTGTCCTACAATCCTATCGCTTGAAGGCCCAACAAAGTCTTCTAGAATAGAAGTGTGTAGTAGACATCAATTCCATGTTCACTTGTTGATTCTTGTTCAACCACTAACTCGTCTTTCTTGAATCTCTACTCATCAGGTTCATCTCTTTCACCACAAGATGATCTTTGTGAGAGAGTATTCGCTTGGATTCTCGAGAAAAGCTTTGGTATACGATCTTTTAAGGAGTTCTTATCAAGTGGCTTTGCTTGTGCTTGTTACTCTTCGCTAGTGACCACATCCTAAATGGTTAGGTGTCACTTGTGATCCTATAAGGTTCTATGTGTGAAGGACACTAAAAGTTTGTACAGGTCCGGAGATAACCCACTTTGTGAAGACTACCCTTTGTGGGGCTTTTAAGTGCAAATTATGATAGAATAGGTTTGTTGTGCTTCATGGGCCGCTTGGTGGCCGTCACAACCGGAAGTAAGATATCGTCTACTATCCAAATAATGGAAAAATCCTCGCGCCACGACTGTTTTCCTTCTTTTATCCTACCTCCTACTTATTCACATGATTATTTTTGGTTGGCCTAGAAGTGATTGTTATGCTAAACATTATTTGCTTTGAAGGTTACCATTATGTTCGCAACAAATATGGACATTCTTTCTAAACCTTGACTGTGAACCATTGCCAGCAACATCAACAACAAAAAAACATGGAAAAAATACGAAAAAGTGCTCACAATTGACTGTGCAACAAAAATTAGTACGGTGTCGTCTCTCAACAAGCCTTAGCGTTTTTTTAGGGTGAAAAAGCCTCAGTTTTCACAAACAAACAAACAAATATCAAAAGGCAACCCCGCAAAAAAAAAATATCAAAAGGCAAAGGAAAGCAAAAAAGGAAAAAAACACCAGAAAGTGTAGCCTGTGTAAGAAACAAAACAGCACACATAAGAAAGTGCATCCCCTGACCCAACAGAGAAACACCAGCCAACGACCGAAACAAAGACGTTTTTTTTACGCTACTGAAACAAAGACGTTGATGGACATGGAGGAGTAGCGTTTATATGGGGGAGCCTTAGAGCAACTCTAGCAGACCCCGCATCCCGACCCGATCCATAAAATAATCACCAAAATGCGAGTCAGGGAGGAAAAACCAGCCCGATCACACCCCGCATCCCGCCCCGGCCCGCAAAAAATTTTAGGGCACGCGGCAAATCCCGACCCCAACCCGGAAAAACGCGGGTTTTCCCTGGCTGCGGTGCCCTGCATATAAACGGAGGTGGTTGGTGGGGAGACATTTCATCTCGCGCTTTCTCCCACCAACCACCTCTCCTCTCCCCCCTCGCGCCGCCGCCGGCCGCCGCCCAAGATTCCGGCGAAAGCAGCCGACAAGAGCACGCCGGAAGGCCGCCACGCGCACGAGGCCTCCCCTCCCTTCCCCCTGTGTCCGCGGGCCGCCGGATTTGCAGATCTGCGGCACTTCATCGCGGGCCGCCAGATTTGGCTTTTTCCAGCCACCGGTTGCTGCCCCAAGCGATGGAGTGGTCGGGGAGCCTCTCCCGCAGCCCAGGCAAGGGTGCATCACCGCATGCAGGTACTGATTCGTCCGCCCGCCGCCGTCGAAGGTTTGCGGGCATGGATTCGCCCGGCTGTCCACCGGGCTCGGCGCTCGCGCATCGTCTTTGTGGCGATGCCGCTCATAGAGTGCGACGACTGCACGTAGAAAGTGCTGCAGCTCACTTCGGGCACGCCGAAGCACCCCGGATGGGTGTTCTTCAAATGCGAAAACAACGGGGTACGTGCACTTGCGGTAGCTCGTTTCATAGGTCATTCTTTAGTTCAATTGCGGGAGCTCACTTCGAGCTTGCTCATTCATTTGTGTAGGACGATGGATGCTCATTTTGGTTTTGGGAAGGCCAATACATTGATTTGTTGATAGAAATAAACTTAATAGATGTTAGTGCACTCCTTAGTACAATCGAAGGCAATGATGCGGCTGCATGTGAGCAACGTCTATTTTTTCGAATCAAAGATGAAGAAAGAAGAATGCAAAATCAAGAATCCGCAGATCAACAATGAATGCATGGAGAAGATATTAGTCCAACTTATGGGAGCAGTTATGGAAGTTGGAAATCTTCTAAAATGCATACTTGTGGTTCTTGTTTTCTTTGGTTTTGCTATTCTAGCAAAGATTTGGTGATGTCTTTTATATCTAATGTTGTTCAAAAAGCAAAGAAATGCATTATGCTAGATCAATTTAAGTTGCAAATCTAAATTTTGCGGGCCGGGAGGACCTGCGCCAGATTAGACGCCGCAAAGCCGACCCATAAAAAATGATATTCCAGGAATATCCTTTCTTACAGGTCCATTATACGGGGTCTGCAACTGTGGCCGTCCGCGCCGATCCGCAAAGGCGTTTTTGCACGAACTGCAAACACGTTTTGCAGGCCGGGAGGATGCGGGGTCTACTAGAGTTGCTCTTAAGCGCCTAAACAGTTCCCTGGCGTCCACACGCCTCCATATTAGCGCGCGACACGATCGCTCCTATTCAGTGTGCAGTTCCCTCACATTCGGTCAGTGGTTGACCCGTCGTCGATAGACCAGCTGACTGGTCAACTATTTACTTTTGAAAAAAAATGCAAAATTAGAAAAATATCCAAATAAGTTCACGGAATTGAAAAGATTTTATTTTAACAAATTTGAAAAGAAGTTCATGATTTTGAAAAAAAATCACGAATTTGATAAAAAAGCACAAAAAGAAAAAGTTCATGCATTTAAAAAAAATCAGTGCTTTTGACAAAAAGAAGTCCATCGATTTTGAAGAAAACTTCACATATTTGAATTTTTTTTTCCAAAAAGTTCACAAATTTAAAAAATTTCATTGATTTTTAAATATATTCATCAAATTTGAAAAAAGTTGTTCACAAATTTTTAAAAAGTTGATCCATTATGAAAACAAGTTCAGGAATTTGAAGAAAAGTTTTGAATTTGCAAAATGTTAACGCATTTAAAAAACAAGAAATAAGTAACAAGTAAAAAGAAAAAAGAAGAAACCGAATACAAACCACCCAGAAAACCAACCAGCGAACAATAGAAAGCAGAAAATAAAAAATGAGTAAATGGGCCCACCCGTTGAGTTGAGGTGTCCTAGTTAGTTACTACTATTCGAACTGAAGGAGGAGGTCCCTTGTTTGACTCACGGCGCCGGAAAATCCTACTCGCCGCTCGTTGCGAAAAGTAGAACCATCCACGCGGTTTCAAACATGATATAGTATTTTTCTTCCTTCTCCTACTTTCTCGCTGATGGAAAAATCGTGTACCCTTTATTTCGTTTTGCAAGCTTATCAATGCAAGACCCGATGAAACCAAAAATAGCAAGACACTAAATTACGCGCGTAGACGACCCAATCTTTCACTACGCCTCTTGATCAACTGTTCTCCCCTTGCGTTCTTCTGCGCAACCTCCAAATATAATCTTTACCCATGTAAGAAAATATGAAAAAAAATAATGACCTCCTCGGATAAAAATATGTGACACTGTGATGATGAACCCTCTGTCGCTAGTAAATTTCATTAATGAAAATTCATAAATAGTATACATGACATGATTGCTCCGATCAGGGCGTTTTCTATATATTTTTATTACACAAACACAAAAACTAAACTCCAACTCAAAAAACTAAAGTAAACTGATCTACACGTATACATGGACAAAGCGTTAACTTTTATATGGTGCATCCTCACCTGGGCGCAAAACCTCTCACGTCATGTCATGACAAATAAAATCCTAACTAGTAGTACCTAACTAATAAAAGGACTCACATACCAACTGGTAGATACAAAAAAATAGGAATCCTAATAAATTGTCACCGGATTGTGCCTATCACCATGACATGGAGGGGTACGAATATGGGAGTGGTTAGGGCTCATCTAGATGCCCTACCTCTTCCCACCTCACTGCTTCTCGGAATCTCGGGTGAAAGCCCTAACTGCAGTGGGTGGCTACAACGCTAAAGGCGTTGTGTCCTTCCTGGATGCATCTCCGTGAGAACTTTGTGATGGTGGCATCGCTTGGGTTCATTGGCAGGTGTAGATGTCGTTCCCCTTTTCCTCCAGGGGTCATCTGGTCTGAGGGAAACTCTAAATCTGAGTCTCTCAGATCGAATGATGACGAAGACTATGGTGTCATTTTTCCTCCTGAGGGCATTATTTTGGAGCAGAGGTTCACTAGAGGGGCCAATAGGTGGAGCGGTGTTGCATCTACCGCATTGAAGACAGCGGGTCTCGACATAGTATCAGTGTTGGGCGGGGTCTGATGGATGCGAGTAGGCTGGTGGCATTGTCTAGCATCGTGGTGACGTCGGAGGCAGATGGGTCTTTGGAAAGGGTCCTGGTGGACAACCTGTTCCGAATGACGCTGACGGACGCGCACCCATGTGGAAGAAGAAATCTATATTTTGGGACATGCCCTATTGGAAAGACCTCGAGGTCCGCTCCGCAATCGACGTGATGCACGTGACGAAGAATCTTTGTGTGACCCTGCTTGGCTTCTTGGGCGTGTATGGAAAGACAAAAGATACACCTGAGGCACGGGAGGACCAGCAACGTATGCACGGAAAAGACGGCATACATCAGGGTCATGCAAGCTACGCTCTTACCAAAGAAGAGAAGGAAATCTTCTTTGAATGCCTGCTCAGTATTAAGGTACTGTCTGGCTTCTCGTTAAATATAAAGGGAATAATAAACATGGCAGAGAAAAAGTTTCAGAACCTAAAGTCTCATGACTGCCACGTGATTATGATGCAACTGCTTCCGGTTGCATTGAGGGGGCTTCTACCGGAAAACGTTCGACTAGCCATTGTGAAGCTATGTGCATTTCTCAATGCAATCTCTCAGAAGGTAATCGATCCAGAAATCATACCAAGGTTACAGAATGATTTGGTGCAATGTCTTGTCAGTTTCGAGTTGGTGTTCCCACCATCCTTCTTCAACATCATGACGCACGTCCTAGTTCACCTATGCGAAGAGATTAACGTTTTGGGTCCTGTATTTCTACACAATATGTTCCCCTTTGAGAGGTCCTGTATTTCTACACAATATGTTCCCCTTTGAGAGGTTCATGGGAGTCTTAAAGAAATATGTTCATAACCGTGCTAGGCCAGAAGGAAGCATCTCCAAGGGCCGTCAAAATGAGGAGGTCATTGAGTTTTGTATTGACTTTATTCCTGACCTTAAGCCGATTGGTGTTCCTGAATCGCGGCATAAGGGCAGATTGGATGGAAAAGGCACGCTAGGAGGGGAACAAATAATATGTATGGACGGACATTCTCTCACTGAAGCACACTACACAGTTCTATAGAATTCCGCCTTGGTGGCTCCGTATATGGATGAACACAAGAATTTGCTACGCTCCAAACACCCGGAGCGGTCTGATGACTGGATTACACGTGAACAAACCAGGAGTTTCGCCAGCTGGTTGCAAGCACGTACCATGCATGACACCTCTATTGAAGATGACCTGTACTTGCTGTCCCAGTTACCATCTTCGAATATAATGACTTTCAAAGGGTACGAGTTAAATGGTAATACATTTTACACGATCGCCCAAGATAAGAAGAGCACCAACCAAAACAGTGGTGTCCGCTTTGATGCAGAAACCAAGACGGGAAAGGAAACATATTATGGTTATATACAAGACATATGGGAACTTGACTATCGACGTGGTTTGAAGGTCCATCTGTTTCGGTGCAAATGGGTCAATATGACACGAGGCGGGGTAACGGAAGACCCGCAGTACGGAATGACAACAGTGGATCTCAACAATCTTGCGTATGCAGACGAACCATTCGTCCTAGCCAATGATGTGGCACAGGTTTTCTATGTTAAGGACATGTCTACCAAGCCAAGAAAAAGAAAAGATAAGGAAGCGAATGCATCATACGATGAGCCAAAGCAGCACATACTTCTTTCTGGGAAGAGAAACATCGTGGGAGTGGATGACAAGACAGACAAGTCAGAAGATTATGAAAAGTTTGATGAAATTGCTCCATTCACAGTGAATATTGACCCGAGCATCCCGTTAAATGATGAAGATTTTCCATGGCTACGACGCAAAGGGACACACGCGAAGAAAAAGTTTCACACCCAAAGATCTGGGATGTGATCAGCTTAACTATCATCACTTTCTTCTGTGTTTCACACCCAGGAGGGAATCTCTGTAATAGTTAGGGTAGCTAGTTATGTGTTTTGGCATTTGAAACGTGAAGAAATTTTATGTGCAAGCAAATTCTTTCATGCATTTACTGATTTTATCAGCTAAATAACCCTGAAATTGAAAAGCATTTCAAATGAACTCAGAAAAGGATGAAAGTTGGCATGGTATCATAATTTCACCCACATAGCATGTGCAAAAATGTAGAGAGGGTTACCGCAAAAACTGGATGCACTTCGTGTACAAAATGGACAATCTGTTTCGAAGTATCAGGGTTTCAGACGAAAACTCATCCGTTACAAAGGCATTTCATTTTTTAAATAACTTAAGCATTACCAAATTGAATATAATGATAAAACACACTAATATTAAACATAAGAAAAAAGAATCACTGGAAAATGTATTTTTAAAGTTAAGTTATTCACAAACTAGTGATTCACACAAATTTCAAATAATTCAAAATTTAAACTATTCAAATTTAAAAACTACCGGCACTAACTGAAAGTTTCTAAAAACTATCAAAAATATTCACAAAGAAACTCTAAATACAGCAAAAAACAACTAAAAATAAATAAAACAAAATAAATAAAGCAGAAAAGAAAAAACTAAATGAAAAAAGCCCACCTAGCGGGCCACAGCGGCCTGCATACGACTAGAAGCCCAACTTGTTATTGGGCCAGGATGCAGGCCCGCAAGCCCAATAGGCCCCACAGGGCAGAGTAGCAGAGGTAGGCCCAGAAGGCCTGCTTTAGACAGGAGCTCGAGACAGCAGCGGCGGCGGGGCTTATAAGCAGGTGCGAGCGTCCTTCGGCTAGCGAGGTGGGACTAAACTTCTGCGCCCCTCGCCTGGCAGCGCACCCCCTTTAGTACCGGGTCGTGGCACCAACCGGTACTAAAGGAGGGGCCTTTAGTACCGGTTGGAGCCAGGAACCGGTACTAAAGGGGGGTGCTTCCCGCCGCTTGGCCTGGCCAAAACAGGCCTTTAGTACCGGTTGGTGGCTCCAACCGGTACTAAAGGTGTCCCCTATATAAGAAACACTTCGAAAATTTTCAGTTTCTCATCTCCCACTTCTCTCTACCGCCGCCCCGTCGACCCGCGCCATCGCCGCCCCCGTCGCGCCGTCCCCGTCGACTCCGCCACGCCCCCGTCCTCGTCGCGTCGTCCCCGTCGACTCCGCGGCACCCCCGTTGCCGTCCCGGTCGCCGATCCCCTCGCTTCGCCATCGCCGTCGCCTTTGGATCGACCTCGCCTCGCCGTCGCCGTCGCCTCGACCTTGCCCGCGCGCGCTGTGAGCCCCTCCCCCGGCCCCTCTCCTCCCTCCAATCGATCGTAGCGCACACCGGCGCCGGCGCCGGCGCCGACCGTAGCGCACACACACACTACATGCACACACACACACACACACACACTAGACGCGCACACACACACAATTTTTCTGTTTTTAGCTTTTAGTTTTTTCTGTTTTTCTGTTTTTCATACAAAGTTTTAGATGAATTAATTAATTAGATTAGATTAATGTCAAATAGTATGTAGAAATGTTAGTTATAATATATATAATGTCAAATGTTATAGAAATGTTAGTTATATAGAAATGTTAGAAATTTTGAAAATGTTAGTTTTAGCTAGCTAGATGAATTAGATTAATTTCAAATTGTTAGACGATGATCGATGTTTTTTTAGTTTCTTATATTTTTAGTTATAAAATTTAAAATTTGCATATATGAAATCATCACAATCCATCATTTAAAAAATGTTACTTTACTTTTGCGGCATATAGTATTTTGTTGTCGACGATGCCCGGCCCGCATCCTCGCCGTCGACACGTCCGCGATGATGTCCTGCTTCAGAGGACCCATGTCCGGGACTGGGCTCCGCCGGGCTGGCACTGGGAGGTGCTATCTTCAAGGGCGCGACGCTTGGTGAGGAACCCGGCCCCGGGTCCCGTCGTCGACCCTCATCTCCTTTGGTGGCATTCGCGTGGGCCACTTTTGGTGCGGAGGGAGCCGGCCCCGCCGGAGGTGGTACGTCGCCGTGTCAGGGAGGAGGACGAGCACGTCCATCGCTACATGGCTCCTTCTTAACAGTTCAAAGAGGTGCGGGACAAGCTCCTACCAACGGAGCGCGTAGAAGCACTTCAAGAGGAAATAGCGGGATTTTTGCTCGACTAGGTCATAAATCCGAAGGGAGAATACTATTACCCGCTACCACCCCCATGAACCACTTCCAATTGTCATCGTGCTCCGAAGGCACCAATTAGGCTAATGCCACTGGCTTCGAAGGCAACATGCATATGTATGAGAAATTGTATATAGCTATACATGTGTGTATGTGTGAATTAATATGGTTTGTGAGACATTGATGATGTATATATATGATTGGTTCTACTAGAAATTCTATATATATATATATATATATATATATATATATATATATATATATATATATATGCATAACGTGTACAATGTGTAGTACCGTAAAATACCAGCAAACGAAAAAGAATTAAAATGGAAAACACAAAATTAAATGAAAAAGAAATCATAAAACCAAAAACCCCCCCAAACATTTTAGTACCGGTTGGTGTTACCAACCGGTACTAAAGGGCTCCCGGCCCCCGGAGCTGGCTCGTGCCACATGGTTCCCCTTTAGCACCGGTTCGTGCAGAACCGGTACTAAAGGGGGGGGGCCTTTAGTGCCGAACCTTTAGTGCCAGTTCCTGAACCGGCACTAAAGGGCCTTACGAACCGGTGCTATTGCCCGGTTCTGCACTAGTGTCACTTTCTTGCCTTTTTTGCAGATGTGGGCAGGAGGAGACCATGGAGGTGATGCCCTCTTTCGTGAGACCTAGGAGCCCTCTGCTGGGTGAGCTCAAGAGGCTGGCAGCACCATTTTTCACTCATGGATCTGGAGGGTGACTACCATTCCCCACCCTACTGCTTTGTTATGCGACTTACCTCATTTTTTCACATGCTTGTGTGCCCTATTCATCTATCAAATTGTGATGTGCATAGTTGCATAGTCAGGTTGTTAATTGGAAGGAAAAACTATAAGCTAATCTTCGCACATAACAAAAGACATTGTAGAAATTCAACATAGGTTGCATTTCCTCTACTTTTATATTTATGTATAACTTAATTCTACGGTCTTAGCGAGTATATTGTTGCTAAATATTAGTTATTAGGTTTTTCTTATACATTTGTATTGTATATCATTACGAAATACACCCGCGCTGTGCTCAATTTAAGTTTTAGTTTGTACAAAAATCTCCTTACATTATTGTTGAAATTTTTGCATATATAATATATAGTGAGATTGTGTGTGTGTTCATATATGTATTCTAATACTATTAAATATCACAATGGAGAACTATAAAGCGTATAATAAAGTAAATATGTTAATAGCTGCTTCTAGTGTACAATCAGGTAATCATGTTTATGGAAACTTCTTGAGTATAAGTTGAACAATTGGCATTGGATTTTAACGCTATTAAAAGTGCATCTCCATTATGTACCATAGTGAGTTTTGATGGTTTATGAAAAAACCATCTTACAAGACAAATAATTTACATTAGTTTATTACAAAGATGTGGACTGATTTTAATTTTATAGGTTCTTGGCTATGAATGGAAGGTCATTAATGACCCCCGGAAAACAACTTTTCTAGTTGTTTTCCTCCTCAAGTTCTTGGTATGTTTTTCTAGGGTTTAATCCAAGATTCGCATTTAGTATAGGACAACTGTTCTACCAAGAGGAGCACAAGCAAATACTTTCCTTTGAATTCCAGAACAGATTCCAATAAATTTATCCAAAATCCACTCCCTAGAAAAAAATTGTATGTATTTCTCTAAGTTCCTATACCTCCTAAGTTTTGTTGTAGGTACTACACAGAAACATAAGGTTATTTATACTTAGAGTTAGAGATCAAATTCAGCTACAACAATTCGAAAGCACCATTCATTTTGTTCCAGAACATCAGAGCCAATTCCTTTCTATACTTGGTCTCTTTGTTGTGCCAATTTCATGCACAACATTTTTCACCAGCACTTCCGAGTCGTCTCAACATGCTTCTTTGTGGGTCATAGCATAAGTCCGATACATCTCATCTTTTTTGTCTGGTACTTCCGAGGTGTGGCTTAGTGCTTTTCTGCAAATTCATATAGCCAAGTAACTGCTCTATTTGGAGCAGTAGTAGTAAGCAATTGCTTTTTATTGGTACTTCTGAGCTATTCTATCCTCATAGAAAAGGTGCTACACTTTTGTGTTTGGAATGTCCGCTCACTTTTCCATCATACTTTCGATTACTATATTTTTCCAGGTTCCTGAACATTGCATTGGTCGTTCAAAATTATTTGATTTGATTTGGTAGTTTCGGCTAGTTTTCTACTTGTGCTTCTCACCCATTGTTACTTTTCAGTAATAGGTAGAATTTTTACTCTCACTACCTCTCTATAATCTCTACCATACTTTTTTGTGGCTGCAACCATTTAGTAATATCTCGAGTCATTCCACCCACTCATTTCATTCACTGCCAGCTCTCCACTCCACCAACATCCCATTCGACTCCACTCCATTGATCACCTCCATAGAGGAGAGATCCAAGGAAAGAAAAGAAGAAGGAAGTGTTGGGTGATCCCTGATATGCCAAAAACATATCTATACTTTTTGCTATATTCGTGCTACTTGTACATTTATTACATAGTTTCGGCATGTTTTATACTAATATATTTCATTAACTTGTTAATATATGACATTTGTTGTTTTCTACTTACTTTTAGAATTTGTAGAAAAATATTTCTCAGGGAGAAAAAATAAAAATAAAATATGTCGTGAAGTTTCAACACCAAAAGGTCCCCATGGGCAGGAGCACCTGGGAGGTGTTTTTCAAAACCAAAAGGTCCCCTATGTATTTACATTAGAACGATAAATATCGGGAGGTGTTTTTCTAATATTATTTCTTAGGCTTCCCGAGTTTACATAGAGGTGTGCCCTATCGATGTTGAGAGTTGGCACTAGCAAAACTATGAACCCTAGGTCTTCTTTACACGCATTGAAATCATTTTAGTCACGTTCACTTGTTGTTACCTTGTTATTTTATTTGTTTGTTCATAAAATACAAAAATATTTTTACCATCCATGTTTTCCATCTATCATATTACTTTCGCCGAACTATTGGACCTATGCAATGGACAACTCTATTAGGTGCATTGCGGCACCGGAGACTAATTGTATCTTGATTGCACATTAGTTTGGGAGGGAATGTTGGAAATATGCCCTAGAGGCAATAATAAATTGATTATTATTATATTTCCTTGTTCATGATAATCGTTTATTATTCATGCTAGAATTGTATTGATAGGAAACTCAGATACATGTGTGGATACATAGACAACACCATGTCCCTAGTAAGCCTCTAGTTGACTAGCTCGTTGATCAATAGATGGTTACGTTTTGCTGACCATGGACATTGGATGTCGTTGATAGCGGGATCACATCATTAGGAGAATGATGTGATGGACAAGACCCAATCCTAAGCATAGCACTAGATCGTGTAGTTCGTATGCTAAAGCTTTTCTAATGTCAAGTATCATTTCCTTAGACCATGAGATTGTGCAACTCCCGGATACCGTAGGAATACTTTGGGTGTGCCAAACGTCACAACGTAACTGGGTGGCTATAAAGGTACACTACAGGTATCTCTGAAAGTGTCTGTTGGGTTGGCACGAATCGAGACTGGGATTTGTCACTCCGCGTGACGGAGAGGTATCTCTGGGCCCACTCGGTAGGACATCATCATAATGTGCACAATGTGATCAAGGAGTTGATCACGGGATGATGTGTTACGGAACGAGTAAAGAGACTTGCCGGTAACGAGATTGAATAAGGTATCGGGATACCGACGATCGAATCTCGGGCAAGTATCGTACCGATAGACAAAGGGAATTGTATACGGGATTGATCGAATCCTCGACATCGTGGTTCATCCGATGAGATCATCGTGGAACATGTGGGAGCCAACATGGGTATCCAGATCCCGCTGTTGGTTATTGACCGAAGAGTCATTTCGGTCATGTCTGCATGTCTCCCGAACCCGTAGGGTCTACACACTTAAGGTTCGATGATGCTAGGGTTATAAAGGAAGTTTGTATGTGGTTACCGAAAGTTGTTCGGAGTCCCGGATGAGATCCCGGACGTCACGAGGAGTTCCGGAATGGTCCGGAGGTAAAGATTTATATATGGGAAGTCCTGTTTTGGTCACCGGACAAGTTTCGGGGTCACCGGTATTGTACCGGGACCACCGGAAGGGTCCCGGGGGTCCACCGGGTGGGGCCACCTGCCCCGGGGGGCCACATGGGCTGTAGGGGGTGCGCCTTGGCCTATATGGGCCAAGGGCACCAGCCCCAAGAGGCCCATGCACCAAGAGAGAGGGAAAAGGAAGAGTCCTAAAGGGGGAAGGCACCTCCAAGGTGCCTTGGGGAGGAGGGACTCCTCCTAGCCGCACCCTTCCTTGGAGGAAGGGCCAAGGCTGCGCCTCCCCCCTCTCCCTTGCTCCTATATATATGTGGGGGGTGGGAGGGCAGCCATACCAATGTTCTGGTGCAGCCCTCCCCTTCTCCCAAGTCCTTCTCCTCTCCCGTGGTGTTTGGCGAAGCCCTGCAGGATTGCCACGCTCCTCCACCACCACCACGCCATTGTGCTACTGCTGGATGGAGTCTTCCTCAACCTCTCCCTCTCTCCTTGCTGGATCAAGGCGTGGGAGACGTCACCGGGCTGTACGTGTGTTGAACGCGGAGGTGCCGTCCGTTCGGCACTTGGTCATCGGTGATTTGGATCACGACGAGTACGACTTCATCAACGCCGTTCACTTGAACGCTTCCGCTTAGCGATCTACAAGGGTATGTAGATGCACTCTCCTTCCCCTCGTTGCTGGTCTCTCCATAGATAGATCTTGGTGACACGTAGGAAAATTTTGAATTTCTGCTACGTTCCCCAACAGTGGCATCATGAGCTAGGTCTATTGCGTAGATTCTATGCACGAGTAGAACACAAAGTAGTTGTGGGCATTGATTTTGTTCAATATGCTTACCGTTACTAGTCCAATCTTGATTCGGCGGCATTGTGGGATGAAGCGGCCCGGACCAACCTTACACGTACGCTTACGTGAGACCGATTCCACCGACAAACATGCACTAGTTGCATAAGGTGGCTGGCGGGTGTCTGTCTCTCCCACTTTAGTCGGATAGGATTCGATGAAAAGGGTCCTTATGAAGGGTAAATAGCAATTGGCATATCACGTTGTGGTTTTGCGTAGGTAAGAAACGTTCTTGCTAGAAACCCATAGCGGCCACGTAAAACATGCAAACAACAATTAGAGGACGTCTAACTTGTTTTTGCAGGGTATGCTATGTGATGTGAAATGGCCAAAGGATGTGATGGATGATATATGTGATGTATGAGATGATCATGTTCTTGTAATAGGAATCACGACTTGCATGTCGATAAGTATGACAACCGGCAGGAGCCATAATAGTTGTCTTAATTTATTTATGACATGCGTGTCAACATAAACGTCATGTAATTACTTTACTTTATTGCTAACCGTTAGCTGTAGTAGTAGAAGTAATAGTTGACGAGACAACTTCAAGAAGACACGATGATGGAGATCATGATGATGGAGATCATGGTGTCATGCCGGTGACAAGATGATCATGGAGCCCCAAGATGGAGATCAAAGGAGCTATATGATATTGGCCATATCATGTCACTATTATTTGATTGCATGTGATGTTTATCATGTTTATACATCTTATTTGCTTAGAACGACGGTAGTAAATAAGATGATCCCTCATTAAAATTTCAAGTAAGTGTTCCCCCTAACTGTGCACCGTTGCGACAGTTTGTTGTTTCGAAGCACCACGTGATGATCGGGTGTGATAGATTCTAACGTTCACATACAACGGGTGTAAGACAGATTTACACACGCGAAACACTTAGGTTGACTTGACGAGCCTAGGGACATGGCCTCGGAACACAGAAGACCGAAAGGTCGAGCATGAGTCGTATGGTAGATACGATCAACATGAAGATGTTCACCGATGTTGACTAGTCCGTCTCACGTGATGATCGGACACGGCCTAGTTGACTCGGATCATGTAATCACTTAGATGACTAGAGGGATGTCTATCTGAGTGGGAGTTCATAAGATGAACTTAATTATCCTGAACATAGTCAAAAGCTCTTCGCAAATTATGTCGTAGCTCGCGCTTCAGTTCTACTGTTTAGTTATGTTCCTAGAGTAAATTTAGTTGAAAGTTGATAGTAGCAATTATGTGGACTAGGTCCGTAAACTGAGGATTGTCCTCATTGCTTCATAGAAGGCTTATGTCCTTAATGCACCGCTCAGTGTGCTGAACCTCGAACGTTGTCTGTGGATGTTGCGAACATCTGACATACACATTTTGATAACTACGTGATAGTTCAGTTAAACGGTTTAGAGTTGAGGCACCGAAGACGGTTTTGAAACGTCACGAAACATATAAGATGTTTTGAGGGCTGAAATTGGGATTTCAGGCTCGTGCCCACGTCAAGAGGTATAAGACCTCCGACGATTTTCTTAGCCTGCAAACTAAGGGAGAAAAGCTCAATTGTTGAGCTTGTGCTCAGATTGTGTGAGTACAACAATCATTTGAATCGAGTGGGAGTTGATCTTCCAGATGAGATAGTGATGTTTCTCCAAAGTCATTGCCACCAAGCTGCTAGAGCTTCGTGATGAACTATAACATATCAGGGATAGATATGATGATCCTTGAAATACTCGCGATGTTTGACACCGCGAAAGTAGAAATCAAGAAGGAGCATCAATTGTTGATGGTTAGTGAAACCACTAGTTTCAAGAAGGGCAAGGGCGAGAAGGGATACTTCATGAAACGGAAAATCAGCTGCTGCTCTAGTGAAGAAACCCAAGGTTGAACCCAAACCCGAGACTAAGTGCTTCTGTAATAAGGGGAACAGCCCCTGGAGCAGAATTACCCTAGATACTTGGTAGATGAGAAGGATGGCAAGGTCGATAGAATTATATTGGATATACATTGTGTTGATGTGTACTTTACTAGTACTCCTGTAGCACCAGGGTATTAGATACCGGTTCGGTTGCTAAGTGTTAGTAACTCGAAATAAAAGCTACGGAATAAACGGAGACTAGCTAAAGGTGAGCTGACGATATGTGTTGGAAGTGTTTCCAATGTTGATATGATCAAATATCGTATGCTCCCTCTACTATCGAGATTGGTGTTTGCGTTGAGCATAGACATGATTGGATTATGTCTATCGCAATACGGTTATTCATTTGAGAAGAATAATGGTTACTCTGTTTATTTGAATAATACCTTCAATGGTCTTACACCTAAAATGAATGGTTTATTGAATCTCGATCGTAGTGATACACATGTTCATGCCAAAAGATATAAGATAGTAATGATAGTACCACCTACTTGTGACACTGCCATGTAAGTCATATTGGTATAAAACGCATGAAGAAGCTCCATGTTGATGGATCTTTGGACTCATTCGTTTTTGAAAAGTTTGAGACATGCGAACCATGTCTATTGGTATATATGCATGAAGAAACTCCATGCAAATGGACCGTTTGGACTCACTTGATTTTGAATCACTTGAGACATGCAAATCATACCACATGGGCAAGATGACTGAAAGCCTCGTTTTCAGTAAAATGGAACTAGAAGAAACTTGTTGGAAGTAATACATTTGGATGTGTGCAGTCCAATGAGTGCTGAGGCGTGTAGTGGACATCGTTATGTTCTTACTTCACAGATGATTTGAGTAGATGTTGAGAATATTTACTTGATGAATCACGAGTCTGAATTATTGAAAGGTTCAAGTAATTTCAGGGTGAAGTTGAAAGATCGTCGTGACAAGAGGATAAAATATCTATGATATGATCATAGAGATGAATATCTGAATTACGAGTTTGGCACAGAATTAAGACATTGTGGAAATTGTTTCACAACCGATACAGCCTGGAACACCATAGGGTGATGGTGTGTCCGAACATCATAACTGCACCCTATTGGATATGATGCATACCATGATGTCTCTTATCGAATTACCACAAAAGTTTATGGGTTAGGCATTAGAGACAACCACATTCACTTTAAATAGGGCACCACGTAATTCCGATGAGATGACACCGTATGAACTATGGTTTAGAGAAACCTAAAGCTGTCATTTCTTAAAAGTTTGGGGCTGCGACGCTTATGTGAAAAAGTTTCAGCCTGATAAGCTCGAACCCAAAGCGGATAAATGCATCTTCATAGGACACCCAAAACAGTTGGGTATACCTCCTGTCTCAGATTCGAAAGCAATAAGGGATTGTTTCTAGAAGCGGGTCCTTTCTCGAGGAAAGGTTTGTCTCGAGAATTGAGTGGGAGGATGGTGGGGACTTGATGAGGTTATTGAACCGTCACTACAACTGGTGTGTAGCAGGGCACAGGAAGTTGTTCCTGTGGCACCTACACCAATTGAAGTAGAAGCTTATGATAGTGATCATGAAACTTCGGATCAAGTCACTACCGTACCTCGTAGGATGACAAGGATACGTACTACTTCAGAGTGGTACGTAATCCTGTCATGGAAGTCATGTTGCTAGACAACAATGAACCTACGAGCTATGGAGAAGCGATGGTGGGCCCGGATTCCGATAAATGGCTCGAGGCCATAAAATCCGAGAGAGGATCCATGTATGAAAACAAAGTGTAGACTTTGGAAGAACTACTTGATGGTCGTAAGGTTGTTAGGTACATATGGATTTTAAAAGGAAGACGGACAATGATGGTAAGTATCACCATTAAGAAAGCTCGACTTGTCGTTAAGATGTTTCCCGACAAGTTCAAGGAGTTGACTAAGATGAGGCTTTCTCATTCGTAGCGATGCTAAGAGTCTGTTGGAATTATATTAGCGATTACTGCATTATATATGAAATCTTTCAGATAGGATGTCAAAACATTGTTTCCTCGACGATTTTCTTGAGGAAAGGTTGTATGTGACACAACCGGAAGGATTTGTCAATCCTGAAAGATGCTAATAAGTATGCAAAGCTCCAGCAATCCTTCTGAGGACTGGAGTAAGCATCTCGGAGTTGGAATGTATGCTTTGATGAGATGATCAAAGATTTTGGGTGTATACAAAGTTTATGAGAAACTTGTATTTCCAAAGAAGTGAGTGGGAGCACTATAGAATTTCTGATGAGTATATGTTGTTGACATATTATGGATCAGAAATGATGTAGAATTTCTGGAAAGCATATAGGGTTATTTGGAAAGTGTTTTCAATGGAAAGCCTGGATTAAGCTACTTGAACATTGAGCATCAAGATCTATAAGGATAGATCAAAACGCTTAATGGTACT
The DNA here is from genome assembly GCF_018294505.1 of Triticum aestivum. Lineage (NCBI taxonomy): Eukaryota > Viridiplantae > Streptophyta > Magnoliopsida > Poales > Poaceae > Triticum > Triticum aestivum. The sequence goes on from NC_057794.1 coordinate 595,006,564, forward strand.
TTCAAATGAGCACATACCTTGACATGATCTTGAAGGTGTTCAAGATGGATCAGTCAAAGAAGGAGTTCTTGCCTGAGTTGTAAGGTACGAAGTTAAGACTTAAAGCTCGACCACGGTAGAATAGAGAGAAAGGACGAAGGTCGTCCCCTATGCTTAAGACATAGGCTCTATAGTATGCTATGCTGTGTACCGCACCTGAAGTGTGCCTTGCCATGAGTCAGTCAAGGGGTACAAGAGTGATCCAAGAATGGATCACAGGACAGCGGTCAAAGTTATCCTTAGTAACTAGTGGACTAAGGAATTTTCTCGATTATGGAGGTGGTAAAAGAGTTCGTCGTAAAGGGTTACGCCGATGCAAACTTTGACACTAATCCAGATTATTCTGAGTAGTAAACTGGATTCGTATAGTAGAACAGTTATTTGAAATGGCTCCAAATATAGCGTAGTAGTTGTATCTACAAGATGACATAGAGATTTTGCGAAGTATATACAGATCTGAATGTTGCAGACCCGTTGACTAAAACCTCTCTCACAAGCAACATGATCAAACCCAGAACTCATTGAGTGCTAATCACATAGTGATGTGAACTAGATTATTGACTCTAGTAAACTCTTTGGATGTTGGTTACATGGTGATGTGACCTGTGAGTGTTAATCACATGGCGATGTGAACTAGATTATTGACTCTAGTGCAAGTGGGAGACTGTTGGAAATATGCCCTAGAGGCAATAATAAATTGATTATTATTATATTTCCTTGTTCATGATAATCGTTTATTATCCATGCTAGAATTGTATTGATAGGAAACTCAGATACATGTGTGGATACATAGACAACACCATGTCCCTAGTAAGCCTCTAGTTGACTAGCTCGTTGATCAATAGATGGTTACGGTTTCCTGACCATGGACATTGGATGTCGTTGATAACGGGATCACATCATTAGGAGAATGATGTGATGGACAAGACCCAATCCTAAGCATAGCACTAGATCGTGTAGTTCGTATGCTAAAGCTTTTCTAATGTCAAGTATCATTTCCTTAGACCATGCGATTGTGCAACTCCCGGATACCGTAGGAATACTTTGGGTGTGCCAAACGTCACAATGTAACTGGGTGGCTATAAAGGTACACTACAGGTATCTCCGAAAGTGTCTGCTGGGTTGGCACGAATCGAGACTGGGATTTGTCACTCCGTGTGACGAAGAGGTATCTCTGGGCCCACTCGGTAGGACATCATCATAATGTGCACAATGTGATCAAGGAGTTGATCACGGGATGATGTGTTACGGAACGAGTAAAGAGACTTGCCGGTAACGAGATTGAATAAGGTATCGGGATACCGACGATCGAATCTCGGGCAAGTATCGTACCGATAGACAAAGGGAATTGTATACGGGATTGATCGAATCCTCGACATCGTGGTTCATCCAATGAGATCATCGTGGAACATGTGGGAGCCAACATGGGTATCCAGATCCCGCTGTTGGTTATTGACCGAAGAGTCATCTCGGTCATGTCTGCATGTCTCCCGAACCCGTAGGGTCTACACACTTAAGGTTCCATGACGCTAGGGTTATAAAGGAAGTTTGTATGTGGTTACCGAAAGTTGTTCGGAGTCCCGGATGAGATCCCGGACGTCACGAGGAGTTCCGGAATGGTCCGGAGGTAAAGATTTATATATGGGAAGTCATGTTTTGGTCACCGGACAAGTTTCGGGGTCACCGGTATTGTACCGGGACCACCGGAAGGGTCCCGGGGTCCACCGGGTGGGGGCCACCTGCCCCGGGGGGCACATGGGCTGTAGGGGGTGCGCCTTGGCCTATATGGTCCAAGGGCACCAGCCCCAAGAGGCCCATGCGCCAAGAGAGAGGGAAAAGGAAGAGTCCTAAAGGGGGAAGGCACCTCCGAGGTGCCTTGGGGAGGAGGGACTCCTCCTAGCCGCACCCTTCCTTGGAGGAAGGGCCAAGGCTGCGCCTCCCCCCTCTCCCTTGCCCCTATATATATGTGGGGGGTGGGAGGGCAGCCATACCAATGTTCTGGTGCAGCCCTCCCCTTCTCCCAAGTCCTTCTCCTCTCCCGTGGTGCTTGGCGAAGCCCTGCAGGATTTCCACGCTCCTCCACCACCACCACGCCGTTGTGCTGCTGCTGGATGGAGTCTTCCTCAACCTCTCCCTCTCTCCTTGCTGGATCAAGGCGTGGGAGACGTCACCGGGCTGTACGTGTGTTGAACGCGGAGGTGCCGTCCGTTCGGCACTTGGTCATCGGTGATTTGGATCACGACGAGTACGACTTCATCAACCCCGTTCACTTGAACGCTTCCGCTTAGCGATCTACAAGGGTATATAGATGCACTCTCCTTCCCCTCGTTGCTGGTCTCTCCATAGATAGATCTTGGTGACACGTAGGAAAATTTTGAATTTCTGCTACGTTCCCCAACAGGGAATACTTTCCAGCTATACCTTCCATAAATTGATAAACCTTAGGTCATTCACTTGAGGGTAATTGATGTTGTCCTACAATCCTATTGCTTGAAGGCCCAAAAAATTCTTCTAGAATAGAAATGTGTAGTAGACATCAATTCCATGTTCACTTGTTGATTCTTGGACAACAACTAACTCATCTTTCTTGAATCTCTACTCATCAAATCCATCTCTTTCACCACAAGATGATCTTTGTGACAGAGTATTCGCTAGGATTCTCGAGAGAAGCTTTCGTATATGATCTTTCAAGGAGTTCTTATCAAGTGGCTTTGCTTGTGCTTGTTACTCTCCGCTAGTGAGCACATCCTAGATGGTTAGGTGTCACTTGTGATCCTATCCAGTTCTACATGTGAAGCACACTAGAAGTTTGTACGGGTCGAGAGATAACCCACTTTGTGAAGACTACCCTTTGTGGGGCTTTTAAGTACAAATTATGATGGAATAGGTTCGTTGTGCTTCATGGGCCGCTTGGTAGGCGTCACAACCGAAAGTAATGAATCCTAGAGCATCTTCTTTGAAAGCCTCCATCAACATGGATGTAAGATATCGTCTACTATCCAAATAATGGAAAAATCGTCGCGCCACGAGTATTTTCCTTCTTTTATCCTACCTCCTACTTATTCACATGATTATTTCGGGTTGGCCTAGAAGTGATTGTCATGTTGAACATTATTTGCTCTGAAGGTTACCATTATGTTATGCAATAAATATGGACATTATTTTCTAAACCTTGACTGTAGACCATTGCCAGCAACATCAACAAAGAAAAAACATGGAAAATATGAAAAAGTGCTCACAAGTGACTGTGCAACAAAAATTTGTATGGTGTCCTCTCTCAAAAAGCCTCAGTTTTCACAAACAAACAAACAAATATCAAAAGGCAAAGGAAAGCTAAAAAGGAAAAAAAACACTAGAAACAAAACAAAACAACACACATAAGAAAGTGCATCCGTGACCCAATAGAGAAACACCAGCCAAAGACCGAAACAAAGACGTTGATTGACATGGAGGAGTAGCGTTTAGATGGGGGAGCTCTTGTTCTGCGCCAAAAACTGAGGTTCATGATATAATGTAAGAACCAAAAACAACGCATATCCATTTTTTTTCCTTTTTTCCGATTTTTCCTTTTCGTGTTTCCCATTTTTTGCTCGAAAATCCAGAAAATGTTCATGATTCTGAAATTTGTTCAGAACTTCAACAAAATATTTGTCTTTTCAGAAATTATTCGTATTTTAGAAAAATGATCAGGATTTCAAAAACTCTTCATATTTATACATATCTGATATAGTTTTTGAAATTAAAATGTTTTATGACACATTGTCGGTGTACTAGAGTAGGGGTACCCTAGTATCCCGAACTTGTGCACGGGCAGTCGCAGCACCCCGCGGCAAGGCTTGCCGGATGACCGCCAAGGTCCTCCGTGGTCCCTTCGAAGACCATCCAAGAACAAAGTACTCAAGACAAGACCCCGGCAAGAGGAGCTTGCCGGGAAGAAGACAAGACCTCGGCAAGAGGAGCTTGCCGGGAAGGCTATCAGAAGCGTCCCAAGGTCCCGGCAAGAGGAGCTTGCCGGGAAGGCCAACCGAGGCGTACCAAGAAAACTTGCCGCGGCGCCCCACGCGCCCCGGCAAGGCCCGGTGAGCGACAAGCTCCCGGACACGACAAGACGACGACCGCGGCAAGGAGCTTGCCGCGGGAAGCCCCCACTTCGTACCCGCGCTCCAGCACACCGGCCACGTGTCGCTCTGGGACCCTCCTAAGCGCACGTGGCAGAAGGTCGTGCAGCTAGGGGTGCGCGGTGGCGAGCAGGCGCTGACAAGATAACTACCGTGGCTAACGGTGGCGTCCCTAGCGGTCCCTTTCGGTACTATTTAGGCGACACAGACGGGCATTTAATGCCCTTGTCCCCTGCCGTCAGGGTTAGGTATGATAACACTGTAGCAGGTAGTTGTGCCTGCTACAGCACCTAGCTGCCCCTACTACAGCACCTTTCCATTTTTTCCCTTGACCTCCGTTGCTCTATGTCGGTAACCCCTTGAGCATATAAAAGGAGGCCCGAGTGCAATGGGGGGGGGGACGGCCAGTTCATACACACACGCTCGGTCTCGTTAGCAGCTGGAGAGTACTGTAGCACTCCGCACTCCCGAGCTAGAAAGCAATACAATCCACAAAGCAGGAGTAGGGTTTTACGCATCCGTGCGGCCCGAACCTGGGTAAATCGCTCGCGTGTTTTGCCTCGATCTGCTCTTTGCGCAACCTCCGCCCCCGCCGAACCGAAAGGGACCCGGTCCGCCGGTCCCATCGGTGTCCGTGGATCAGCAACCCCGGCATCTTTGGCGCGCCAGGTAGGGGGCGTCGAAGTCGTGTGAACCAGATCCGGCGTTCTCACGAGCTAGATCTTCATCATCTTCATCAACATGCTGCCGAAGAAGAAAGTTTCGGAGGCAGCTGCTCCGTCCGCGCCGAGCCAACCACCTCCAGAGCAAACGGCCGGTGGGGCAGACGCCGGCGGAAGGACGGGCATCGACGAGGGAGCTCGCGATGCTGCCAGGTCCAAGGACAAGGCTGCGCTGCCCATCGGCGGCGTAGCCGGCTCCCACAACGACCGGGCGCACTCCAAGACCTCGGCGTCCGTGCATGCACCGCGCCCATCTCAGGAGGCGCAGGACCGGCAGCGTCATGGTACTCACGGTACCATGCGTTCGCTGGATCCGGATCGAGCTGGTGGATCTCAGAGCGCTCCGGACCACCATGCACGTCAACCTGCTGGCGCGAGCGAGACACAGTCGCCTGGACGGGATACTGCTCCTTCTAACGTGGTTAGAAGTCCGAGCATATCCCGCTCCTCGCACCGTTCGCTACCGCCACCCGCCACCGCAGTAGAAGCTCTGGCGCGAGCTCAGCTGCTCCTAGACTACCCTCCAGCGGCGGACAAGATCGACGATTGGAGGGCCACTATCCAGTGTCTCATCGGCTTCGCCAACGGCGACACTCCTCGGCAGCCGAGCACGTCGCAGCCGCAGCGAGTCAGCCAGGCGCGAACCGGTGGCGACAAGACCGGTGGGGGTGCAACTACTGTGCACTCCCCACCCCGAAGGCCAAGATCGCCGACTCGCCGGATCCACCTCGACAGCGACTCCACCGCGTCGTCAGATCCGCGAGCCCGTCGCGATCAGCGCCAAGTTCTTCAAGAGCGACAGCGGGAAGAGCTCGTACTCGCATCGAGCGCCAGAGAGAAGCGCGGCGTCAATCAGACCAGCGCGCTGGGCCCTCTGTTGACATGCATGCGCCAGGGGAACTAGGTGACTTGCCGTACACGGTAGGTTGCCCTGCGTTCACTCGTGAGCTGCGGCAAGTCCAGTGGCCCAGTACGAAGAACTTCAAACCAGATGTACTAGAGAAGTACGATGGCAAGTCGCATCCGTCGGAGTTCCTCAGCATCTACACCATCACGGTGCAGGATGCTGGAGGGCGGGACGACAAGATCCTTGCCAACTACTTCCCGTTGGTGCTCAAGCCCAACGTCAGGTCCTGGCTCATGCACTTGCCGGACAACTCCATATCCTCCTGGGCTGATCTATGCCATCAGTTTGTCGACGCCTTTACAGGCAACCACAAACCTCATGGCCAAGAGAGTGATCTTCATCTGCTCGTCCAGAAGGAAGGAGAACCCCTGCGCAAGTACATTCAGAGGTTCAGCCGTGTACAGTACAACATCCCAGACGTCCACCCCGCCGCGGTCATCAGCGCGTTTCACCAGAACGTGCGTAACCGCAGGATGCGGGAGGAGATGGCGATGTGCAGGATCAGAGACTTCAGCGAGCTATATGCCCTGGCCGACAAGTGTGCACGAGCTGAGGAAGGGAGGAGACTCCCCGGAGAGAAGGCCGGAGCGGAAGGGTCTGACAGTGAAGATGCTGCCCCGGCAAGGAAAAACCGGCGGCGGAACAGGAAGAAGCAGAACAAAGAGGTGCTAGTCGTTGAGCAGTCCGGCAACGAAGGTGGCGCCAAGAAGGCTACAGTTGGTTGCTCCGGCAAGGAAGTTGCCGCGTGCACCAACTGTCAGGCTGTGGCGGTCGCCGACAAGCAGGACGGCTCCGGCAAGCAATACTGCAAGATTCACCGCACCAAGGGCCATGACCTCCAGAGCTGCAAGAAGGTCGACCAGCTTGTCCAGCAACAGAAGGCTGAGTACGAGCGGCGTGACAAGGAGAGAGCCCAAGGGGGTGCCGAGAAATCTAGCCAGAAGCGCACCGGCCAGGAAGGACGCCGCGGCAAGGCCAAGCAGCGGCAAGGAGACAGACCTCCCCGCGGTCGCGACAAGGATGGGGACGACGATGACGACGAAGACATGGATGACGTTGAGACCAGTGAGCAGGAGTTTCAGAAAGCCACAGAGGTCTTGTGCGTTGACGGTGGTGCTTCTTTGCATACCTCGCACCGCCAACTCAAACAGTGGGTGCGGGAATTCAATGCAGCAGAATCACCCATCGAATCGCGCAAGCTTCTTAAGTGGTCCAGCACGCCTATCATCTTTGACATTGAGGACCACCCTGATCGCACAACTGCGGTCGGGTGTTTGCCGATGTTGGTTTCACCAACTATCCGCAACCTCAAAGTCACCAAGATGCTAGTTGACGGCGGGGCCGGCTTAAACCTGATCTCCTCCGCTGTACTCCGAAAACTCCAGATCCCTGACAGCGAGCTCGAAGAGACCGGCACATTCCAAGGAATCAATCCGGGAAGGAGCAAGCCGAAGGGGAAGGTCACGCTGCCAGTGACATTTGGCAGCGAGCTCAACTTCAGGACTGAGAGGGTCACATTTGACGTTGCCGATATTCCGTTGCCTTACAATGGGATACTCGGCCGTCCAGCACTCGCCAAGTTCATGGCAGCCTCTCATTATGCGTATAACATGCTGAAGATGCCAGGCCCGATAAGCGTCATTTCTATCCCTGGCGACAAGAAGGATGCTCTTATCTGTGCCGACAAGATCTACCGGGAAGCAGCAGCCACGGCAGGTCGCGGCCCACTTGCCGCTGAAGCTCCCGGGAGCAAGAAGACCAAGTCCGGCAAGAGCTCTGATGCCCACTCCGGCAAGCGCGCCTCTTCGAAGTGCTGCACTACCGTCGAGGACGCACCATCGAGCTCCACCGGCAAGTGTAAGAAGACGATGGCAGCTCCACCAGGGACGAAGAAGGTGTCCACCAAGGAGGACGGCACTGGTGGTACCTTCACCATCAGCGCCACGCTTGACCCTAAATAGGAAAGCGCGCTCGTTGCTTTCCTGCGGGCGAATGGCGACGTGTTTGCATGGCAACCGTCTGACATCCCCGGTGTTCCCAGGAAAGTGATTGAGCACCACCTTGCCGTTTGTCCTCATGCGCGGCCCGTCAAGTAGAAAGTCAGGAAGCAGGCAGTGGAGCGCCAAGAATTCATTGCAGAAGAGATCAAGAAATTGGAAGCAGCAGGCCTTGTCAGAGGAGTGCTCCATCCCACGTGGTTGGCCAATCCTGTAGTCGTGCGCAAGGCAAACGGGAAATGGAGGCTTTGTATCGATTTCACCGATGTCAACAAAGCTTGTCCCAAAGACCCATTTCCTTTGCCGCGCATTGACCAGATTGTTGACTCAACCGCCGGATGTGATTTGCTTTCATTTCTTGACGCATACTCAGGATATCATCAGATCTTCATGGCAGAAGAGGATGAGGAGAAGACCGCATTTATTACTCCATGTGGCACGTACTGTTTCGTACGGATGCCTTTCGGATTAAAAAATGCTGGTTCGACATTTGCAAGAGTAGTCAATATTGCTCTTGAGCCACAAATACACAGAAATGTGGAAGCCTACATGGATGATATAGTGGTCAAGAGCAAGGACAGAGCAACCCTGATTCAAGATCTAGACGAGACCTTTGCAAATCTGCGCAAGATCAGCCTCAAACTCAACCCAGAGAAGTGTGTGTTTGGAGTTCCCTCCGGCAAGCTTCTCGGGTTCTTCGTGTCTCAGCGTGGAATTGAAGCCAATCCCGACAAGATCAAGGCCATTGAGCAGATTGAAGCACCAAAGCGCGTCAAGGATGTACAGAAACTTGCCGGTTGCGTGGCTGCTCTCAGCAGGTTCATCTCTCGGTCTGCTGAGCGCGCCCTGCCATTTTTCAAATTATTGAAAAAGGCAGGTCCAATGAAATGGACTCCGGAAGTGGAGGCTGCGCTGCAAGACCTGAAGAGATACCTGTCCTCCCCTCCAATACTTGTCGCACCTAAGCCACAAGAGAAGTTGCTGCTGTACATAGCGGCAACCAATCAAGTGGTTAGTGCTGCGTTAGTAGCAGAGAGGGAGGCAGATGATGAGCCAGCAACCACGGCGAGCGCATCCAGCGACAAGCAGGGGGCTTCCCCGGCAGGCTCTGGTCCCGACAAAGACGAATCTGCGCAGATGCACGAGGAGATACGGAAGAAAATGGTGTAGCGCCCAGTTTACTTTGTCAGTTCCCTTCTGCAGGGGGCTAGGTCAAGGTACTCTGGTGTGCAGAAATTGCTTTTCGGCCTCCTCATGGCCTCGAGAAAGCTGTGTCATTACTTCCAAGCACATGAGATCACAGTTGTCACTCGCTTTCCACTGAAGAGGATACTGCAGAATCCAGAAGCGACAGGCAGGATTGTTGAGTGGGCACTGGAACTGTCAAGCTTTGGCCTCGAGTTTGAAAGCACTTCAACTATCCAGAGCAGAGCATTGGTAGAATTCATAGCAGAATGGACGCCGACGCCAGATGAAGAAATTCCAGAAACGAGCATCCCCGACAAAGAAGCAAGCAAAGAGTGGCTGATGTACTTTGATGGTGCCTTTTCGCTGCAAGGCGCCGGCGCTGGCGTGCTGCTTGTCGCACCCGCAGGAGAGCACCTCAAGTACGTAGTCCAGATGCACTTCCCCAAGGAGCAAGCAACAAATAATACTGCAGAGTATGAAGGCTTGCTTGCCGGTCTCCGGATCGCGGTAGACCTTGGGATCAAGAAGCTCATTGTCAGGGGTGACTCACAGCTTGTCGTCCGTCAAGTAAACAAGAGTTATCAGAGTCCATTGATGGAAGCATACGTCGACGAAGTGAGAAGGCTAGAAGAGCATTTTGACGGCCTGCAGATGGAACATGTTCCGAGAGCTCAGAACGCCATTGCCGATGGCCTGTCGAAATGTGCTGCACTTAAGTTACCTGTGGAACCAGGAATCTTTGTGCTCAAGCTGACTCAGCCGTCCGTAACGCCATCAACTGGATAGAGCAAGAAGAGGAAGTTGGTTTCTGGTGACTATTTGCCGGCAGAGCTTCCCGAAGCCGCCGCCAAGAAGGTCCCCAAGATCAACGCCAAGAGTGCTGAGGAGCAGTCTGCTCCGGCAAGCCCTAGGGCTTGTTCTGTTGTAGCAGAAGCTCCCGACAAGTTTTGCTCCGGCAAGCTTGTCGGGGAACATCACGCTCCGGCAGAGCCGCGGGTTCTTGCCGTAGAAGCGGATGTTCCCGCAGCAATCCCCAAGATCAATGCCAAGACCGCTGAGGAGCAGTCTGCTCCGGCAAACCCTAGGGTTTGTTCCGTTGCAGCAGAAGCTCCCGACGAGTTTTGCTCCGGCAAGCTTGCCGGGGAACGTCACGCTCCGGCAGACCCGCAGGTTCTTGCCGTAGAAGCGGACGTTCTCGCAGCCGCAGAATTGCCTTTAGTCCTTGTTGTCGAGCCACAGGCTCCAGCATGGGCACAGCAGATTGTCCATTTCCTTCAGACAGGGGAACTTCCCGAAGAGCAAGAAGAAGCCGAAAGAGTAGCCCGGTAGTCAAGTATGTACCAGTTCGTCGACAAGACACTGTACAAAAGAAGACTCAACGGTGTGAAATTGAAGTGTATTCACCGGGAAGACGGACAAAAGCTGTTGGCAGAGATACATGGAGGCATATGTGGTCACCACATTGGCGCAAGAGCACTTGTCGGCAAGGCATTCCGGCAAGGTTTCTTCTGGCCAACAGCCCTCCAGGATGCAACTGCACAAGTAACCAAGTGTGAAGCGTGCCAGTTCCATTCCAAGCAGATACACCAGCCAGCTCAAGCTCTCCAGATGATCCCTTTATCCTGTCCATTTTCGGTCTGGGGGCTCGACATCCTCGGCCCCTTTCCCCGTGCTGTCGGGGGCTTTGAGTACTTGTATGTTGCAATCGACAAGTTCACAAAGTGGCCGGAAGTGGAACCAGTGAGAAAGGTGACGGCACAGTCAGCAGTCAAGTTCTTCAGGTCAATTGTTTGCCGCTTCGGGATCCCTAGCAGGATAATCACCGACAACGGTACACAATTCACGAGCCACGCCTTCATGCAGTACGTCCAAGATCTCGGCGCCAAGGTCTACTTCGCTTCTGTTGCTCACCCGAGAAGCAACGGTCAAGCGGAGAGGGCGAATGCTGAAGTACTGCGCGGGCTCAAGACCAGAACTTTTGACAGGCTGCACAAGTGCGGAAGGAACTGGATCGAGGAGCTGCCGGTGGTTCTTTGGTCGATCAGAATGACGCCAAATCGAGCCATTGGCCAGATACCTTTCGCTCTAGTCTATGGAGCGGAAGCAGTTATCCCCACGGAACTCGTATACGGGTCACCTCGAGTACTCGCTTATGACAAGCTTGAGCAAGAGCAGCTGCGACAAGATGACGCGCTGCTCCTTGAGGAAGATCGTCTTCAGGCTGCTATGCGAGCTGCTCGCTACCAGCAAGCTTTGCGCCGCTACCATAGCCGCAAAGTTAATGCCAGAAGTCTCGAGGAAGGCGACCTTGTTCTTCGGCGCGTTCAGTCGGCCAAGAATTCCAACAAGTTGATGCCGAAGTGGGAAGGCCCTTACCGGGTGAAACGAGTCACTAGGCCTGGTGCTGTCCGCCTTGAGACCGAAGATGGCATTCCAGTGAGCAACTCCTGGAACATCGAGCATCTTCGTAAGTTTTACCCGTAAGGCGCGGTTGTCGGGCCCTGCCCGGCAACCACCCTTTTGTACAAGTCTTGCCGCTATTGCATGTAATCCTTTGTACAAAGCCAGGCGCAGACCCTGAGCACAAGTAAATGAAGCGCTGCTACCCCGGGGTTATAGCATGCATGCTAGATCGAGTCTCGTCCTTGGTTAGGGTTGATAGTGCCTAACAGCGGCTAACCCCTAGATTAGAGGTCGAGTGTCCGTCCCTTTGCTCTTCTTTTGTTCGCAGGGCTCGCATATCCTGGCCAGACCGCTTGAGGATGAAAAGGGGAAGAAGGGCGCGCCGGCACCTGGGCCCCGGCAAGCCAGCATTGCCGGGGGCTGTGAGTGCCGAGGGTCATCCCCAGCAAGCCAGAGTTGCCGGGGGCTACGATATCAGATAAGTATTTCATCCCCTCGTCATGCATCCTCTTATGGACTGGGGAATGCAAAACCGCGTTTCTTCCCGAAAACTGCCGTGCTCCCTCAACTCTAGGCCCTGGGGCCCGTTCCCGGGGCCAAGTTTGGTCGTAGTCGCGGCAGCCAAGGGACGAAACGAGGAGGTCGCGCCCACCTCGTTCCCGCCTCCGTCAAAGACGTGAGAAAGGTCGAGCGACGTGGGAGGGCGGCGGGGCCTGTTGCCGGGGGATGAAATGTCTGTCCGAGAGATACCAAGGATTTGCTCCTTGGCGTGGGTTCAACCCGCGAGACAAGTAACCCAGCAAGCATCCCCTTTTCATTAAAAAACATCCCACTCAGGTACAGTCCATAGAGGATGAAAAACATGAAAGAGAGGATTACAAGTTTTAGATGCAGCTAAGGCCCGAAGGCTTACAAATTAAAAAGATAAGATGCCCGTAATCCCTTTCCTGTCCCTCTCTTCAGGAGGTAGGTCAAGGAGGCGAGAAGGGGAAAAGGGGCGCCTAGGCGAGCTACGGGTGCCAGAAGACACCAAGAGAACATCCCGGGGGCCGTCCGAAGGCTGGATGGTGATGGCGGCGCCGGTAGAGGGGCGCGAAGACGAGGCGGCAGGACGTCAGCACGCTGTCGAGGGCACCACGCCCTCGTACTCCGACCTGACGGCCTCGTCGCCTACCCTCATCCCCTTCCGCAGCCTCCCTACGCCAGCCGCCCAAGGAGACGACCCCGGGGGGTTCAAGGAGCCGGCGACACGGATGATGGGGTCGCCGGTGCCGCACGAAGCAGCGCCCGACACCTAGTCGGACCCGCCATCCCGCCGCCCGTTACCCTCATCATCACTGTCGCTCTCCTCCTCGTCACTCTCGCTCGAGGGGGAGCCTTCACTATCGGAGGAGCTGTCCACGCAGCACTTCGCCCGAGTGCCGAAGCACCCGAAGACCTTGACGGAGAGGGGATCGCCCTCCATTAACTTAAAATGGAGGGTGAACCCCTCCATCAAACTGTGGATACGGGCGAACGTCTTCCACCCTCGATCAAGATACATCACATTAGGGGCTGGCGATACAACGCGGACTCGCGTGCCGCTGATCCCACAACCCCTCATGTGCAGTCTCAGTGTCTCGGGCGGGTCCAGCTCCATCGCGCTTGCAAACGGAGCTGGAAGCCGGAGGCGACGACGAGGCGCCCGGCGCAGCCTGACGAGGAACTCGCGAGGGTCGTCCCCTATATGGACCGCCGTGGGGAGAGGAACCGCCGGCGGAGGCGAAGCTGGCGCACCGCCCCGTCCGCCTCTTCCCCGAGCGCCTCGACCTCGTCCACGGCCTTGCCCCCTCCCTCTTCCCCTTATGGCTGGCTCTGCCACCACGGGCGCGGGAGAGGGAGGAGGGCGCTGTCTGGCGGCGACCCTCGCCGCCACCGATGAAGGGCCAGGGTTCCCTTTCTCCATGGCGAAAGAGAGAAAGGGGAGCGGAAGCTGAAGAAAGGAGGAGATGAGAGAGTACGGGCTTCTGTGCTCCCCTCCCGCTCTTTATAAAGGAGCGAGGTGGGGGCTCGGCCGCCCCGCTCGACGAATCAAGGAACGGGGAGAGCAGGGAGTCGGGGCCGACCCGCCGCCCCTACTCGTTTCCCGCTTCCACCGTCTGCGACCCCAAGCGCATGGGAGCCGCGTGGCGGGGATGCCGAACCGAGGCGGCGAATGAGGCGGCCTCGCCCCATCCCGTGATCGCGGGGAGTGGGCGCCTCGGAAACCGCGCATCGGCCCCGTCCAGTAAATGCACCACGCCCCCACGCCTACCTCCGTTTAGGGAGGAGGGCGTGAACCGTTCCCTTCATCATGGACTGACGCATGCTCGCGGGGCTTAGCCCCGCGCACGCCGCCCACGTCACCCACGACGCCGCGTTTGACGCGTGCCGTTCTGGGCGTGCGCGATGGAAGAGGAGAGATATGCGACGTAACCTAGGCCGCGCGTGCCCGTGCACTGTTTTGGGCCTGGCCCAGCAGCGCTCGGCACCGTGCCTGGCCCAGGCCCGGGGGCTCCTGTCGGTGTACTAGAGTAGGGGTACCCTAGTATCCCGAACTTGTGCACGGGCAGTCGCAGCACCCCGCGGCAAGGCTTGCCGGATGACCGCCAAGGTCCTCCGTGGTCCCTTCGAAGACCATCCAAGAACAAAGTACTCAAGACAAGACCCCGGCAAGAGGAGCTTGCCGGGAAGAAGACAAGACCTCGGCAAGAGGAGCTTGCCGGGAAGGCTATCAGAAGCGTCCCAAGGCCCCGGCAAGAGGAGCTTGCCGGGAAGGCCAACCGAGGCGTACCAAGAAAACTTGCCGCGGCGCCCCACGCGCCCCGGCAAGGCCCGGTGAGCGACAAGCTCCCAGACACGACAAGACGACGACCGCGGCAAGGAGCTTGCCGCGGGAAGCCCCCACTTCGTACCCGCGCTCCAGCACACCCGCCACGTGTCGCTCTGGGACCCTCCTAAGCGCACGTGGCAGAAGGCCGTGCAGCTAGGGGTGCGCAGTGGCGAGCAGGCGCTGACAAAATAACCACCGTGGCTAACGGTGGCGTCCCTAGCGGTCCCTTTCGGTACTATTTAGGCGACACAGACGGGCATTTAATGCCCTTGTCCCCTGCCGTCAGGGTTAGGTATGATAACACTATAGCAGGTAGTTGTGCCTGCTACAGCACCTAGCTGCCCCTACTACAGCACCTTTCCATTTTTGCCCTTGACCTCCGTTGCTCTATGTCGGTAACCCCTTGAGCAAATAAAAGGAGGCCCGAGTGCAACGGGGGGGGGGGGGATGGCCAGTTCATACACACACGCTCGGTCTCGTTAGCAGCTGGAGAGTACTGTAGCACTCCGCGCTCCCGAGCTAGAAAGCAATACAATCCACAAAGCAGGAGTAGGGTTTTACGCATCCGTGCGGCCCGAACCTGGGTAAATCGCTCGCGTGTTTCGCCTCGATCTGCTCTTTGCGCAACCTCCGCCCCCGCCGAACCGAAAGGGACCCGGTCCGCCGGTCCCATAGGTGTCCGTGGATCAGCAACCCCGGCACACATGAACATTTTTCATTTTTTGTACTTTTTGTTGAAGAAATACAAACATTTTCTAAAAATATGAACAATTTTTAAAATCACCAACAATTTTTGAACATATGAACATTTGTTAAAAAGAGAAAAATATATTTTTAAACTCTTCAGAAAAGTAGAAAATGTGAACATTTTTCAAAACTCCCAAAAAACTAGAAAATAGTAAAAAGATTGAAGTTTGCAAACAATTTTTGAAAACAGGAACAATTTTGAAAATAGCAAAAAAAAGGTGAACAATTTTTGAAACTGCAGATCAAAATTGAAAACGTGAAAAATTTCGGACACAGAAATGTTTTTTTAATTTACGAATAACTTCTGAAAAAAGGAACAATTTTTGGAAACACAAAAGATTTTTTGAAAACGGGACATTTTTTGAATATGTGGAACAAATTTGAGAATGTGAACAATTTTGGAAATATGAACATTTTTTGAAAACGAGAACATTTTTTGAAAATAAGAAAAAAAAATTGAAAACCAGAACATTCTTCAAAAACGATTTTTTTGAAACTCCCTTTTTTTTAAATCCCAACGTTTTTATAAATTTGTGGACAAGTTCCAAAAAAACATTTTTTGAAATTGTGCAATTGAAAGAAACAAAAAAGTAAGAAAATAAAAAGGAAATAAAAAAGGAAAAAAAGGAAAAAAGAAAAGGAAATAGAAAAAAAAGGAAAAGAAGCCAGTTCAGGAACCTTCTAGAAGACATGATACAATTGGCGTTCCTCTTCAGATGTATTTAGAACTTCAAGCGTTCAAGGCAAGGTTGTGCAATCTCTCGTACCTGCGAGAAAAGGAATCCCAAAGCTGACCCCCGAACAGCTGTCGGACTGCTCTACTGATCTTCTCTCTCTTCAGAAAAACGGAAGCTTCTCAAAGACTCCCTTTGCATTGAGAACACAATTCAGAACCCTCCTTCTCACAAGAAGGCAAACCTTGTACATTGATCGAATCTTCTTTCGCATCCAGAAGAGAGGTAGGTTCCTGGAGAACCGTGGAAACTAGTTTAAATCGAACTCAAAAGCAATGCGCATTATCTACGCCTTTTTTTGATTCACAAAGACCCGCTAAAGGTTGATACAAACGAATAGTGGGAGTTCTTTCTTACGAATATAAATGGAGGAAATATCCCTAGTACCTTTGTCCTCTGCAAAGATCATAAGATCAGATGGAGTTGGATTGATTTCTCACATCTACTAGATCAGAGATCAGAGTCAGGGGAGCTCTCGTAAGTGAGCCTAAGTAAGTAGTGTGGCGAGCGGATCAGTCACCGCTGAGTTCTGCTTTCCTCGCAGAGTTGGTTTTAGCCGGAACCGCACTCTTGCCTTCTTCTTGTGCCCCTTGATTATTGATCTGAATTCAAGTTAGATTAGAGTTGGACGTAAAACCAATAGTGGATTTGTTTCTGTCTTTACCGCTGCTAAACCAGGATCTCCATCTCTTTGAATAAAAGCCATCATTTCCGATCCAAAACCGAGAAAACCGGTTAGGAATCTTCTGGAAGGTTTGCAAAACCGGAACTGCTAGCTACGCGTGCATGTATAGATGGGCCGGCCCAATGAATCACGCCCCTGTGCGTTCGGCCGACACTTTGACGCAGAGAGCGTCGAATAGGATTTCCCCTGAGGCCTTGTTCGGTTAGGCATGGATTGGAGGGGTTTGAAAGGGATTAAATCCCTTGCAAGTCAAAATCTCCCTCAAACCTCCCCAATCCCCTTCAATCCCTGTGGTGAGGGGATTAACCGAACATGGCCTGAAGGAGGAGGTCTCTTGTTTGACTCACGGAGCCCGCATATTTTTTGAAGTTTAATAGAAAAGAGAAGAAAAAAAGTGAATGGGCCGGCCCAGGGCGGAGGGGCGGTGTGCGCCATTTGCAAATATCGAAGGAATGGACACTTAGGTGCCGAATAGGTGATGTGTTTAGATGGATCATAAATAATCAAATGGTACTAAGTTGAGACGATGAGGTAGCCGTTTTAACCTATCTTTTGCTGGCAAAAAGTAATGGGTTTATCTACAAGTGCTTCAGGTGTTGCTAGATCTGTGATTTCCTCTTGTTACAATGATCGTAGCATCAATAAGCTAGGACACTGGTCTGGGCCAAGGGACGGCGCCGGAGAAGAAAGGCAAGGCGTGGGACATGCTGTTTTTGCAAACGAGACCGTACAATTTATTAAACTATCTACGTTAAAAAGGTAGTATATATTTCAGTTTTCTAGTCTGCTCTTGTTGAATTTCAGAAACACCCAGACTTGTTTCGAGTGAGTTTCAAACTTTTTCACAAATTCGAACATATTACGTAAATATTCCAAATACAGCTCCACAAATTAAATGTTACTCTCAACTACTACTACTAATCTACTATCCACAAATTAATACTCCAGTTGATTGCATTGCCTACTGCTTCTCAGCTTACTTTTTGTACTCCCTCAGTTCCTGGATATAGGGAGTAATATACTTGTACATCAGTTGAAAACGTTGAACATGCTGCATGTTCCTTCAGTACTTGCATAACCAGACTTTATAAGGGTGTGCAGAATTTTGATGCCTGTACAGATCCAAGTGTCTGCCAACAGATTAGGAAAGCTGGATATTTTAAGTGCCGGACATAAAAAGGCGGAATCAATAGCAACACAGTAACAAATATGGCACCCTGTAGCAGGAACAAGACAGCTTTTAACTATTAAGAAGGTAATCAGCACAGTAAACTGAAATATGCTATCACTTCCATGAAGCTGAGAGTCGGCCTAGTAGATGGCAGGAATGCATCAAATAGACAGGGTGAGGTCGGCAGGAGGAAGAAACCATAGCTACCAGAGGGTGTCGGACTGGAAAACAAGAGTCTGCAACACCCTAGTGCTTCTTCAGCAACACCCTGACTAGGTGGAGTACATGATGCATTCCCTGGAGGTGGAGAACTAGATAATTGTTCTGAAGTTTGCGTGAAATGTTGAAGGGATCCCAATGTTAGATCTATCAGATGACTTGGGCTTCAGAGCTTACATGTGGTGTCTTCGGGAGAGGGGTTCCGGCGGTGGCTAATGCTGTTCGATTTTTTTTTTCAAAGAAAAGGGGCTCACACCCCCGGTTCCATTCCATTGGAAGAAACCAGAACCAGCCAGTGTTCAAGTTACATTACAGGGACGATGGCGGGAGAGCATCTACTGTCATCCCCACCAAAATAAAAGGAAACCAAAAACTTTATTCAGTTTACATCCCCAATTGGAGTAGACTGTCACTCCCTTACAAGACCAATCACATGCCCAAGAAGACCACCTGGATGGAGTCTGCCTCTTCAGGGTGTTTCATCTGGTAGGCCAGCGACGTACGTCCTCCATGCATAGCGTTCCCAGTCGCCTCCTTCCATGATAGATGTCCCAGCCAGCTCTTGCAGTTGTTCAGTCCGGCTCCAGGGCAAACGGTGCCTTCAGACTCGCCCACAGCCGTTCCTGAAAGGCTCTCACCGCGCCCGATTGCAGTTCTGGAAATGGTTTTGTCCAATCTCTCAGATACCTGGATACCACCCCCATCACCTGCTTCATTGACAGCCAAGAGATCCTATTAAAGACAATAGCATTTCTAAAGTTCCACAATCCCCACAGGATAGCAGAGGTGACTACATTAAGGAGCATATGTTTTTTCTTGCACAGCCATAGTTTTGCAAGCGACTCAAAGTCCACAATTCGAACATGAAACAAATTTTCAATATCGCTCCAAAACTTTTTAGCAACTATGCATTCAAAAAAGAGGTGGTAGACCGATTCAATCTCTTTGCAATGCACACATTCCAAAGGTTTAGCCATCCCTCTTTTTCTCAAGTTATCGCAAGTCATAATTTTGTTCTGAGAAAAAAGCCACAAGAAACCTTGTACTTTTGGAGGGATTCTAACACTCCAAACAGCAGGAAGGAAGATAGGCTGCACCCCCCTGAAATTGAGAATAGCATACAAGGATTTAGAGGAATAAACCCCCTTAGACTCATATTGCCAGATCAGGGAATCCTCCTCCCCACTGAAAGGAGTCAATCTAACAATGTTAACCAAGTCCAGCCACTGGACCATTAATTCCTCCGAAAAGTTTCTTCTAAAAGTACACTTAAGTTCATTACCATCCCACAGTTCAGCCACTGTCCTGTTCTTTTCCTGGACTATATAGTACAAGTCCCAAAACTGCGTAGCTAAAGGGGCATTCCCGTGCCAGATATCTTCCCAAAACCTCACTTTATTCCCATCTCCTATCTGCCATTTGTATCCCAACTTCACAGCCTGCAAAGCCCACATAAAGCTTTTCCAGAACTGGGAGGGGTGGGTGTCTTGGCAGCATAAGATATTTGGGTTCCTAGTATTGTATTTACTATCCACTACCTTCCTCCACAACGAGCCTTCCCCCGCTAAATACCTTTTAACCCACGACCCTATTAAACACACATTCATATCTTGGAGGTTTAGGACCCCCAAGCCCCCATATTCTTTCCTCATACATATGGAGGGCCAATTGGCAAAATGGATCTTATGAGCTCCTTCGCTATCACTCCAAAGACACTTAGCCATATGTGAGTTAATCAAATTAATGGCCCATCTAGGGAATTTGAAAAAAGACAATAGGTACAGGGGGATACTGGCCAAACAAGATCTGATCAGTGTAATCTTACCCAGAAAAGACAGCAGTTTCCCCCTCCACCCAGCTATCCTAGCAAGAATTTTGTCAATCAAAGCTTGTAGGTCTTCCCTACTCAACTTATCAAAGTGCAAAGGAATTCCCAAATATTTAATTGGGAAGCATCCAGTAACACATTGGAAAATATCCAAAAACACCTCCAAATCCCCATTTTCCATATTTATGGGGATCAGAGCACTCTTATGATAATTGATTATCATTCCAGAGATTTGCTCGAAACAGGTTAAAACCCATTTGAGATTAAGGGCTACTCTATTGTCATTCTCCAGGAAAAGAAGTGTGTCATCTGCGTACTGCAGACACACCACACCTCCTCTAACTAATTCCGGACACAACCCTCTAACCAAGCCAGCCCGAGCACCTTTATCTATCATTCTAGCAAAGGAGTCTACCACCAGATTGAAAAGCAAGGGGGCAACAGGATCACCCTGCCTTAAGCCTTTCCCAGTGAGGAAGAAGTCACTCTCCTCCCCATTGATTTTCACCCCAACCGACCCACCTAAAGTCACACTTCTAATCCAAGCTAACCACCTAGTACCAAACCCTCTAAGAGCCAACAGCTCGAGAAGGAAATCTAGGTTAACCTTATCGTAGGCCTTCTCATAGTCTATTTTGAATACCAGACCTTGCCTTCCTGAAGAATGCACTGCATGCACAATCTCATGTGCAGTCACCACACTCTCCAGTATGTATCTACCTCTCACAAAGGCGGACTGGCACTCTGTAATCAGCCTACCAATAATGGAAGCTAATATGTTAGTCAAGACCTTAGTAAAAATTTTAAAAACGCAGTTAAGCAAACTAATTGGTCTGAATTTGTTCATAGTCCTAGCTTCATTCTCTTTTGGGATTAAAGTAATCATAGCAAAATTCAGTCTGAACAAATCCAGACCCCCATCAAACCACATCTCAAACATCCTAATCAGGTCATCTTTCACTATTTCCCAAAACACCTGGAAGAACATAAAAGGAAGGACATCTGGCCCAGGTGCCCCATCTGCATAGGACCCAAAAACAGCCTCTCTAATCTCTTCTTCTGAGAACTGTTTCTCTAGACTAGCATTCTCCTTAGGGGAGATCTTCTCCTCCTCACTAAAAAAATCCTGCCTCAGCCTAATGTTAGGTCTAGGTTCCCATCTAAATAGGTTCTTGTAGTAATCTACAACTATCTCTTTCATCCCATTCTGGTCAGTTACAGGGCCTTCAGCCCCATCTAGTACATGAATAACATGTTTCCTCCTCCTCTGATTAGCAACTGCTTGGAAATAAGCAGTGTTTCTATCCCCCTCAACAATATCTTTCTCTCTAGACCTTTGTCTAGCTTTGATCTCTTCCACCTGCCACGTCTGGCTCAGCTCCTGCAAAATGTTACTCATTCTCTCATTATCCTCATCATTTAGAATACTGAAGGAAATATGCCCTAGAGGCAATAATAAAGTTATTATTTATTTCCTTATTTCATGATAAATGTTTATTATTCATGGTAAAATCACTACAAGAAATTTGTTAATACATGACGGTCTTTGTCCGTCACCGATCTGCCCAAAACTATCATGTGTGACTGTCCATGACGGATCTGGAATCCATCATGTATATCGCGTCATAATTTGACATCGTTCCTTCCTTGACAGTTCTTGTCCGTCATGGATTTGCCCCAGGCCCGCCAAGCCTAAACTAGGCTATGACGGAAATAACTGTCACCGATTTACATGACGTGGAAGCGACGTGGCGTCTACATGGATCTGACATGGAGGCCGACGTGGCCCATGTGGTAACCAGCCCAATTAGGATTAGGATTTTGGCCCAATAATTTCAGTCCAATCCAACCAATTAGCTGTTTATTTTGTTCATGCGCATTAGCCAACTTTTAGTCCAACCCAATAGCCCCTTTTTCAATACATCATATTTTCTCGATGCAGCACTCTTCACAACATAACAACCAAACTATATTCATTCAAAAAATACAATCTGTTCACATGACAATATAGAGAACATCTAGTTTGATTTCAAAAAACAGAGCTTTATATTAAAACCTCACAACTATATCTAGAAAGCTCTATAAGCCACACGACTTCCATGAAAAAATGGCCTACTAGCTGATTTTAATCTCCAACACTAAGCCACTGCTTTCGGGAAGTTATACGGATCCAAGTAATTCCTGCTAAAAAACTTCAATCTCCAATAACATGGACGAGCTGCCGAACCTGCATAGAATCCAAAACAAATACAAAATTATAATTATAATAAATTATAACAGCCAGCTCCCAAGTGAATCTAGATTAATTACATTGGTTGATTTTCCAAGTAATCATCTAATTAGACACCACTACTATATTAAGGTACCACGAAAATGTGGGCAACACACACTAAAAAATTCATACCAGATACAAGTTTTAAAAGTGTACTATAAATGTCACATTTTATCATACAAACATAACATCAAGTTAAAACAAATGATGGACTGATCATTTCATATTCAACAATTCCAACAAAAGTCAAGCTATATGCACTCTGATAAGGCTTGGTCCCATACAATACAATGTAGTCATAGTTAACAAAGCATGATAATAGTAATACCGGAGACATACTTTGTTCATCAATTAAAGCTAATTCTGTCCAAAAACTTGCTTTTTGCATAAGTAAAAAACACTGAAAGGAGACCATTGTAGGCACTTAAATGATCCACTTAGTTATCTTATTATGTTAACAGTATAAATTTTACAAGGCCAACTATTCGCGAGCATCAAAAAACATCGGTTAAGCACTTCAGAACAAAGCTGAACCAAATGGTTCAGATTTAGTTTGATGCTTTCCGATCGTGACCTTTACATCTAAATTAACCACACCCAGAAATTATGAAGAAAAAAATATGTTGGAAGAAAACAAATCATGCATTCACCCATTTACTGATTAGACTTCATGGCATACAAAATAGCATAAAGAGTTGAGACAGAGCAGACATATCATAACATATATACAAAACATATTGTTAGCGTGCTTTTCTAACTATCCTAATTCGACTACATATTTTCCATAGTCAAACTTTACTTAGGGACAATAAATTATGAAACCTATTGTCTCTAGACTTTGAGCCTAAATTGTTTGAAATTTTGATGTTGTAGCATTGGCACATGAAATTTAATACATGCCACTTCCTTATTATTGTCTTTACAATAAAATGAATAAAAGGAAAAGTTTTATAAAAAAGGGTACATGACAACGAACCGACTAAACTAATATAATGTTAACAATGTAAACATTGTTAATGATATGCAAAAAATATATTGACATGATTTTCTAAATGAACCTGAGTTGCTTTCTGTAAAGAGCCCTCATACAAAATGTATAAAGTTAATAATTCGAGTGAATATAACTATATCTTTTTTTCCTTTAGTTCTGGCCGTACACATAACATTTTATTTAATGTAGCAGACCATTGATTAATTTTTCTTTCCAGTAGGCTTTCACAAGTAACATGGTGTGAATAATACCGAGAAATAGAGAATATGCTTGTATAGCACTGAAATTTCGAGACTGAACAAATGCACTTGTATCATATCATACACTCCTAAATCATAAACAAAAATAATATACCATCTATTAGTAATCTTAAAGAAAAGCGTGCAATCTTCATTTGCACTGCTCCTTGAGATTGCAATTCTGTGCACATGCATTTTCGAAAATACAATAGTACAGATCCATCACCTCTGCTGTAATAAGGGAAAAAACTCAGCATCAATTAAACTAGTAGCTTGCAAACCCATAGAAGAAGGGAAAATGAAATGATTATTTATACAACTCTATTACAATGTCAGGTTTGAACAAGACATCGAGGCAGTAATGAAGTTCATACCACAGATAATTCAATTTTCTTCTTAGATGCAAATTAAACTTATTCTGGTATATATATTCACCGAGCTACAGGGGACAACAAGGACAAAAGGGAAATGCCTATGGAGAAAACACTAAACAGAACATGTCGTCACATTAATACATTAACATAAATGATGTCTCCAAGACCTATTTGATGAAATTATTCACCACACTTGGTATTTCGATAGAAAATAAACTCAATGCATATTGAACACTTATTATATTGATTGATTTAGAGAACAGAGGTACACCAAACTGTTAGAAAATCTAAACTGAATTAGATTTGGTAGAGAACTAACTGAATTAGATCTTGATAGAACGTCACATGTGCAGCCAGTTGACGAACATGTGCAGTTTATCTCGACTTGATACCCTGCAGTGTACAAGATACAAAGAAAATTCAGTGCTAAAATATTCAGAGAGGAAGCACGCACACACAACACACGAGCTGCTGCACGCACACACATCTCACTTGTAGACACGCCGGAGCACTCGATTGCCACTGCCGCCGCTATGTCAGCACGCACACACAACGCACCCTGCGACTTGGAGAAGGCAGTAGTCACGATTAGCAAATCGGCTGAAGAGGGAGGCCACGCACCAGCCTTGCCCATGAACGGCTGGTAGGGCTACCAGCGTAGGCAAAATGAACCAGTCGTCGCAGCAGCAACGAGGCCATGGTATCGAGCAAGACAAAAGGAGGGCAGGAGCAACAGCACAAACCAGTGGCGACTAGGGTACACTGTGGCCTCCAGGGAGAAATTGTGGTAGACCGGCCACCCCACGGTCACCCCGGTCGGACGAGGCCTACATCGGGGTTGAGCTTCGTGTGGATCTGCGCGAGCCAGATATGTAGCAGCAGCCCGAGGCCATGGTATTGAGGACGGGAGAGGACGGGGATGAAAGAGGATGCAACCGTGGAGGTGGGGATGGGGTGGAGCAATGAGAAACTATCGGCCTGGTGGGGGTGCGAGGGGACGACTGGGGTGGGCGACGAAGGGATCAGGGAGAGGGAGAAGATGATGGGCGGCGGCGGAGGGAGAAAGAGATGGGGGCAGGGAAAGATCTAGGGTTAGGTTTTATACGGGGAATGGGTCAGGTGGGCTTGTGCGGGCTTCAGCGGGCTTGGGGGTCGAACCAGGCTAGTTCATGACGGATTCTTAAGATGTCATGGGAAATCTGTCATGTATTACCAGGTTTGTTGTAGTGAATTGTATTAACCGGAAACATAATACATGTGTGAATACATAGACAAACAGAGTGTCACTAGTATGCCTCTACTTGACTAGCTCGTTAATCAAAGATGGTTATGTTTCCTAACCATGGACAAAGAGTTGTTATTTGATTAACGGGATCACATCATTAGGAGAATTATGTGATTGACATGACCCATTCCGTTAGCTTAGCACTTGATCGTTTAGTATGTTGCTATTGCTTTCTTCATGACTTATACATGTTCCTATGACTATGAGATTATGCAACTCCCGTTTGCCAGAGGAACACTTTGTGTGCTACCAAACGTCACAACGTAACTGGCTGATTATAAAGGAGCTCTACAGGTGTCTCCAAAGGTACATGTTGGGTTGGCGTATTTCGAGATTAGGATTTGTCACTCCGATTGTCAGAGAGGTATCTCTGGGCCCTCTCGGTAATGCACATCACATAAGCCTTGCAAGCATTGCAACTAATGAGTTAGTTGCGAGATGATGTATTACGGAACGAGTAAAGAGACTTGCCGGTAACGAGATTGAACTAGGTATTGAGATACCGATGATCGAATCTCGGGCAAGTAAACTACCGATGACAAAGGGAACAACGTATGTTCTTATGCGGTCTGACCGATAAAAGATCTTCGTAGAATATGTAGGAGCCAATATGAGCATCCAGGTTCCGCTATTGGTTATTGATCGGAGACGTGTCTCGGTCATGTCTACATTGTTCTCGAACCCGTAGGGTCCGCACGCTTAAGGTTTCGATGACAGTTATATTATGAGTTTATGAGTTTTGATGTACCGAAGGAGTTAGGAGTCCCGGATGAGATCGGGGACATGACGAGGAGTCTCGAAATGGTCGAGACGTAAAGATCGATATATTGGACGACTATATTCGGACTTTGGAAAGGTTCCGAGTGATTCGGGTATTTTTCGGAGTACCGGAGAGTTACGGGAATTCGCCGGGGAGTATATGGGCCTTATTGGGCCATACGGGAATAGAGGAGAGAGGCCAAAAGGAAGGAGGCCTGCACCCCCCCCTCTGGTCCGAATTGTACAAGGGGCGCAGCCCCCTTTTCCTTCTTCCTCTCCCCCTCTTTCCCCTTCTCCTACTCCAACAAGGAAGGAGGGACTCCCTGAAGGAAATATGCCCTAGAGGCAATAATAAAGTTATTATTTATTTCCTTATATCATGATAAATGTTTATTATTCATGCTAGAATTGTATTAACCGGAAACATAATACATGTGTGAATACATAGACAAACATAGTGTCACTAGTATGCCTCTACTTGACTAGCTCGTTAATCAAAGATGGTTATGTTTCCTAACCATAAACAAAGAGTTGTTATTTGATTAATGGGATCACATCATTAGATGAATGATCTGATTGACATGACCCATTCCATTAGCTTAGCACCCGATCATTTAGTATGTTGCTATTGCTTTCTTCATGACTTATACATGTTCCTATGACTATGAGATTATGCAACTCCCGTTTGCCGGAGGAACACTTTGTGTGCTACCAAACGTCACAACGTAACTGGGTGATTATAAAGGTGCTCTACAGGTGTCCCCAAAGGTAGATGTTGGGTTGGCGTATTTCGAGATTAGGATTTGTCACTCCGATTGTCGGAGAGGTATCTCTGGGCCCTCTCGGTAATGCACATCACATAAGCCTTGCAAGCATTACAACTAATGAGTTAGTTGCGAGATGATGTATTACGCAACGAGTAAAGAGACTTGCCAGTGACGAGATTGAACTAGGTATTGAGATACCGACGATCGAATCTCGGACAAGTAACATACCGATGACAAAGGGAACAACGTATGTTGTTATGCGGTCTGACCAATAAAAGATCTTCGTAGAATATGTAGGAGCCAATATGAGCATCCAGGTTCCGCTATTGGTTATTGACCGGAGATGTGTCTCGGTCATGTCTACATAGTTCTCGAACCCGTAGGGTCCGCACGCTTAAGGTTTCGATGATAGTTATATTATGAGTTTATGAGTTTTGATGTACCGAAGGAGTTAGGAGTCCCGGATGAGATCGAGGACATGATGAGGAGTCTTGAAATGGTCGAGACGTAAAGATCAATATATTGGACGACTATATTCGGACTTCGGAAAGGTTCCGAGTGATCCGGGTATTTTTCGAAGTACCGGAGAGTTATGGGAATTCGCCGGGGAGTATATGGGCCTTATTGGGCCATACGGGAATAGAGGAGAGAGGCCAAAAGGAAGGAGGCATGCGCCCCCCCTCTGGTCCGAATTGGACAAGGGGCGCAGCCCCCTTTTCCTTCTTCCTCTCCCCCTCTTTCCCCTTCTCCTACTCCAACAAGGAAGGAGGGAGTCCTA
Source organism: Triticum aestivum (assembly GCF_018294505.1). NCBI lineage: Eukaryota > Viridiplantae > Streptophyta > Magnoliopsida > Poales > Poaceae > Triticum > Triticum aestivum. The sequence goes on from NC_057794.1 coordinate 595,033,638, forward strand.
CTCCCGGTGGGAGTAGGACTCCCCTTGGCGCGCCCTCTCCTAGGCCGGCCGCCCCCTCCCCCCTTGCTCCTTTATATACGGGGGCAGGGGGGCACCTCTAGACATAACAACAATTGATCCTTGAGATCTATTAGCCGTGTGCGGTGCCCCCCCCCCCCCTCCACCATAGTCTACCTCGATAATATCGTAGCGGTGCTTAGGCGAAGCCCTACATCGGTAGAACATCATCGTCGTCACCACGCCGTCGTGCTGACGGAACTCTCCCTCAAAGCTCGGCTGGACCGGAGTTCGAGGGACGTCATCGAGCTGAACGTGTGCAGAACTCGGAGGTGCCGTGCGTTCGGTACTTGGATCGGTCGAATCGTGAAGACATATGACTACATCAACCGCGTTGTCATAACGCTTCCGCTATTGGTCTACGAGGGTATGTAGACAACACTCTCCCCTCTCGTTGCTATGCATCACCATGATCTTGCGTGTGCGTAGGAATTTTTTTGAAATTACTATGTTCCCCAACAGTGGCATCCGAGCCTAGGTTTTATGTGTTGATGTTATATGCACGAGTAGAACACAAGTGAGTTGTGGGTGATATAAGTCATACTGCTTACCAGCATGTCATACTTTGGTTCGGCGGTATTGTTGGATGAAGCGGCCCGGACCGACATTACGCGTACACTTACGCGAGACTGGTTCTACCGCCGTGCTTTCCACACAGGTGGCTGGCGGGTGTCAGTTTCTCCAGCTTTAGTTGAACCGAGTGTGGCTACGCCCGGTCCTTGCGAAGGTTAAAACAACACCAACTTGACAAACTATCATTGTGGTTTTGATGCGTAGGTAAGATTGGTTCTTGCTTAAGCCCGTAGCAGCCACGTAAAACTTGCAACAAACAAAGTAGAGGACGTCTAACTTGTTTTTGCAGGGCATGTTGTGATGTGATATGGTCAAGACATGATGCTTAAATTTTATTGTATTAGATGATCATGTTTTGTAACCGAGTTATCGGCAACCGGCAGGAGCCATATGGTTGTCGCTTTATTGTATGCAATGCAATTGTCCTGTAATGCTTTACTTTATCACTAAGCGGTAGCGATAGTCGTAGAAGCATAAGATTGGCGAGACGACAACGATGCTACGATGGAGATCAAGGTGTCACGCCGGTGACGATGGTGATCATGACGATGCTTCGGAGATGGAGATCACAAGCACAAGTTGATGATGGCCATATCATATCACTTATATTGATTGCATGTGATGTTTATCTTTTATGCATCTTATCTTGCTTTGATTGACGGTAGTATTTTAAGATGATCTCTCACTAATTATCAAGAAATGTTCTCCCTGAGTATGCACCGTTGTGAAAGTTCTTCGTGCTGAGATACCACGTGATGATCGGGTGTGATAGGCTCTACGTTCAAATACAACGGGTGCAAAACAGTTGCACACGCAGAACACTCAGGTTAAACTTGACGAGCCTAGCATATAACAGATATGGCCTTGGAACACGGAGACCGAAAGGTCGAGCGTGAATCATATAGTAGATATGATCAACATAGTGATGTTCACCATTGAAACTACTCCATCTCACGTGATGATCGGACATGGTTTAGTTGATATGGATCACATGATCACTTAGAGGATTAGAAGGATGTCTATCTAAGTGGGAGTTCTTAAATAATATGATTAAATTGAACTTAAATTTATCATGAACTTAGTCCTGGTAGTATTTTGCAAATTATGTTGTAGATCAATAGCTCGCGTTGTTGCTTTCATATGTTTATTTTGATATGTTCCTAGAGAAAATTGTGTTGAAAGATATTAGTAGCAATGATGCGGATTGGATCAGTGATCTGAGGTTTATCCTCATTGCTGCACAGAAGAATTATGTCCTTGATGCATCGCTAGGTGACAGACCTATTGCAGGAGCAGATGCAGACGTTATGAACGTTTGGCTAGCTCAATATGATGACTACTTGATAGTTTAGTGCACCATGCTTAACGGCTTAGAATCGGGACTTCAAAGACGTTTTGAACATCATGGACCATATGAGATGTTCCAGGAGTTGAAGTTAATATTTCAAGCAAATACCCGAGTTGAGAGATATGAAGTCTCCAACAAGTTCTATAGCTAAAAGATGGAGGAGAATCGCTCAACTAGTGAGCGTGTGCTCAGATTGTCTGGGTACTACAATCGCTTGAATCAAGTGGGAGTTAATCTTCCAGATAAAATAGTGATTAACAGAATTCTCAAGTCACCATCACCAAGTTAGTAGAACTTCGTGATGAACTATGATATGCAAGGGATAACAGAAACGATTCCCAAGCTCTTCGTAATGCTGAAATTGATGAAGGTAGAAATCGAGAAAAACATCAAGTGTTGATGGTAGACAAGACCACTAGTTTCAAGAAAAGGGCAAAGGGAAAAAGGGGAACTTCAAGAAGAACAGCAAGCAAGTTGCTGCTCAAGTGAAGAAGCCCAAGTCTGGTCCTAAGCCTGAGACTAAGTGCTTCTACTGCAAAGGGACTGGTCACTGGAAGCGGAACTACCCCAAGTGATTGGCGGATAAGAAGGATGGCAAAGTGAACATAAGTATATTTGATATACATGTTATTGATGTGTACTTTACTAGTGTTTATAGCAACCCCTCAGTATTTGATACTAGTTCAGTTGCTAAGATTAGTAACTCGAAACGGAAGTTGCAGAATAAACAGAGACTAGTTAAGGGTGAAGTGATGATGTGTGTTGGAAGTGGTTCCAAGATTGATATGATCATCATCGCACACTCCCTATACTTTCGGGATTAGTGTTGAACCTAAATAAGTGTTATTTGGTGTTTGCGTTGAGCATGAATATGATTTGATCATGGTTATTGTAATATGGTTATTCATTTAAGTAAGAGAATAAATTGTTGTTCTATTTACATGAATAAAACCTTATATGGTTACACACCCAATGAAAACGGTTCATTGGATCTCGATCGTAGTGATACACATATTCATAATATTGAAACCAAAAGATGCAAAGTTAATAATGATAGTGCAACTTATTTGTGGCACTGCCGTTTACGTCATATTGGTGTAAAGCGCATGAAGAAACTCCATGCTGATGGGATTTTGGAATCACTTGATTATGAATCACTTGGTGCTTGCAAACCCTGCCTCATGGGCAAGATGACTAAGACTCCGTTCTCCGCACAATGGAGCGAGCAACTAACTTATTGGAAATAATACATACTGATGTATGCAATCCGATGAGTGTTAAGACTCACGGCAGGTATCATTATTTTCTGACCTTCACAGATGATTTAAGTAGATATGGGTATATCTACTTGATGAAACATAAGTCTGAAACATTTGAAAAGTTCAAAGAATTTCAGAGTGAAGTGGAAAATCATCGTAACAAGAAAAATAAGGTTTCCATGATCTGATCGCGGAGACAAATATTTGAGTTACGAGTTTGGTCTTCAATTAAAACAATGTGGAATAGTTTCACAAACTCGTGCCACCTGGAACACCACAGCATAATGGTGTGTCCGAACATCATAACCGTACTTTGTTAGATATAGTACAATCTATGATGTTTCTTACCGATTTACCACTATCGTTTTGGGGTCATGCATTAGAGACAGCTGCATTCACGTTAAATAGGGCACCATCAAAATCCGTTGAGACGACGCCTTATGAACTGTGGTTTGGCAAGAAACCAAAGTTGTCGTTTCTTAAAGTTTGGGGTTGCGATGCTTATATGAAAAAGTTTCATCCTGATAAGCTCAAACCCAAATCAGAGAAATGTGTCTTCATAGGATACCCAAAGGAGACAGTTGGGTACACCTTCTATCACAGATCCGAAGGCAAGATATTCGTTGCTGAGAATGGATCCTTTCCAGAGAAGGAGTTTCTCTCGAAAGAAGTGAGTGGGAGGAAAGTAGAAAACTTGATAAGGTAATTGTACCATCTCCCTTATTGGAAAGTAGTTCATCACAGAAATCTGTTCTTGTGACTACTACACCAATTAGTGAGGAAGCTAATGATGATGATCATGTAACTTCAGATCAAGTTACTACCAAATCTCGTAGGTAAACCAGAGTGAGATCCGCACCAAAGTGGTACGGTAATCTTGTTTTGGAGTTCATGCTACTTGACCATGACGAATCTACGAACTATGAGGAAACGATGATGAGCCCAGATTCCGCAAAATGGCTTGAGGCCATGAAATCTGAGATGAGATCCATGTATGAGAACAAAGTATGGACTTTGGTTGACTTGCCCGATGATCGGCAAGCCATATAAAATAAATGGATCTTCAAGAGGAAGACGGACGTTGATAGTAGTGTTACTATCTACAAAGCTAGACTTGTCGAAAAAGGTTTTTGACAAAGTTCAAGGTGTTGACTACGATGAAATTTTCTCACTCGTAGAGATGCTTAAGTCTGTCCAAATCATGTTAGCAATTGCCGCATTTTTATGAAATCTGGCAAATGGATAAACAAAACTACATTCCTTGATGGATTTAAAGAAGAGTTGTATATGATGCAACCAGAAGGTTTTGTCAATCCTAAAGGTGCTAACAAAATATGCAAGCTCCAGCGATCCATCTATGGACTGGTGCAAGCATCTCGGAGTTGGAATATACGCTTTGATAAGTTGATCAAAGCATATAGTTTTATATAGACTTGCAATGAAGCCTGTATTTACAAGAAAGTGAGTGGGAGCATTGCAGCATTTCTGATAAGTATATGTGAATGACATATTGTTGATCGGAAATAATGTAGAATTATTCTGCAAAGCATAAAGGAGTATTTGAAAGGAGTTTTTCGAAGACAGACCCCGGTGAAGCTTCTTACATATTGAGTATCAAGATCTATAGAGATAGATCAAGACGCTTGATAAGTTTTTTTTTCAATGAGTACATACCTTGACAAGTTTTTGAAGTAGTTCAAAATGGAACAGTCAAAGAAAGAGTTCTTGCCTGTGTTACAAGGTGTGAAATTGATTAAGACTCAAAACCCGACCACGGAAGAAGATAGAAAGAGAATGAAAGTCATTCCCTATGCCTTGGCCATAGGTTCTATAAAGTATGCCATGCTGTGTACCAGATCTATTGCATACCCTACCACTGAGTTTGACAAGGGAGTACAATAGTGATCTAGGGGTAGATCACTGGACAGCGGTCAAAATTATCCTTAGTGGAATAAGGATATGTTTCTCGATTATGGAGGTGACAAAAGGTTCGTCGTAAAAGGGTTACGTCGATACAAGTTTTGGCACTGATCCAGATAACTCTAAGTCTTCATCTGGATACATATTGAAAGTGGGAGCTGTCATGGTTCTAAGTCTGACAGTAATGTAGGGGTGTGTGTATGAAGAGGCTAGATCTTAGCTATTGGGAAGTTGTAACACACAAGGATTTACGAGTTCAGGCCCTTCTCGGAGGAAGTAACAGCCCTACGTCTCGGTGCCCGGAGGCGGTCGATTGGATTATGAGCGTGTAGATAACAGGGGTGCGAACCCTTCATACTAAGGAGGGGGGTGGCTTATATAGAGTTCGCCGGCCTCCTCCTGCCCTCAGTAATACAGGGTTTAAGGTACATTTAAGGTTGGGCGTTACTGGTAACGCCCCTAATAAAGTGATATAATGACCATAAAGACTATTTAATAGCCGACCGTTTGCCTGCGGAGTGACTTTAGGTCTTCTGGCAGTCGAGTGATATCTGCTTGGTCGAGTGATAGCTTCTTGGTCGAGTGTCATGAACCCGTCGAGTGGGATACCTTCAAGTTGATTGAAAGGTGACCTCTTCTAGGGACGTCCTTGGGTAGGGCTCATTGGACAGGTCCGTGCCCCTACCCTAGGTACGTAGCTTCATCATTAGCCCCCGAATGGATCGAGGTTGGAGTGGGGAAAGAGTTGGAGAACTTTCCGACTGGCCTTTCGGGCTACGTGAGAGCTTCGTTGGGTCAATCGTCACGGATGACGTTGCCAACCTTTTTCAGTCGCCTTGATCCATTCCAGGTCTTTCGTCGAGTGAATTTCTTTATTTGTGATACACCGAGCGTCGGCGCGAGCGGGGTCTTCTGTTTTGCCAAGTTGTTCTGCAGCCCGCGGATGTCGTGGGATTTCGGATTTTGGGAAGCGCGCGGGACGGGAGCGGCCGTAGTAATTGGAAGCAATAATGCGGAAGCTCCTTGATCCCCGTGTCGCCTTTTTCGCCACGTACCGCGCGTGCGTCTGCTGCGGGATTTGACTGGATAGGCTGGGCCTACCAGTCAGCCACTCGGGAGCGGCCCCTTATAAATCGCCGGCCCGGGGTTTCCAAGCCGTGCGCTCTCTTCTCCTCCTTTCTTCTTCTTCGTTTGCAAGCCCTTCCGCCACCTCTGTCCTTGCCTCAGCACGGCAGGCCCATGCGAGACTTTGCCAGCGATGATGGCGAAAGGCAAGACCTCTGCCCTGGAGCGCGCGAAGAAGGCGACGGAGCAGGGGAAGGGGAAGAAATCTACTCGGGGCGGATCCTCCTCAAGGTCCGCTCTGCCCAAAGGCTGGATCCAGGGCGACTGGATGCCGACAGTGATCCGGCAAGAGGATCTCGATGACATGGTCGAGGGGGGAGCCATTCCCCACGAGGCCGCGCGTCTTCCGGGGGAAGAGACCGAACCTTAGCCCCGCGACGGTGAGTGCGTGCTCCTAGCCACCCACATCGACCGAGGGTTTTCTCTGCCTCCCCATCCTTTCTTCCGGAGCTTCTTGAACTTCTTCAGAGCGCAGCTCCATCATTTTACCCCCAACTCCATTGTCTACCTTGCTGCATTCATTTCTATGTGTGAGGCCTTCTTGGGTTGCCGTCCACATTGGGGGCTTTTCAAGCACATCTTTACTTGCCGCTCTCAGTCGGTCAAGAAGTCCAAGTCGAGTGACGAGAGGACGAAGGTGATCCAGTTGTGCGGGGGTTTGGCGATCTAGACGAGGGGGAAGAGCTGTTTTCTGTGTATTACTTTCCCGGAGTCGGTCCGTGGTTGGCAGTCGACCTGGTTCTATTGTCAGGATCAGGTGACCCCTGGACAGTCGACTGGTCTCCCTCCTTTCTCTCTTGACCGAGCCAAAAAGCCTGCTTCTCTGAAAGTGACGCCGGAGGAAAGGGCCCAAGTCAAAGTGTTGGCCGGTCGAGTGGTTGAGCTTGTCCGTGAGGGCGTGACTGGGATGGACCTGTTAGAGGTCTTTCTCCAGAGGCGCATCCAACCGCTCCAGGCGTGAGACCACCCGATGTGGCTGTATTCGGGCCTCGACGACACCACTCGGATCCACCCGGAGGAGGTCACCGACGAGATGCTGGAGGGGTGGCTATCAAGCATCACGGGGAACAAAGATAACCCCCGAGGAGCCAGAAGGGTAATTCCACTCGACAACTCGTATGAAGTGGATCAGGTATGTCTTTATGCTTCTGACTGAAATCTTGTTTTCTGCATTGGTCTTCTTTGAGTAAGTCGACTGACTTTCGTCTTGTCTGTTGTTTTCCAGGCGACCACCGAGATGTACTCGACGCCCAACGGGGCGCAGGGGTCGACTGAGGAAGGGGAGGCGAGCGGAGGCGAGAGTGGGGACGACCAAGGCGAGTGGGAGTCCGACGGTGAGGGAGAGGAAGGCGACGACATCTTCTCCAGTGAGGAGGAGGAGGAAGAAGTCGAACCCCCCCCCCCCCGCCCGGAGGGGCGATCCAAGCTCACGCATGATCCAGCGCGGGGACGTGGCAAGGCGACCGCGCCTGTTCGGCAGTCGTCGAAACGCCCTCGGACTTCTCCTCCTCCGCCGACTGGGAAGGCTCCCAAGCACCCACGAGCGACGCCATCCAAGCCGCCCAAAGTTCTTCCCAAGATGAAGATAGTTTTTCCTACCATTTCTGGGTAATGATAAAAACTTGCTTTCCTTTGTCGACCGTGGACGGATCCTTGGTCGATTCACTGAGCCGACTGACTGACTTTTGAGATTTGCAGCGGTGCTACTTCTGAGGTTTCCGCCAGGAACGACGACCAAGAGATGGAGGACGCTGTCACCTCCAACCCTGGTATGATTGCTGACGTCCTGTCTTTGAGTCGACTGGACCTTTATTGCAATTCTGGTCGATTGAATGTTTTCCTTGTAGCTCCTCCTCCTGTTATCGACCTCCCGGACGATGATGACAACGAACCGCTGAGAGTGAAGAGGAAGAAGAGGGCGTCGGCTGGCGAGACCTCACAATCCACTCCGGCGCCTGAGGTCGTAGCTCGGGACGATGGCGAACCCACTCGGGCTTCCGTAACTTTCGCCATTCCTCTGACGAGTGTGCAGCCTTCGGCGTCGACTGCGGATCCATCTTCGCTTTTTGCTGCGTACCCCGTCCCTGAGGACCAAGAGGCTGCTGTGAAGGAGGCTGTTCGCCAAGCGGGGATCATGATGGAACAAGTGAAAGTGGCTCGGGAGGCTTGCCAGGCGGCTTACGACGCAAGCTCGGCTCTTCAGAGCAACGTCCAGGTCAGTCGACTTCAACACTTGGTCTGTTACGATATGTTCTTTGAAGAATCTCTTTTCCATCGATCTTTATATCTGTTCACCCACTGGGTGTCAATTTTTGGACGACTGGGGGCACGCTAAGTGCACCCACTGGGTCTAGTCCCCGAGACTACTGTGGACTGTTGGCAGTCGACTGTAGTCTTTATATTGAATTGTTGTAGCTGTATTTCTTCACTCGGTCTGATCGGACCATGTCGAATGGAACGGTATCTTGTAGGCTGCGGGCAGTCGACTTTTCTTCCTTTTTTTACAGTGGGGGCACGCTTAGTGCACCCACTGGGCGTAGTCTCCGAGACTACTGTCGAATGTTTTTTGCTTCGGCTGTAGTCTTTAGAAATGCCATCATTGTCTCTTAGTTACTCTTCATCAACTTGTCTTGGACTCGACTTCGGGGGTCGATCGGGTTGTATAGGAACCGGTGGGGGCACGCTAAGTGCACCCACTGGGTGTAGTCCCCGAGACTATGGTGGACTGCTGGCAGTCGACCGTAGTCTTAGTATTTATTGCCTTTGTTGTTGTTGTTTTTTGAAATGACAACTTCTCCCCTTTGACTTCAGAAATCTTGTGATCTTGGCACTCGCTTGGCTGACTTGGAGAAGCAGCAAATTCAACTGAACCTTGATCTGGAACTGGCCAGAACAGAGCTGCAGAAAGTCAGAGACGGCGCCGCAGGTAAGACGCCTTTGTCGACTGGTTAGTTTTTAGGCTTGAGTATCTTTCTGCTATTTCTGACTCAATCATCATTTCTTTGTAGAAAAACTAGAAAAAGCTCTGGCGAAGAAGGATCAGGACTTGGCTGCTGCCCGTAAGGAGGCTGATGACAAGACCGGTCTGGCCGCACAGAAGCTGGCTTCGGTCGACCAATTAGAAAGAGAGAATACCAGGTTGCAGACCGCTCTGAATGAAGCCAACAGGCTGACTGCAAGTTGGAAGAAGGAGAACCTCCTCTTGGGCGAGAAGATGGAAGGCATCGCTCGCAGGAGGGACGACCTGGAGAGCTACTTGAGGAGCCTTGCCAAGAAGTTGTACATCAAGCTCGAAGGTGCCCATTCAGTTCCGACTGTTTTTCTTTTTGTGTCGACTCAGTCTTATGAAAATTGACTTATCCTTGGATCATGTATGCAGAGCTTTGCCAGAACTTTGAAGAGGAGACTGGGCGGATTGAAACAGGTTTGGATCCGATCAACTCTCCCGTGAAAGATGAAGCTGCCATGAATCTGCTCCGACTGGAATCTCGCATTGACGGCATCGTGGATTACTTGGCTCGATTGAAGGCTGCCATGTCACGGATCGACCCGGCACTTTGGCCAGAGTCTACGCTCCAGAACGATCTCAAGTCTCTGATGACTCGACTCAACAGAATCCCTGACCGAGTGCAGGAGTGAAAGAAGTCTTCTGCTCGGTGCGGCGCTGATGTGGCTCTGTCTTTGGTCCGCGTCCATTGCAAGGAGGCACGGGAGGAGAAGCTGGCCGCCATCCAAGTTGCCAACACGAGGAAGCACAATTTCCAGGACTTCATGGAGACCTTCATCGCTCCTGCCACCCGAATTGCAGACGGGATTGATCTGGACGAGTTCATCGCCCCTTCCAGTCCTCCTCCTCCTGAGGAATGAAAAAAACTTCTATGCTTCACTTTGAATTTGCCTCGGAATGCCGAGTGGATCTGTAACCGTTGAACCTCTGCCTTGAATTTGCCTCGGAATGCCGAGTGGAATTGTAATAGTTAAACCCCGCCGAGCCGAGGGTTCGAATACTTTTGATCTGAGGCCTAGGGCCTTTTAGGCTTTATTTGAACTTGATTTATCGTTGAACATCTTTGTGGATGATCCGTCGAGTGGAACTTGGTCTTCACTCGAAGGAGAAGGTGGTGGTCAACCCACACCCTGTTACTGTAGAGTGGGACGGAGCGCACATTGTATTTGTGGTGAATCTCTCCAGGAGAAGGTGGCGGTCGACCCGCACCCTGTTACTGCAGAGTGGGACAGAGCGCACATTGTATTTGTGGCGAAGCTCTCCAGGAGAAGGTGGCAGTCGATCTGGCCCTCGTTGTCCTTGAGGAATGAGATGTGTTTCATACTTAGGCGAGCACTGGGCTGCAGCTAAGCCCCCGAGTGGGAGGTTTGCTCTCACTCGGTAGGATTTTGTTAACACTTAGGCGAGCACTGGGCTGCAGCTAAGCCCCCGAGTGGGAGGTTTGCTCTCACTCGGTAGGATTTTTCCGAACTTAGGCGAGTGTCTGACTGCAGCTAAGTCTCTTCGTGGGAGAACTTAGGCGAGTGCTGAACTGCAGCTAAGCCCCCGAGTGGGAGGTTTGCTCTCCACTCGGTAGGATTTTTCAAACTTAGGCGAGTGCCTGACTACAGCTAAGTCTCTTAGTGGGAGAACTTAGGTGAGTGCTGAACTGCAGCTAAGCCCCCGAGTGGGAGGTTTGTTCT